>NW_027287117.1:1460000-1990000 GCF_022747635.1 Hetaerina americana
GACAAACGATGTTAAATGATAAATAGATTATTACCGAGAAAATTTACCGAATGCCAAAGCCATTTTAATGGAATTTATTATAATATATTTAAGAATATATATATTATAATAATATAAGAATAAAAGATGAGGAAGCAAACGAATCGAGTGATAGGTTTCATTCAACTAATCTGGAATATAAACCTTTTCTAGTTGAATCGCAGTGGGATCCGCGCAAACTGCGAGTCATCGTACTGGTTGTTGTTCTGAGTGCTGGATCAATTGCAAGAGCGCAAGGTCACGTGATTGAAAATTGACAACTTTCAGAATGGCAACAGCAGCGTAATTGGATCTTCAAATATTCGCGCTTTTTTTCTCTTGTGTTTCTCTGATTCCCTTCCATGTGCACGAATCATGGACATATTACCTTCTAGGCTATCTATTTCATACAGGAATGGACAAGTTCTCTATTCTTGCGCGTGTGTGCGTATATATCCGTCTAGTATCCTACCCATCCCTCCCCCGCTCACGCCTAGCCTAATAGAGACTTCGGCGTGGCCTTGCCCCGTAACCTGTCACCCCACGCAACGTGCGCAATGTATTTCTTCGGGATGTGTATGCACGTATGCATCCACATTTTTCCGGAAAAATTAAAAGATTCCTTTAACCTACTTACAGTGGCGCTCCTTTTCTCCTCAGTCTAATAGGACCTCTCCGAAGGTTACCTCAAGTCATTCCACTGTGAGTAAGTTCTGTTGCGCAATGCAATCTCCGAAGGGTCTCTGTCCTCATAAAACCTTGACACAAAAGTACGATCGAAGGTATAAAAATCGAGGGAAGCAATCTGGTAACCGGAGGACAAACAAGGCATCGCAAATGACTCAGGTTTTTAAATAAAATCCATCGGCCATGCACAGTCAATGTCGGGGTGCGAACACTCTAGCCAAACGACGAACCATTCATTTTATTTCGTGACTTACAATTAAATAGCGGCGCTCTTCAATGGCCGCGCCCAGCAGCGATGGCAGGGAGTTCTCGTACCTAACGATTGTCATTCACGATGAATCCCAAAACGAAGTCTCAATCATCATCTCGCCCTACGCAAGTGCAAAAATGACTCACGCTGCATTCAAATGGAAGACTAAGGCCAGGTTTTATAATGCCTCGTAAAAACTGAACGTTAACTTTAACCTCCGGTTAAGGGAAAAAAACTAAGTTCTTTACTACTACTAAAGTTGAAAACCGACAGTAAAAGGGCTCAATAACTGACGGGCGGTGTCACTACGGTTAAAACGTTCTCATAACCTTATGAGCAATATTAATACTTATGAAATCGGGTTAAAATAATTAGCTAACGTATTGCATGAACAAGACATATTGAAACCGGGCGTAGATCCAAAGAACTAAAAAAATGCCACGTAGTCCCTTAGAGTTTCGTCTTTGACCACAATTTCAAAAGATTAACAACCTCATTTTGTACTGCCCTCTTTTCTGCCCATTCCATTAGGTTCACTTCTTAAGAACTCAGCAAATTGACGTCCTCCACCGCGTCCAGTCGTCCTTGATCCCTCTTGGCTGCTTTTCATCCCCGAAATGGCACTTTTATGGGTTTCGTGGAAAAACGCCAGTAATATCTTTGAGTATCAATAAATCAATCATATATTCCTAACGTATTCCTATTTAAATAACAGTCACATTAGAATTGTTCGGTTAATAACTTTTAACTCTACACATTATCGACATTAATTAGTGGCGAAGATTTAGAGCTCAAAAAGCCAACCGGTATATATTTTGCAAGTTTTCCAGCATAGAAACCAAATGTGTGCGAAAGATGAAAGAGAAAATTTTCCCAATGCCGACCATCCCACCAAACAGGTTCATGGAACATTTATTTTTGTCTCTCATAGTTAAATTTTAACTCCTTCCCTTAAAATGTAACAACTTAACTCATTGTCGAAAGCTCTTCTAGACTCTTGGAAGAATTTTAGAGCATACGGCGAATCCAATCCTTAAAATACCAAGCGGTTCAGTGGCGTTTGAACTTCATGTGCAAAGAGAGAATTTCGTGGTCTTGGGGGCTGACAACCGCTGAGAGTGCGGAGAATGAGACTGATAATCAAAGAGACTCGAGGAATATTTCTTTCTACGCATACTATCGACCAGAACCAAATCTAAACTTTGATGTACTTAAATTGGGTTTTCCTGTCATTAATAACACTCGGAATTCTGCTCTACGACTACCTCCAGGATATACGGGGAGAAGCAAAGGAAATGAATACAGCGTAACATAATGGATAAATTGGGCGGGGCGATACAAGCAGGACGACTCCAATGAAGTGTGGAACACAATGGAAGAGAGGATTGGATGATTAGGAGGAACGTGGGAGGGGGGTGTTTCTAAAGTCTTTATGGTCTGTACTGTAGGGGCGAAGGTCACAAAGGGGCGGGGGTGGTGTCGAAAGTGGAAGGATTCAGGAGCTGTTCAAACTCGCGGGTGGCCATGTGCACCGCACGTTGGAATCCGTGCGCCCGCAAATAAATCACGCACCGCCTTGGAACATTCCGGAGGACTCTTGGAGAAGATCCGACGGGGGGAGGGGGGAGTTCTACTCCCCCCTGTTCCCTCCACGGTTTGCCGCCGTCGGCGCAGGAATATTAACGGACCAAAGCGCATTTGGACTAGCGGTCGTGACGGAGAGAGAGGAGTGCAACAGCGAGCACGCATGGCGGAAAGTGAAGCGAGGGCTCTTGGACATGCATCCATTTGCTTTTCCGGCCAATCCATTAGCTCTCCCGGCGGAGTCAACGGCGAAGATTTTCAGGGCACCATGTAACGTTGCAGACTGGTAGAACACCATAAACAAACAAGATTATACACACACACACACACACACACACACACACACACACACATATATATATATATACATTCATTACTTACATTCATATTCATTACTTCTATATCTTCAGAGGAAGACGGATTGTTTCCGTCGAAATATCAAGAAATAACGTGTGAGTGTTCTTCTTTTTTTGTGTTTCTATATTGTGTGTTACTGTGTATTGTACTATTCGGCACTTCCGTGTTACGTCTACGAAAGCATATATATATATATATATATATATATATATATATATATATATATATATATATGTGTATATATATACACTATATATATACACAATATATATATATATATACACTATATATATATATATATATATATATATATATATATATATATAATGTTGTACATCATGTTCCTTTCCAATGTCCAGGAACATGACGTAGAGGAAGATAGCTTAGATCCAGGCATACTAGACAATGAGATAGAAAGGGCATTAAGGGAGATGAAACTAAATAAGGCCGTGGGGGTAGATAACATTCCCGTGGAACTTTTGAAATGCTTGGGAAAATGTGGGAGGAAGAAGCTATATGGGCTGATCCGTAGTATTTATGAGGAGGGAATCTGGCCGGAAGACTTTGTGAGATTAGTTTTAGTTCCTATTCCGAAAAAGGTAAAGGCCACGTCATGTGAGGACTATAGGACAATTAGTTTGATATCCCACGCAGCTAAGGTTGTTCTCAGGATCATAAACAAAAGGATAGAGAGTAGGGCAAATGATTACTTAGGGGATGATCAGTTTGGGTTTAGGAAGGGGAGAGGTACGCGTGATGCCATTGCAGTAATGAGATTATTAATCGAGAGGAATATAGAACACAACCAGGAGGTATTTGCCTGTTTCGTAGATTTCGAAAAAGCGTTTGATAGAGTAAATTGGGAAAAACTAATGAGTATATTGCAGAAAATAGGAATAGATTGGAGGGAAAGGAGGCTAATCCGCAACCTGTACATGTCTCAGACTGCTCAGGTGAGGGTGGGAAACGGGGAGTCAGGATGGGCAGTGTTAGGAAGGGGTGTAAGGCAGGGTTGCCCATTATCACCGTTGCTGTTCAACCTGTACGCAGAAGAAATGATCAAAGAGGCATGGGAAGAACTCGAGGTAGGAATGAAAGTGGGCGGGGAATTCGTAAAATCAGTTAGGTTTGCTGATGACCAAGCTTTAGTTTGTCAGTCAGCCAAGGGGCTGCAAGCATTGCTTAGTGAATTGGAAATTCAGTGCGACAGGTATGGGATGAGAATCAATATTAATAAAACAAAGGTTATGCGATTTTCTAGAAAGAAAAAGGCCAAGCTTAACATTAAAATAGGAGGGCAAAAACTAGAGCAGGTAGAACAGTTTACGTATCTCGGTAGTGTTTTGGACCAACACGGTCAAAGTAGTAGGGACGCACGGAGAAGAATTGCGCTAGGCAAAGAGGCTTTCACAAGGAGGAGGGAGTTGATGACGGGGACTTTGAGTAAGGATGTTAAGAAAAGACTCGTAAAAACTTTGATATGGAGCGTAGCCATGTACGGTGCGGAAACGTGATCGTTGAAGCAGGAGGATAGACGTAGATTGGAGGCTTTTGAAATGTGGGTGTGGAGAAAAATGGAGAAGGTGAAATGGACAGAGAAGAAAACAAATGAGGAAGTACTTGGTATGGTGGGCGAAGAGAGGGGTTTGTTGGGAGCAATCCTATGGAGGCAGGAAAAGTGGATGAAGGGGGTGTTGACCGGCAGTGGGATGTTGAAGACTGTGATAGAGGGTAGAATGTTGGGCAAAAGAGGAAAGGGAAGGAACAGGATAGGGTTGTTGGACGGGATGAAGGGAGGAAGGAAGTACTCAGAGATGAAGAGGGACCTGATATAGAGTAGGATGATTGATTTTGTGTTTTGTTAGGAGTAATAAAATATTTGTTTGGTAGTTGTGTCAGTCCAAAAACCTACCTTAACCGGTAGATTACTTAAAAAAAATATGTTGTACAAGGTGTTAGTGCTAGCGAACAGACAGAAATAAAAACGCAGAAACACACAAAAAAGAAAAGAAATTCACACGTTTTCGGATTTTCGGACGTATAAGCGACCTTTCTCAAGGATGAGAAGGAAGGAATCGAAATAGAAGATACAATATACTATAAACGCGTGTATATATATAACGCATTAGGTGTTATAAGTTATATATAAATAGTTGGCCGCGCCAGTCCAGGTAGAGCGTTGTATTACTGACCTGGGGGCCCAGGCTAATTCCCGTGCAAACCTCTCTGGGCAGCTCCACCCAGGCTATATGATTTTTTGAGTACCAGATCATCCATACAAACAATATATATATATATATATATATATATATATATATATATATATATACATACATACATGATATATATATATATACATATATATATATATATATATATATATATATATATATATATATATATATATATATATATATATATATATATACATGTCTCAGACTGCTCAGGTGCGGGTGGGAAACGGGGAGTCAGGATGGGCAGTGTTAGGAAGGGGTGTAAGGCAGGGTTGCCCATTATCACCGTTGCTGTTCAACCTGTATGCAGAGGAAATGATCAAAGAGGCATGGGAAGAACTAGAGGTAGGAATGAAAGTGGGCGGGGAATTCGTAAAATCAGTTAGGTTTGCTGATGACCAAGCTTTAGTTTGTCAGTCAGCCAAGGGGCTGCAAGCATTGCTGAGTGAATGGGAAATTCAGTGCGACAGGTATGGGATGAGAATCAACATTAATAAAACAAAGGTTATGCGATTTTCTAGAAAGAAAAAGGGCAAGCTTAACATTAAAATAGGAGGGCAAAAACTAGAGCAGGTAGAACAGTTTACGTATCTCGGTAGTGTTTTGGACCAACACGGTCAAAGTAGTCGGGACGTAAGGAGAAGAATTGCGCTAGGCAAAGAGGCTTTCACGAGGAGGAGGGAGTTGATGACGGGGACTTTGAGTAAGGATGTTAAGAAAAGACTCGTAAAAACTTTGATATGGAGCGTAGCTATGTACGGCGCGGAAACGTGGTCATTGAAGCAGGAGGATAGACGTAGACTGGAGGCTTTTGAAATGTGGGTGTGGAGAAGAATGGAGAAGGTGAAATGGACAGAGAAGAAAACAAATGAGGAAGTACTTGGTATGGTGGGCGAAGAGAGGGGTTTGTTGGGAGCAATCCTATGGAGGCAGGAAAAGTGGATGAAGGGGGTGTTGACCGGCAGTGGGATGTTGAAGACTGTGATAGAGGGTAGAATGTTGGGCAAAAGAGGAAAGGGAAGGAACAGGATAGGGATGTTGGACGGGATGAAGGGCGGAAGAAAGTACTCAGAGATGAAGAGGGACCTGGTGTAGAGTAGAATTTAGGGTTGTGTTTTGTTAGTAGTCACAAAATATTTGTTTGGTAGTTGTGTCCATCGAAAAACCTACCTTAACCGGTAGATTACCTTAAAAAAAAAAAAATATATATATATATATATATATACATATACATATATATATGCTCAAAATTGTGGGTTGCAAGGAGCTATGCAAGTGGCCAACTATAACACTAAGGAATGAATTTAAGAGTAAAATTGAAAATAAAATAAATTCTTCAACATCTAATTGTTTTTGCATCGCAAAATCCACACTACAATTTTTAGAAAATATAAATTTATAAACCATACTTTATGAATATCATATTGCAATTCAATGAGCTCAATTTAACATGGATCATTAATTTAGTTAGCACTAATTCGAGAACAGAAAATTTTTATCTTTTTCGTCAGATTACAACGTTGAAATAAACTGAGAAGAATCGCCAAAGCCAAAATACTACGCGGAGGGAAACCACCGAGGCGGGAATGGAACTCTCCCTCCCTCTGAACTCAAACGTAAGGACTTTATCTCGCCACTGGGTATTACAAACTATAACAGTTTATCAATATTTCGCTATGTTGGTATCGGTTCGTGGATTATTGTCAAGTTTAAAATTACTTCAGACAGTAGTTAGACGAACATATTTCACTTAACATCGGTAGTTGTCGCAATTTATTGTACAACGCCGCAACGCCAATGCTTAGCATACACGTATCTCAAATTGAGAGGGGAGAAAAATAAGAAAAGTGCTCCGACAAATCTCCGAAAATATGATCAAAACTTCCTCTTAAATCCTAAAAATTGAAACATTCCGTTGAAACATTGAAATTCGACTTCTTCGGGAAACCCTCGACTCAATCTCCGAGCGACGCATATGATTTGAGAAAAGCTGCCTTTGCCGAAACCCGCGCGCGGTGTTTGTTTTAACAGGAGCATTGTTCCAGGCGCGCAGGTGAAGGATGACGAGGGCAAATGCACGAGCAAGAAGCGAGCGTCCCCGGGGGACATACTGTATCTCATTTCACTCGCGATAAGAGGACGAGGCGATAGGCGACGCTGACGGGAGGTGGACGCAATCACAAAGCCTTGGGCACACAAAGACGAGCAGCAAGCACAAAGGACTTGCAGGACATTCACCGGGATCTCGAGTCCGGGGGAGGGGAGGGGGAGTCGGAGCAGATGCGAACATTCAAAGGCCTCAAATTTACTGGGCCCACTGCTAAGCGAAACAAAGCGACGTGCTTCATGCAGCGAGAAATTAAGACCATCCATCGCTAGATACCTTCAAGCCCCTAATCGACGAGGAATAATGTGCCAAAGAAAACAAAGTAACTTGTATGGAAACACAAAATGGGTATGAAGCTGAGAAAACACTCCACGGAAAAATTGCGGATAAATTACGAATTTTCTGACGCGGTTATCCCAAATGAAAACCCACTTGGGAAAACAATTGCCAGAAGAAGACGGTGGCCCTACAAATGACGGCCGGGACTGTATTAAGAAATAAATATAACATCAATTTTATTAGTTCCGCAGAAATGATCAATACGTTCAAGTACTTTAAATTAAATTCATTTTTCGATGAATAAGCAGGTTGGGATCGTAGTGTCCACTGAAAATCCTATCTATAAACTGAAAAATACGTTTATACTAAAAATTTGCTACCCGCAGTTGGTATTGAAACTTTCACAACATTCATGGACCGAACCATGAGACCCAAAAACATCCAAATTTATTACGCTGAAGTATGATAATGACGTCTTTTACTTCACAATCATATGACGTGTCACTACTGGAAAAGTTGCATCTTTATTTGAAAGATGCAGGTATAAATTATGAGAATAAACATATCACCCTCTAGCTTTCAAGATTTGGGCGTTCTGGTAAAAATGTGAATCGCAAAGAAAGATTTCAATCTATCGTCAATCTATTACCAATAATATCCCGCTGCACTATAAATAGCAACTTAAGTTTTATGAACCCTTCCGTGTCAAAAAATGGAAAGTTTGATATTGTATTAATGCGCTGTGTTCTTTCATAACGTACATTAAACTAGCTATTGTACTCATTTATGATAAAACATTTCATAATATCAATTAAGGTCCGGGACTAAAAATAGGTAACGATTATTTTGCTTCGAGAGTCGTTATGGAGGTACCATTACATAAAGGAGTTTTTTGGCCGTAATAAATCCTTCATGACTTTCATAAAAATTACTAGAAGAGCTAACTGAATTTAAACGTATTATCTTAAAAGGTAAAAATATCAATAATAATAATAATTCCTCCAGCTACCCTAATGGTAAAAGTCACGCAACCCCAGGGAACTCTTTGAGAGCATTTCTATGGTATTTCATTTTGTTCGATTTACGCTCGAGATCATTCAAGGAGGTTCAAAGGTACGAATTGGTCTTTAACAACAGTGACTACTAGCAAAACATGGCATTTCAGCCCCATGGTGATTTCGTTTGCACCGTAAAAAACTAACGGAATAGGAAACGAGAGTACGTATCCAGAACACGAAGTACGCGGCACGAGGGCAGCCAGATAACCGCATCCGGTTTTTTTGGAAGCACGCAGTCAAACCAAAACAAAAATAAAACATCCGGCGCGAGAGTGGCAACAAGAGATGTGGCAACGCCGCCGTGCCCACGGGGACTCTCATTGGAGGAGATGGTGGGCTCGCCTCGGCCATGTGCGGCCGGGGGCCGAGAGGGGGGGTTGGGAGGAGCCGCGAGGGGCAGGGAGCGGCTGGAGGAAGGGGGTGGGGCAGGGAGGCGTGACCACCAACTGCGTAGTAAGGCACTGCAGGCGACCGGCCGGCCTTTCACTCCTCCGCAGGTTAAGGAGGGCCGCTCGTGTGGCCCCACGCACAACCAAAGGGTCGGAGGACGAACAGGTGAAGGCCACGATCCGGTGCACAGTCACAAGAGCGGAGGCGAACCCTCCCGGTTTCCGCCAAAGGAGTCGAACGTGTTTTCGATTAGCTTCGAAATTACGGATCGGTTTTTTTCCGTGACGCTACGAAAATGCATATTTTTCCTCGACTATGAAACTGTTCATTCTATCAAAACCACACTGACCAACCCGATATTCGATTTGATGGGTGATGAGAGCTCACCTTAAGATTAATCCCTAAACGGCTAAAGTGATATTTACACACTAAGGGTACGGGGGCCAGTTTCTTTCTCCCGCGTCGTCTGCGGGTTCACTGGAATGTCTGGTACCCAAAAAATGACACCGCTTTGGTGTCGTCGGGAGTGTCCAGAGACCCGGATTTGAACTCGGGCCCTCCTAACTGGACGCTGCACCCCATGGGCAAGCCAATTGATTTATTACGCTTGAAACTTCACTAGCGCCTCACAAGGGCAGCAGCCAATATGTACGTTACTCCGCCTTTATCGATCATTATCGGTCCAAATCGCGAGTTAACCGTAGCACGAGGTACACTACTAAGTGTGCGCAATAAAACTGCGAGTAATCAAAGTAATAGGCAATTGCTGAAACAAACTATTTTACGGTAATTATCAAACAGACTCACGATTAAACGGATAAAAGAATTCTCACTAGAGTGCTATTCATTTTCTCAAAGTTCAACTTCACAAAATGACGGAGTGTGGATAAACGCGTTCTTTGTCACCTTCTCTCCGCTAGAACGAACGATAGAATCGATGAAGAATGTTCAAAGTAAACTGAGGTAAACATTTAATGCTGAAGTGAAATAAATAATTTTCTCGGAGCATGGGAGAAAATCAATGAGATTGGTGTTACTACAATGAGTCTCGCTTACTGCTCCGAATGACAAAAATAAGCACTATACATTCCAGTAAAATTAAATACTATTTTTTTACGTTTAACTGCGCTCTTAATATCCTTTAGACATATTCGTGCACGTTTCCCTCCCCGCTGATTAGGGAAACCAAGAATTTTTCTCGGGAGGCGTCAAGAGGAGAAGTTGCGTCTTCTGTTCCAGGAGGCATTCGCCGCACACATTACTCCTAGCCACGCCCTCCCGCCTCCCTACACCATCTCTCTCAAAGGACGAAGCGGATGGATCCCCAGTGAAGGGACGAGGAGAAAACACCGATCGATCATATCACGGAAACACTACGAAAAAAATATAAAAAAAATAACGGCACTGATGGCCCCGTGAATGTAGGCAACACGAACACTCGAACGCATCGCTGGCTGCATTTAGAGCAAGGGAGTGACCGCCGGGGGGGGGGGGAGCGAGGCAGCAGGAGGCAGGAGGCTCAGGTGGTCCGCCGCTCTGAGTGAGATATGACACAGGCTTCATTTTGCGGGTCGCCTGAAATCGCAGCAGTACATGGCTTTCATAGAGCACTGCAGCACTCATGGCATTACCCCGTGAGAGACCGGATTGAACTTAGCAGTCCTTTGGTCCAAAAGTAAACACATGCTGTCCGCAGGCAACACGAAACCGCTGCGATGTATATTAACTACAGGATTAAGTATACGCTCTGATCAGAGGAAGTAAATTATCTTGAAAAAATCCTGATTGTTGTTGCGGATGGAGGGGAACATGTAAAATTTATACGCATGCAAATTACATGACGAGTTTAGGCAAACTAAACCAAGAAAATGAGTCACCGTACGAAATCACGAAACTTTTCTAATGCTTTCTCTGAATACCGAAAGATTTTGCTGAATAAATTGCATGGATTACGTAGGAGGAACATTTAGTTGGCCGCGAGAAGTCTACGTATATCACCGTAGATATACTACCTTGATCAAATTTTCCCGGAATTTATTCAGAAAATTAAAAATACAAGTTTATTCATCTAAATCTATATTGTCCCCTTCAAAGTAATCCTCATCGACTGCAACACACTTATGCCAGCGCTTGATCCAATCCTCGAAACATTTTTTATATTCGGTTTTCGGTATGTCCATCAGTGCTTCCTGCGATTTTTCCATTACTTCCTCTCGGCTGCTAAAACGCGTTCCCCGTAATGGTTTTTTAACTCGATTGTCACAGAAAGAAGTCACAGGGAGCCAAATCAGGTGAATTCGGTGGCTGTTGGATGGTATTTGTTGCATTTTTCGTCAAAAAATTACGAATAATGATAGCACTGTGCGACGGTGCGTTATCATGGTGCAAAATCCACGAGTTTTCTGCCCACATTTCTGGTCTCTTTCGGCGAATTGCTTCACGCAAACGTCTCATAACGCCCAAATAATACTCTTTGTTTACTGTCTGGCCTTCTGGCAAAAATTCGTGATGCACTACACCGTTGTAATCCATGAAAACCGTCAGCATTGCCTTCTTTTTTGACTGAAAACGACGTGGTTTTTTTGGTCTCGGCTCATTTGGTGAACGCCATTCACTTGCCTGATGTCTGGATTGCGTGTCGTACTCATAAACCCACGTCTCGTCTCCAGTAATGATCCTTTTGATGAATGTGGGATCGGATTCAGCCTCGCAAATCATGTCTTTTGCGACGTCAACACGGTCTCTTTTTTGCATGAAATTGAGGTCTTTCGGCACCAACTTTGCTGCTACACGACGGAAACCCAAATCATTAACCACAATGTCTTGGGCGGATCCATAGGCAATGTTCAAGTCCTCCGCTATTTCTCTGATGGTTAATTTGCGGTTATTGACCAACATTTCTTTTACTTTATCAATTTTTTCACCGACTTTCGATGTCGATGGTCTGCCACTGCGTTCATCATCTTCGACTGACTCACGACCACTTCTGAACCGCTCGTGCCACTGGTAAACGACCGTTTTTTTTAGAGAATCGTTGCCGAAACACTTTTCCAACATTTCCAACGTCCGTGCGCCACTAAATCCGTTTTTTTACGCCAAATTTAATACAAGTTCGTTGTTGCAAATTTAAATCCATTTCTGAAATTGTAAAAAATCGCCAACACACACAGAGATAGATGTACTCTTGGCTACGTAACTTTTGCAAATGTCAAGTTATGACACTAAGATTTAAAGGGAATATCAACAACAGATGTACCGATTTAACAAAAAAACAGAACTCAAATCGGAACGATGGGAGCGCCACACGGTGGTTATTCCGGGAACTTTTTGATCAAGGTAGTATATATACTACTAACGCTCATTCACCTTATTCAATATCTGAAACAAGAAAGAAGTCCAACGAACGGATTGCGATCGGGTTTCTCTCCCAATTGTGGGACACACGGAACCAAAATAAACCATGAAATTCGATGATATTCAAAAACCTGAGAAGATAATAACTTTGAAGGAAGTACCTTTTCTTAGAGACAATCTTCCAACTCTAAGGGGATTTCCTTTCGTCAGGTAGCCATTAGTGAGATCGGGGTCAACTCTAAGGTTTTTACAACATATTTATAAAGAAAGTTGTAGGCTGCTGTATTTGGCATGAATACAGGATTTCTGTTATGATGCTCTCGTGAAATTTTATACCGGATAGTTTAATTGAAGAGGCCCTTGCAATCAATGCTTGCATGAGGCAAGACACATTAACAATGCAGTCATTTGGGCGTTGATCAATTACTTCCACATCTTTGATGACTTTATTCATTGAGAATGACGATTATATATCATTAACACTAACATATGACTCAAGACTCTTAATTAAGAGTTACACATCAAAAAATTACAAGTGACACCAATTATATTTCGTCCAAATTATTAATATTTATAATGCAAAACAACCCACATGCTATTCTTAATTTTCAATTTTATGAACATTGTATTTCCCGTTTCATCATGCAATGATATATTCGATTCCCGTCATTTTAATTTTCCAACAACATAATTTTTATGTACTTTTTACCTTTTGCACTTAAATTATAACATACAACAATCGTTTAGGTAAGTAGAAACCTGTTAATTGTCATACGTTTAGTGTTTCAATTCGGAATAAAAATCTGTGAATTGGGCTGCTTTTCGATCTACAATAACAGGAACAGGGTCGACTGAGAACCACAACATTTAGTAGGAAAGTGTTTAAACTCTTAAGAGTAAAAGGGTAAGGGAAGGTAAGTTGAGTTAAGTGCATTTGACACGGAGAAAAATCAACATGATAAACTCAAAAAAATTGCTTATAGCATATGGACCAGTGATAAATTAATTGAGAAGTGAAGATGAGACCAAGGAAGAAAAAGGGGAGAGCAGTGAAATTTAATCTTAATTTAACCACATTGAAGGTCTCAAATCCTCCAAAAGCATGCATTAAAAAAAGAGGGTTTCTCGTTTTGAGATGGGGGCACGTATGGCCGATGGAGAAACAGCCCTTGGGTGTCCGTCGAAAGGTCGACTGTCGAGGAGGAAAAGGCTCCAATCACAATGGCATCAATTGAAAATACTCACGTCGGGTTCTGCGTGGACACAGCACAGGCTGGCCCCCAGCAGGGATGATAGCCGGGCCCCGATTGGACACAATATGCCGCCGATTGACACACAGCCAATGGGCGAAGACGGTTCGTCGGCGACCAGGGTGGTAAGTGGACGCTGGGCGCTCCCGTGCCTCTTGGGGGATATCTTGGGCAGTTTGAGGGATTTGGGGGCGGGGGGAGGGAGGCGTGCGGGGGTGGGGGGAGGGGGAGGGGGAGGAGGGTGCCCTAGAGGGGAAGGCCCGCTCCTTGGTGGTCTGGAACCCCGTCGTGTGTCCGAACGGTCTGTTTATTCTGCTCCGTACGGAAAGGAGAGAGAACGGTTGGCGCAGAGGGATGACCAATCGAACCAGTCTCCTTGGATGGTGGACTCTACCAGGGAAAATTACCAAAATTGAGGGAAATTACGCAAGACTTTCTTTTTCCTCCTCCACCCCCAATTTCTTCACACGTGTCCTTTAAATGAGTGCTCTTGATATGTGGTTCTTAAAGATGCGATGGAAACAAAATTTAAATATGGTTTGGATTGAAAATGGTAAGTTATTTTTTTTTTCAATAGGCTAGTTTACTTTTTCTTCATATAAAAGCCTCCCTCGATCTCGTCAAAGATTTGAATTGTAAAAAAAATGAAGAGGTGAAACACGAAAGGGTTTCAGGTGGGTGCGAGGATGCTTCTGTTTAAGATTTGTTTCGAATAATCGTATAAATATAAATAAACAGCGGCTCACAAATCTCCCTCGATCACCCGACCCGACATGGGAAATGGCCGCTCTCACTGTCCGTGCATCAACAGAGCCTCACCCTTGCAGTCTCTCCCTCCCCTTTCGGCTACACTTCGAGTCCTCCCTCCAGCCGCTCGACTAAGAGGAAAGTTTATACTTTTTTTTCCGGGTTCTTAAATGTGGTCTTCCCATTGGCCCTAATGTTGCATACAAAGTCAGGGTCGATTTATAAGTATCCGTGTTTACAGGATACGCGGGACTGTCTCTTCAGAAATGAGGGTGGGGGTGAGGGGACAAGCTCGGTGTGGCGGGCGTGCGGAGGATCTGATTGCACACACAGACCTCGCACCCTCGGTTGCCGCCACTGCGGTGAAGCGTTAAAAAAAACAGACCTCTCAGGCGCACAATAATACTAGTCGGGGAGGAGACGGAAGAGAAATTGATGACCTGCCTACATTACATGAGAGATAACTATTACATCTGCGTCCTAGTGTTTTTTTAAATTAATCCGAGAACTCGGTTCTTTATTTTTTTATAATACAGTTCGATATCAAGAGAGTGAATCAGCTCAGGGGTCGGGGTTCATGTCCCTGTCGCGACACATGACTACCCGATGGAGCCTACGGCTGTTTGAGGAAATGTGTTGAGACGAGCCTTAGGGTTAGCATGTGGTGAGGGGCAGATCACCCCTTCAGCTTTCTACGTCTCACGCACCAGCTCGCACTCCTTGTCGGGCACCACGAAGCACTGCGGCCGACGACGCGGGGTGTCCGTTCGGTGCGGGGGGAGGTCAGAGGGGAGAGCACTTGGGGGCGGGGGGAGAGCGAGGAGGGGGCCTGAGGGAAAAGGAACTGACCCCCTTTCGAACGAGGGGGCGGTTTGGGGGGGCCCTTCCGCTCGGCGAGCAAGCCGGGAGGGTTCGGGCGGGTGGGGGGGGCTCGAAGAGGGGGAGAGGGGGGGCAGGGCGGGGGGCTTCGGCTGGGGCTCGCCCCTGCGACGGGGCTACCCAACCAGTGTTCCAACGGAGTTTAACATTTTCGTGGGCTTCCCGAGAGAGGATCACTTGCGCTTCGATGCCTCCTCGCTTCTCTTCGCAAGATCACACGCCCGGCGACGCACTCCGACGGATCTGGAAAGAGAGAGAGAAAGGGGGGGGGGGTCAGGCCGGCGCACGGTCAAGAGGCGAACGATCAGTACCCCCAGCATTAGTCGACGCTGAGATCGACTCGCGCACACACGCACATTCTCCCCTCACCCGTCAATCAATCCGAAGGTTGGCTTGACAGGTGGGGGGAGAGCCCACCAAAGGATAAAAGCCACTCCCCCCCTTACAGTACGTGTGAAATTCACACATCAGAATTTACAATTGAAAAACATGAATTGAAGAGAATAAGGATTCCTCCACCAATGAAAAAATCCTTTAAGGAAAACATATCTCTTACAGTTACATAGTTATTCAAAGACTATAAATTTCAAAATAAAACTTGACATAGAATTATTATTATTGAATAGGTACACTTTCTTCATAGTAAACTTTATTCCATTGCCAAACTGTTTCGAAGTATAGGCGATAACATGAAAAGATATACCTGATGATGGAGCCTATGGAAACTGGTAGCTTTGGAGTAAAGTTAAGCGCCAAAAAATGAAAAGTTTTATTATTCAGTGATCATGAATTCTCAGAAGGTAGAGCCTGAAATCATTTAATTCATCGAAAGTAATGTCATCTATATATACTACCTTGATCAAAAAGTTCCCGGAATAACCACCGTGTGGCGCTCCCATCGTTCCGATTTGAGTTCTGTTTTTTTTTTGTTAAATTGGTACATCTGTTGTTGATATTCCCTTTAAATCTTAGTGTCATAACTTGACATTTGCAAAAGTTACGTAGCCAAGAGTACATCTATCTCTGTGTGTGTTGGCGATTTTTTACAATTTCAGAAATGGATTTAAATTTGCAACAACGAACTTGTATTAAATTTGGCGTAAAAAACGGATTTAGTGGCGCACGGACGTTGGAAATGTTGGAAAAGTGTTTCGGCAACGATTCTCTAAAAAAAACGGTCGTTTACCAGTGGCACGAGCGGTTCAGAAGTGGTCGTGAGTCAGTCGAAGATGATGAACGCAGTGGCAGACCATCGACATCGAAAGTCGGTGAAAAAATTGATAAAGTAAAAGAAATGTTGGTCAATAACCGCAAATTAACCATCAGAGAAATAGCGGAGGACTTGAACATTGCCTATGGATCCGCCCAAGACATTGTGGTTAATGATTTGGGTTTCCGTCGTGTAGCAGCAAAGTTGGTGCCGAAAGACCTCAATTTCATGCAAAAAAGAGACCGTGTTGACGTCGCAAAAGACATGATTTGCGAGGCTGAATCCGATCCCACATTCATCAAAAGGATCATTACTGGAGACGAGACGTGGGTTTATGAGTACGACACGCAATCCAGACATCAGGCAAGTGAATGGCGTTCACCAAATGAGCCGAGACCAAAAAAACCACGTCGTTTTCAGTCAAAAAAGAAGGCAATGCTGACGGTTTTCATGGATTACAACGGTGTAGTGCATCACGATTTTTGCCAGAAGGCCAGACAGTAAACAAAGAGTATTATTTGGGCGTTATGAGACGTTTGCGTGAAGCAATTCGCCGAAAGAGACCAGAAATGTGGGCAGAAAACTCGTGGATTTTGCACCATGATAACGCACCGTCGCACAGTGCTATCATTATTCGTAATTTTTTGACGAAAAATGCAACAAATACCATCCAACAGCCACCGAATTCACCTGATTTGGCTCCCTGTGACTTCTTTCTGTGACAATCGAGTTAAAAAACCATTACGGGGAACGCGTTTTAGCAGCCGAGAGGAAGTAATGGAAAAATCGCAGGAAGCACTGATGGACATACCGAAAACCGAATATAAAAAATGTTTCGAGGATTGGATCAAGCGCTGGCATAAGTGTGTTGCAGTCGATGAGGATTACTTTGAAGGGGACAATATAGATTTAGATGAATAAACTTGTATTTTTAATTTTCTGAATAAATTCCAGGAAATTTTTGATCAAGGTAGTATGTCTGTTTGGGAAAAGCTTATACTACCTTGATCAAAAATTTCCCGGAATTTATTCAGAAAATTAAAAATACAAGTTTATTCATCTAAATCTATATTGTCCCCTTCAAAGTAATCCCCATCGACTGCAACACACTTATGCCAGCGCTTGATCCAATCCTCGAAACATTTTTTATATTCGGTTTTCGGTATGTCCATCAGTGCTTCCTGCGATTTTTCCATTACTTCCTCTCGGCTGCTAAAACGCGTTCCCCGTAATGGTTTTTTAACTCGATTGAACAGAAAGAAGTCACAGGGAGCCAAATCAGGTGAATTCGGTGGCTGTTGGATGGTATTTGTTGCATTTTTCGTCAAAAAATTACGAATAATGATAGCACTGTGCGACGGTGCGTTATCATGGTGCAAAATCCACGAGTTTTCTGCCCACATTTCTGGTCTCTTTCGGCGAATTGCTTCACGCAAACGTCTCATAACGCCCAAATAATACTCTTTGTTTACTGTCTGGCCTTCTGGCAAAAATTCATGATGCACTACACCGTTGTAATCCATGAAAACCGTCAGCATTGCCTTCTTTTTTGACTGAAAACGACGTGGTTTTTTTGGTCGCGGCTCATTTGGTGAACGCCATTCACTTGCCTGATGTCTGGATTGCGTGTCGTACTCATAAACCCACGTCTCGTCTCCAGTAATGATCCTTTTGATGAATGTGGGATCGGATTCAGCCTCGCAAATCATGTCTTTTGCGACGTCAACACGGTCTCTTTTTTGCATGAAATTGAGGTCTTTTGGCACCAACTTTGCTGCTACACGACGGAAACCCAAATCATTAACCACAATGTCTTGGGCGGATCCATAGGCAATGTTCAAGTCCTCCGCTATTTCTCTGATGGTTAATTTGCGGTTATTGACCAACATTTCTTTTACTTTATCAATTTTTTCACCGACTTTCGATGTCGATGGTCTGCCACTGCGTTCATCATCTTCGATTGACTCACGACCACTTCTGAACCGCTCGTGCCACTGGTAAACGACCGTTTTTTTTAGAGAATCGTTGCCGAAACACTTTTCCAACATTTCCAACGTCCGTGCGCCACTAAATCCGTTTTTTACGCAAAATTTAATACAAGTTCGTTGTTGCAAATTTAAATCCATTTCTGAAATTGTAAAAAATCGCCAACACACACAGAGATAGATGTACTCTTGGCTACGTAACTTTTGCAAATGTCAAGTTATGACACTAAGATTTAAAGGGAATATCAACAACAGATGTACCAATTTAACAAAAAAAACAGAACTCAAATCGGAACGATGGGAGCGCCACACGGTGGTTATTCCGGGAACTGTTTGATCAAGGTAGTATGTGCGTAAAAAACTACAGTATTTAATCTGGAGGAACTTTGCATAGGTGGGGTTGGAATTCACCCAATACTACATGTATGTAAGGTACCACGGTGAGTTAAAAACGGGCATCAGTGGAAGAGGGACATCTGCCGGCCGTGGTTTCCCAGGAAGATTTGCCTCCCAACGAATCACACATGTCGGGTTAAAATAAGGGTGCAAAAGGGGCATCGCCTTGGATCAAAGAGGAGCCTTGGGGTCAGTATTACAGCGCTCTGCCCTCTGGACCACCACGCCCCAACTGAATGAAAATAACTTAAAATTACGAAAAGCTCGAAGTGGAATGGGAAGGAGAAACAAGGGAGTAAACAGCAAGAAACAATGAAATTAATGGATAAAAGTGGACCAGTGGCGACGAAATGAGTTGAGTTGATCAATTAATTATGTATCCATTTATTAAACAATCGACTCAAAGAGACAAACTCTACGCTCCATAATGCGGACTGTAAAAATAATAGAGGAAAGTCCATGAAATGGTTAGAATTTAATTTGATGAAAGTTTGAAAATAAAGTGAGAAATAAAAGAAAGTATTAAATGCACAGCAATGAGCAAAATTGGGTTACGACCGAAATGGTTGTAGTAAAATCAGAATGAAGAAGGAAAGAAATGCTGAAAAAAGATGTGAGCCGCAACGAAGTCATTACACATGGATGTCTTAGTCATGCGGAGTCAGCAGTGAGGGGGAAATTGCAGATGAGAACTGGCGAGGTGATAAGTGGCTTGAAATAGAATAGAGAGCATTTTAGGAACTCATATCTGGATCAGAGACCATGTAAAAGTGGAACCATAAATTTGACGAACGCTCAAGTAGCGAGGCTTTTTACGAATTCGAAATCCGCCATATTATGTTCAAAAACATGCAATTGATTCATTCCTCTATATAAGGAGTTGGGGAAGTGGTAGTCCAAGCGTAGAGCGGGGGACTACTGACCAGAGATCCCGGGTTCGACTCCCGGGCATTCCTCTCTGGGCACCTTTAGCTTTATTCAAGATGTGTCATTTGAATTAGGGCATTAAAACTTCCTGGTCAACCGTTTAGTGGCACAGGGAAAGGATCTAGCCCCCATACCCTGATGTTTGGATTCCCCACGCCTTTGACCTTAGTACTGGGTCAAATCTACAATCACCTACCAATCCGACCTTCGGGTTGATTACTGTGTGTTCTGGTTTATTTTATAAATAAAGAGTTGCCTTTCACTATTAATTACCTTCCTATGCCGGGGACCCAAAAGGAAAACCGAAAGCAATTTGAATTATTTGAGACTAAATTTCGCGTTGTTCGGCCATTTTTTCAAGTTGAATATAAGTATTTATGGCAAATTGAAACATTAGAAAAGCATAGCAGATATGTTTTATTGAAATACAAGAATAAGCTGCAGTAAACGTTGCAAAGATATTTGCCACGTGGATAAGCCGTGAAGCCTCAATACACTTTGGACAGGAGAAAATTTTAATTTCGATGGCAATTTTGAATGATAGACAATTTTGCATTAAAAATTCTGTGCTGTATAAACGTAAAATATTCCGAAGAATTACTCAGCAGTGAACTTATCATACTCATTAGACAAAACAAAGTTTGAAAAAGATCATTTACTTAATAATAATTTCGTACAATTATAGCATGTGGATAGCCACCTTCCGTGAGAATCCGACTCCAAAAATATTCTATACTTAATGACTTTCCCTATATTCTTAGCAATACATATGGCGATTGAATGGAAACTACAATTTTTACTCTGCGCTTTTTAAACTTATTATTAATTAAACTTTCTCTTTTTGTGAAGACCAAAAGGTACACGTTTGTTTACCGCTCTGTATGGATTTAACTAATACATTTATAATAAATACAATAAAGGTTTGCCAAATGACGTTCAGAGATCACACAACTAACATACAGATTAGAAGATAAACAAATGAATGTATGTAAACAATTCAAATTTTCACTTGCGCTATGCATCAGACGAGCTCACTGGAGAATAAATTTCAACACACACTGCCAACAGAAGTGCTACGCATTTATTATGGTGAATTTTGAACGAAATGACGCATTCAATTCTGGACGGCCGATGCAAATTGCTATACAATTTCTCACCTTACGGGACGACAACACGTCAATTTGCTCAAATGCAAAATGAAACACGCTCAAAGATAAATTATATAGAGTTTTAACGATAACAAGACGACGAGTTAAAATGAAATTGGACATATTCTCTTTGGATTTTTGACATGTGACGAGCACGAAAGAGAACCAAAATGGATAACAACTGGCAATTACTGTCGTCCCAGAAATGAGAATTTTCGAAGGTGATACCAATTATCTCACTGGCTTACCAAGATGCTTACCAACATGCAAACGATGAGTGGTTTTGGACTTTTTAAGCCAACCACTACATTTATGAATTTTATCTAACTTAAGTTACTGCCTTAACTCTCCATGCAGATATATTTATAATAATTTAAATATTTGCGTCCCAGAGAAGACCCCTTGAAATATTTCATCAAGACACCCGCATGCTCTAAGAAGGGTCGCCCCTCCAGCCTCACATTAGTGGATCACAAGAACGGCTGCCCCTGGCCGTCTCTCAATCGCCGTCGCCCGACCCGAGGCGGCTACGCCCCTGTCGTTCCAAGCGATGGTGACGTAAGATCGGGTGTTGACTGAGAAGTCGAGACATCGAGATGGCAAGAGGCTTTCTTTTTTACGAGCAATAGTGACACAGTCTTCCACATTCATGGCCGGCGGCGAATGATTGCACCTAAGCGAATGAGGTGATATTAAACTCATATCCCATCAGCTGCCACAATCTTAGAACGTAAATAATTGTGCCTACTCTGTTCACTGCATTAAAACCATGAAACATAAACACAGTAATCAACCCGAAGGTCGGTTTGGTAGGTGATGGTAGAGTTCACCCAGCACTAAGCCCGACGGCGTGTGAAATTCACACATCAGGGCAAGGGGGCAGTTCCTTTCCCTGTGCCGGTCATGGTTTCCCAGGGAGATCTGGTATCCGAAAAATCATATAGCTTGGGTGGAGCTGCAGTTTCTCAAAGTGGCTTGCCCGGGAATCGAACCGGGCCCTCCTTTCAGTAGTCCAACGCTCTACCCCTCTACCGCACCAACTCCATGAATGAATGAATATATTAGCATAAAATTAGCAACACAGGAGGATAGACACATGTTTCTTTTCGCATTCCGGCCATCAGGCTGCCAGGAATAAATAATTGTTTGATCAGCTAAGAAAAAATATAATACCTTTAAAACATATCGCATAAAGGAAGACTAGATCGTTAGCCGATGAAAAAATCGTTGGAAAAAAAAGACGATAAAGGTAGATGGTTGAAGAACCTAACAATGAATATGTCGACCTCATAAAGTGCTAACCAGAGTTGCTACTTTACTAAAAGAAATAATACTCTCTGGCTGAATAGTACAATTAGTGTTACACCTTTTTAACTCAACTGAAAATATCAAATTTTGATAATGCTTAATATTGCCGAATGTCATTACACTCAGACAAAAAATATAACCCTCGACACTTTAAGAGCATTTAAGTTTTCATATATTCAATGGTGGTAGAAAATTTCTGACCATGAGATTAAGCCACGCGCATATGCACTTTCACCGACTATTGATTTCCCATTGAAGCTGCACAGGGACATCTACTCGCGCTGGAAATCAATATTCAACCAGCGAGAATAATGTAAAAGATTACCTATCACCGTTCCACATACTCCATTAGTAGTAAGAAAGAAGAATAATACGGAGGGTTCTTATATTCCAGCGATGCCTCGGGCGTACAATTTAGGTGCACAGTTATACTCTACCAACTAATGCGATCAAAATTTGAAATTTTTGATCATTTCGACGGAATCCACCTCCGTCTTCATCGGAAGAAATAGAAGTAATCTATATATATATATATATATATATATATATATATATATATATATATATATATATATATATATATACTTATATATATAAATATATAAATATATATATTTATATATATATATATATAAATATATATATATATATATTTATATATATATATATATATATATATTTATATATTTATATATATAAGTATATTACTTATAGAAATAGAAGTTATCTATATATATATATATATATATATATATATATATAGTATATTACTTATACATATATATAGACATATATATATATATATAAATATTTATATATATTTTGGATATATGTAATTAATGTATATCAAGATAGCACCAATTAATATAAGCACCGAAACGCACGAATAATAAAAGAAACTCACACGCTTCGGAATTTTCAGTGGTCAAACCACCTTTCTTAAGGCAGAGAAGCAAACGATGAAACTGAGGTGAAGGTTTTAACAGAAGGGGCCACGGACGCCGGGATACACATAAATTATAAGTATTTAATAACTCATGAAAACAATGTTAAGCTAATACGATAAAGAGATTGAATAATGCAGATTAATAAATTGGGCAAAAAGAGTTTTGAATAACATATTCTTCGTGATAACTCTCGGTATTGGTGTAATCAATGTGAAAGAATAATGGATCACTACATTGATCGCAATGAAATAACAGTAAGAGTTATTGACAGGAATTAACAATTTAATTCAAATTGATTTTAGTAGTAAACGTTCATCATCTAAAAACAATAAATTAGTTTTCAGTCCACAGAATAAAAGAAGAAGAATATGTAATATACACCTTAAGGAAAACAAGCATCGATAGCAAAATATCAAGAAACGATTTAATTTCAACGCGTAACATTCAAAGCTTCGACGGAAAAATATCTCGTTTCAATATTAAAACTTCCTTTCACTCGCCACCATGCCTTCGCGTAGGTGAAGAAAGCGAACTAGAGTATTACGAGATAATGATAATTAGAATCGCTTAGCCGTATGGGACGGAAATTTAAATGGCATCGGTTACGTCAGAGTAAAGCAAGCTAAAGGCGCAGGCGTACTTTGGAAGAAGGTGAAATCTAAAATACAGGCGAACAATCATTGAACGCGAGTGACCTCCGGGGGGGGGGGGGTGCGTAAGAATGTGTGCAAGTGAGACTCTGGGCAAGGGAGGGCATCCTCGCCGTTCCGAAGACTCGAATCTGCGGGGGACGGAGAGAACAGACCCCTCAGGGCGGTGGCCACGACCACAAAGCTCTAATCGCACCGAAGAACGCGACCCAAGAAGTAAGTGCGGACAATGATGACCACACTGAGCATTAGATCTTGACATTAATGAATGCTGATAAATATCAGACGCAAGCAAGCCTATGCTATGTTAGCAAAACCAGTCTTATTGCGGTCAACTGCTGAGAAAATTCACGCATAACACGTCTTCGAAGCGATGAACCAGGAATAAATATTGAGACGTGATATTTAAAATGAATACATGTTATGCGCTTTGTTTAATAGGGGGAAAGGAGTTTTTGAGAGAAATCATTTGAATTTTTGCGAAAATTTAAGGTGGACTCGAAAATTTAAATGGCCAAACAAGTCTAATGACAAACTGAACGAAACAGTCAGGATGAGAAAAATGCATTGTGAGAATTGCGGATCACGAATTTACGTAATATATGAGTAGGTACGCTCATATCTCAAAGTCACGAAAAAATTCCCTATTTTAGCATTTAGTTCACTTCAAATGGACATCCGAGCTATTTAGCGACACCGAAGGTTTTTGGAACAGCGGACGGAAATCCGGGAATCTAGTTTGGCATTTCCGGTACTATGAAATTGAATGGAATGTGATATTATTTCTTTAACCTACGCCAATGCTACCCGAAATTTAAGTAGACAGGACACGCACGCGGCACAGCAGCGCTGCATCAATGCTAAGACGCAAAAGGGTGTGACCCCTTCCGAGGCTAATATGCGATCAAGGCACGTCACGTAATCCTAGGGACATAAGTTTTCAGCGGAAAGCTCGCGACACCGGCCGGTTTATCGAATAATTTTCATCATTCTAATCCATGGCGAAGAAATAATCGGTTGAAGTAGGGAAGCGAAAAATCATGCAGAAAAAATAGTTGTTGACACAGTGAAGACAAAATGGCTGCTTCAGTAGTTGCATATTTGTTTGGGACAACACAAATTCTTTTCATATAAAACGGGAATCTCTGTATTCTGGACAAACCCATGAAATATGTATGCAAGTCAAGAAAATGCTTAATTATGTACAAACGGTTGTTATCACATAGTAATTCTGCAATACTAATTAAATATTAGAATACAAATTTATTACGCGCGTAAATTTTAAAGCGTTACTACTTATCGCATAGAAATCAGTTGATTTTGCTATTAAAAGATTTTCGACACGAGTACATTGAAGTAAACGCGCGCTTGACTGCTGTTGTCGGGCCGCGGATCAATGCAGACGAGGCACGAGAGTTCGGCCCGCAGGCCGCAGATCCGGGCCGGCCCGAGATTCGAGGGGCGAAGAGAACCCTCCTCCAAGGTAAGGAACGCCTCTTGGAACCGATGTGGGGGCGGGGTGGGGGGGGGCGGCAAGGAATAAATATACTGAGAGGAAACATCGGAACAGCCGGGATCAGCTTGCATCCGCACCCCGAGGAAAAGAGAGAAGAAGGAAGGAGGAGAGGGAAGGAGAGGGAGAATAGGGAAGAAAGGAGAAAAGAAGGAAGGGCGAATATGGGGGGGGGCGCCCGATGGCCGTGAAGTCGTGGCGCCTGCCCCCGCGAAGAGGGGCGGGCCCCCGGATCGGAAGGGAATTCACGGACACGGGGGAAACTGGCGCCGTGGGTAGCCACTGGGAGGGGAAAACCGGGGGGGGGGCGCTTAGAGAGTTAGAGCGGGGAATGACGGACGAGAGGTCCCGAGAGGGATGGCGGGTGGGGAAGATGGCGGGCGGGGTGAAGCAGAAATAGAGGCGGATTCCCGGAGGATGGATTCGGAAACGTTCGCGAACAGGAGCCAGGGACAAAGGGGTCCGTCGCCCCTTGCCTATCGACCTTGCTCCGATTAGTGCGGACACAAATCACAAACGGGAATAAGGGGGGGGGGGTCCAAAGAGCTTGGGAACAACACACGAGAGGGCAGGGGTGGACGGGGGGGGGGTCGGAGGAAGAAGAAACATCACCACACTCACGGGACGCATTTCAATCCATTTCTCCCGGACACCTCGGACGCGCCCGCTCCTCCTCCCTCGCCGCACACCGTATTCCTTGCCGCCACGAACGGCGATGCGCGCGCGCGAATTCGCCGGAGTTCCCGAGCGTACCGGTTGCAAAGGAGGACCGCCTCACAAGGCTCGCGGGCAAGACTCTCCCTTCTCTCCCGGAGACTTCCTTTTCGGGCTCCAAACTATTCCTCTCTCTCTCTCCCTCTCTCTCCGCCTCCCTCCACGAGCTTCTGCGCGGTGCGAAGGATGTCGGAGGGTGGGGGCGGCGGCAGGGGTGCGGGTGGCAGGAGGAGGCCTCCCCCTCTTCCCCCTCGGCGCGCAAGCCAGGGGCCCTCACCGCGGGTCAGTCACTCGTTCGGAGGGTTGGGAGGGAGGCGGGGGAGTGCGCCACCCTGCACGGGGGGGGGCGCAGAGTTAAAGCTCAGTCACTGCTCCTGCGCACAAAGGAGGGGGGAGGGCGAAGGCAAAGAGCAGGGCGGGGGCGAAAGGGTTCGATAGGAGGGGGTGAGGTGGGGGGGGGAGAGATTGACCTGGAGAGGGGAAGTGGAATAGCAACACAGTGAGTGTGAAATGCGAGGGGGGGGTTCGGGGGGAGGGGGGGGATGGAAGAGTGAGCCGCACAGACATCCACACATTATTATTATGATGCGATAACCTGGTCGGGAGCCCCTGGGAGCATCGGACACAATCTATGCTTTTGATAAATATATCATTAGAGTATAACTCGGACACAGGATGTATATTCTAACCTTGCGTCAAATTGACTGGCGAGGTGACAAGGAGAATTTTCCGAACGGACGGATATACAAGGTTTATGAATATATGAAGAAGTATCGGTAATAATTTTTGTCCTGACGTGCGCGTGTTAAGTGCTGAATTCATACCGTCGGTTAAGTGTGCGCGTGATTGCAGATCGTATATTGGCATTCATAAGATGACAGTGCACAACATAATCACTGAAAATTTGGCAATGTGAAAGATCTGCGCTAAACGCGTCCTCCCGAAGATATTTGAACGGACGACCAAGAGCACAGTCGAGTGTCTGCTTGCGAAGAACTTCTGCAATGGTATCCCGACGATTCCCCGACCCCCCCTTATAGTCCCTACTTGGCTCAAATAGACTACTTCCTATTCCTAAAGTGTAATCCTTCCACAAAGGATACCACAATTGGACCTTAAGTGCCGTCAAAGAAGCTTGTACGCGTACCCTTAAGGACCTTCCGGAATCCGGCTACCAGGGAGCCTTCGAGTCGTGGAAAAGCCACTCTGGTAAAAGTATCGACGCTCAAGAAATGTACTTCAAAGAATTTTGAGGCATTGTCGCAATATCTGAAATATATCTGTTTTTTCCCGAAACATTTGCCAATACTTCTGATAGAAACCA
Source organism: Hetaerina americana (assembly GCF_022747635.1). Classification (NCBI taxonomy): domain Eukaryota; kingdom Metazoa; phylum Arthropoda; class Insecta; order Odonata; family Calopterygidae; genus Hetaerina; species Hetaerina americana. The sequence goes on from NW_027287117.1 coordinate 1,487,317, forward strand.
TGAATACAGAATTGTTAACCCTTGCACAGTATGCTATGTCACAACAGAAGGATGTACTGAGTTCAACAATCAGTCTCCGAAAATAAATTGGTACAGAAAACAAGTATTTACCAATCACCTTAAAGGCTGGCGATCTATCACCCTCTGCCAATTGCCGTCGTGTCGACTTACTGGCTTCGATATAGCTTACTAGTATATTTATAAATTCTTTTGCAGGTTCCCCCCACCTTTCTCCTTCCATTTGAAAAACCCTATCCCCCTCATCCCTTACCCTTTCCTCCTGGTGCTGCACCCCCTGCCAAACACCTTTTTGGTGGCTCGCAGGGTATTTATGTAGATTTAAATTTAGAATAAACACCTCCGCCAGCACAGAGGGTCACCCCCAAATGCTTGGATACGTGCTACTACGACAACGCATGCCCCACAATCCTCCTTAAGTGGAAAGGAATTTGCGAAATTAAGTTATGGATTACATAAGGAGAAGAAGGGTGCCTGTGCATGGCAACAGGCATCAAATTCAATATTAACTAACAGTAGAGGTTTACATGCTCCTTTAATGCAGGAGAAATCACAGCTTCCCTCCCTCCTGCTGCTGCGGCGAATTTTTCGTGGGTAGCAGACCTTCTGGCGCATGTGTACATTCGTTTGAACTTTCACGCCCCTTTGCTTTTCATTATGTTTGAGCCCAATAATGCAATACGAGAACCATCCGTCCCTCGAAGCCCGAATTTGTATTGGGTTAAGGCCATATGCTAAGTTTTTCCAATTAATATGATAATGGAATCTTCTGTCTTTGAAAAAGCGCAGCAATGCGCACTTGATTAAATATGCATTAATTATGAAGGATATTTTATCGGACAAGATTTAACTCGAGTTTTTTACTGCACTGCCAGATGATTTTGAAACTCGGCAAAACGTTCAGATCACTTTTCTTCACATCTTTCTCTTTTTCTAAATAATCTTCGACCCTCCGCGAAGGACAGACACTTGGAGGATCACCGTTGCCGTGATAACATGCAACGCCCTTTTGGGTATTCGTATCAGCATCTGTAAAACTATCTCACCGTTCTCATATCCAGCTGAAGAGAGGAGAGATAAATGGTTCCATGATACCCAGTCTTCTGCATGGGGACTGAATGATGCAAGGGCAGAGGAATAATTAGCGCCGTAAAAATCAATCAGGAGTTGAAATGTGTTGAAAGGAAAAGAGAAAATTTGTATTCAGTTAACCAATAAATAAAGAAACAATGATCCGACCATTACGTATTTCATGCAGCTACATCCCGGCCCTTTCAAACGCCTGATCTCCTAAAATATCGCAAAGAATTCAAAGATAAAAATAATAAACTGATGTTTGCATTGAACTGTGTGAATTAAGTAGCTCCTTGCTTGAATTATTCCAAGGACACGCTTTCATGGGCTTCCCTGCCTCTATTTATATTGCCGAAACCGAGGAACACCTGGGACCAGCACACGAGCGATACAGCACGCTTACCCCTAGACTACACTAAACACCGAATACAAATTGTTAAGGCACCGGGAATTTCTATTTTTTCCTTAGCTATTCAGTCTTTTCCCTCGCATTGTTCTCAATAAGTAGACCCAATGAGGGATTATTTCAAGTGATTACCGCTCCGAAATACCGAGACATTTCACTCTTAAGAACGAATTTCCGGGAATAAAATGCATGGGAATAAATCATTACTAGAATTAAAATATTGTGTTTCATACGTAAAATGAGACGTTTATAGCGATCATAAGGTAAGGAAAGGCATTTCCCCGCAGCATTACTCTGGAAACTCATAGATATAAAATTTCTTCAATCCAAAGCCCACGACAAGCATCGTAATTTTCCGATTGGATTTTATGTAAAAACCACGCGAAACATTTCTAGCTTCCTTCGTCTGGGTCGAAACAGGATAAACATTGTTGGACCTGCGCACGGACACACGCTCTCTTTTGGACATGGATATTAATAATTCGACAAAATATTAAGTGCTAAAAATGTAATGTGATGATTGTTTTCACGAGGGGAAGAAAGGGAAAGGAAGGGCCGCCCGAACAACGTTAATAAAAGAGGCAAGCGGGGAAGGGATGGGTTGGGGGCGGACGGCGAGGGAAGAAGGGTTAAGAGGAATATTAAAAGGAGGGCTATGCGCATAAGGCGGGGGCGGGTGAATCGTGATCCTCACGCTTAATCCCCCTTCATCAAGAGGGACGAGACAGAAGACGATATCGAAGGGCAGGGAGAGACGGAGAAAATGAAAGCACAGGCAGGCATCCATCCCCTTCGGAACGCCACGGGGATATCACTTTATTTAAAAATCAATTTTTCTGAGGACGACTACCTTTTTCAAAATGGCAGCATTATAAAAGTTGATTTCGTCTTTTCCAAGATGTATTTCTTGTTTTTCTCAGTTCGGAGCGAGGTGGGGGGGAGGGGAGAACTTTCTTTCCGGTAAACCCGCGACCGAAGATCGCTCCAAAAATCTTCACGATTGGCCAAACGCGAGAGAAGCCATAGACGGTTCTCTTAGAAAGTGCCCGGTCAAATTAATATCCGGCCGGTATAACAAGGTGATATAGAGCAAAAACTGCAAACATCTAGGCACTAATTACTTTTAATGCTGTAGTAAGTGACAAAATTATTATTATTATTAGGTAATCTACCGGTTACGGTAGGTTTTTGGATGGACATAATTACTAATTAAATAATTTGTGACCCCTAGCAAAACACAACATCCTACTTTACATCAGGTCCCTCTTCATCTCTGAGTACTTTCTTCCTCTCTTCATCCCGTCACACATCCCTATCCTGTTCCTTCCCTTTCATCGTTTGCCCAACATTCTCCCCTCAATTACAGTCTTCAACATCACACTGCCGATCAATTCCCCCTTCATCCACTTTTCCTGCCTCCATAGGATTGCTCCCATCAAACCCCTCTCTTCGCCCACCATACCAAGTACTTCCTCATTTGTTTTCTTCTCTGTCCATTTCACCTTCTCCATTCTTCTCCACACCCACATTTCAAAAGCCTCCAGTCTACGTCTATCCTCCTGCTTCAATGACCACGTTTCCGCACCGTACATAGCTACACTCCATATCAAAGTTTTTTACGAGTCTTTTCTTAACATCCTTACTCAAAGTCCCTGTACCTGAACTCCCTCCTCCTTGTGAAAGCCTCTTTGCCTAGCGCAATTCTTCTCCTTACGTCCCTTCTACTTGGACCGTGTTGGTCCAAAACACTACCGAGATACGTAAACTGTTCTACCTGCTCTAGTTTTTGCCCTCCTATTTTAATGTTTAGCTTAGCCTTTTTCTTTCTGGAATCCCTTGGAAAGTAGCCTGAGGTTGGCCAGGTCTCACAACAAATCTGTGAGTTTCAAGTATTCATACTTATTATATTAGCTTAAAAACTTTCAGCTTCCATATGTATGGCATGGTCGTTTTGACCAAATAAATTCAAAAAGCAATGTCATCGACAGTAAAATCTATTACTTCCGGGGCTGTTCCAAAAATAAGTAGAATAATTTTTCTATGCATAGGGCGTTATCCAGAAAGATTTTTCTCATCAGGAACAGATTCTGAACAGTAAGTTTGACATGGAAGTCTTCGACGGCTACTGTGGAAACGTGTGCAACGCGTCAGGAAGGAGGTCTTTGCCAACGGGAGGATGCGACACGACAACTAACTGCACCCATAAGGTATGGGTTAATTAGATATTTTTACTTATTAAGTTTTAATTTTATTACATATTTAGACAAATCGAAAGTTTCTAATGACGTAGTCTTTTAAATCAATAATCTGTTAATCGGTCAGGGTTGAATCTCAAGATATCAAGTTTCCCAAGCTTACCAAAACGCATTCAAAAATATTTATCGTAATAATTGCATGCTACTTGAGAAGTCGCCGAGGGAAATTACACCGGCGCGATAAGGGCGAAATTATGACAGTCAACGCATGAAGGAGATGAAATATGGTAACCGTTGACATCCACGGTTTTCAAGGCTGAGACGGAGGAAGAGGGTCCGGGCGTTGTTCTTGACCGAGAGTGACCCGAGTGTGGCATCCCAAGTGCTTGCACCCGATCCATTCAAAGCTTCGCTGTAGCTGGTACGGAGAAGTGGCGATGGGTTCGAGTTATCGAGATCCTTCCCTTAAAATAATTCGGTGGCTTTAGAATGCTGCAATGCACGGAATCGAATGATCTGCATTATAATTAAACCATAGGAATATCTGGATTCCAACCACTTCGAGTGAGAGCTATCTTCGTTAGTAACAATGGAAAGATTCCCTCGGAGAACGCTGATCCTTGCCGATGGCTCCAAGAGAATTTGAGCCTGGTGGAGGTAGGAGAGCAGGTTTCGACGTTTCGCTCAATCCGAGTCAGGTTTCCTGCATTCGATTGCGGAGTGAGAGTGGGACAGAGAAGGTGTCCGTGTACATTTTCGGATGCGTGCGTGCGGTCAGCGTTTGGTCGAAGAAGGGAGGGAGTGGGGGAGGGAGAGGATGGGGCCGGGGAAACTGCTATCGATCTGGGAGGGCGAGGCGGGGCGTGGGGCCGGGGGGGAGGGGGAATGGGGTGGCGGGTGGAGTGCGTGCGGGGCGTGGCGGGGCGAGGGAAAAGAAATGAATGAATCGAATCGAATGCATTTTTTGTTGGTCAAGGGCAATAACTCCGTCGGCTGCAATAAATTCATATTTTTTAAAGCGACTGAATATATATAAGTGAAAGGAAAAATGGCGAAAGAGTGAAATTACCGAAGCGTGCAGATGCATTCGTTTTGCAGTCTGTCGAAGAAGAGGTTCACCCCGCAGAGGACGAGGTGAGACTCGCCAACTTGGGTGTCGGCGCAAGGGGAAATATAATTGTGGGGCGATTGGTTCCTCAGCTCATGGAAGGGAGGAAGTCTGGAAGAGGAAATTAAATACACCGCTGATGGGAGGGAAGGACTGATGAAATGAAAATAGTAATTAAAATCTTGTTGAATCCATTTACCTATATAACTTCAATTTTCCTTCATATTACTATTGCTAATTGATTAAAATGAACATGAGACAGATAGAGTATACATAGGTTTTGGGCGACCTCATGACATACTCTTCCCCCATTCCTCAACTTTGGGGTCCCCCTCTTTAAGGGGAGGTTCGAAATTCCGAAAAAAACATCACATCTGATAAAATGTTTATAGAAAGATCAAATGGTCTTTCTTTTCAAAATATCACGTAGAATATGAAGAGAAAAATTTAGTATACACGGACCAATTCTCTTCCAAACATTTTCAAGATAAGTTCACTTAAGCTTTCAAAGTTACGCAATGTCGACCAATTTCACCTCAAAAGGGCAGTTTTCCCCTTTTAGTCGGGGCTTAGGGTATGCTTCATTTTAATTCCCTCCGCAATTGAAGGGCTAAAGAATAGTTGGTGCAAAAGTCAACCTAAAACAAAATAGTTAGTAAAAGAGCGTTTCAGACTAGAGCTTGTGGAATTTCCCTCTTACTGCATGCATGGATGAATATGAATAGTGACCGAGATTATGAAGCGGGGTAACCCAAAGAAACAGCAACGACCTCTTGGGCGTCCGACACTGCCCCACGCCCCCTCATAACGCGGACACCTATTTTCCGGATAACTCCTCAATCTCGTCCTCTGTCTCTTTGTTATTCATCGCGAGAGTGTCCTGGCGCAAGAGACAGCAACGGCGAAGTCTTTCAATCAAAGTTGTTGGACACAATGCTGAGACGCATGCATTTGGCTTCGCCGTGATCCCAAAGCGGAAGTCAGAAGGAGAACGATTAGTGCTCCGCTCTCTCTAATTCAATTTAGGTGCTCTCTAATCTATTACGAAGTGAGGTGCTCTAATAATTCCCTCGATACCCGAGGCGCCCATCTAATGGGCTTAGCACCGTTTACTCCCTTTATGCCCCAAGGAATTCCCGGGCTAATATCCTCAGTGGCCACGTCACCCTTTCCTCCTCTAAGTGACCGTGCGCAGCTAATGCAGCGAGTCATGCTTTAACTTTAACACATTTATTAATTTATTTTCTCACGGGTGGATCCAAAGTATATATGCCGAATGCCCTGGATGTGGCCTGTAGCGTAGAATGTAAAATAGCGAACCTTTATATTTTTCGTCGCTTACTTCACGACATTCCACCTAGAGCATACTTAACATACGAAGCATTCATATGATCAATTATTCAACTGATGCACGTGGTAATACGCTCCTCTGGTTCAAAATACTACCGAAATACGCGAGCTTCATAGTCAATAACGACAAATAAATGTCATTATTAAAGGACCAGTTAAAAGAAATGAATTCCAAAGAAACTGCGGGAGATGCCGCAACAGTAACTTTTAACGGAGTCATCCGCTAATGTGCATTTCAATGCAACAGTTTCAGAGTGTAAAAATCATTCGCCTTGACTGGGATTCGAACCCAGATCCCTCAATATTGGGTCGAGTGCTTTAGCCACTTAAGCTACCGAGGCGTCCTCTTAAACTCTGAAATAAACTCCGCCTCGGTAGATTAAGTGGCTAAAGCACTCGACCGGATATTGAGGGATCTGGGTTCGAATCCCAGTCAAGGCGAATGATTTTTACACTCTGAAACTGTTGCATTGAAAAGAAATGAAGCCTACAAAGCATCCTGTGGATCGGCGTTAATAAATAAAATTGAAAGAATAAAGACAATAAAGAGAGAATCATTGATCAGGCCCCGCTGTGTGGGGATTTAGCACTGTCAAGCTGGGAAACGAGAGAAGAGAGGGTTGGAGGAACGAGAGAGAGTGGATATTATTACGGACGAAGCACCTGATGATTCGGGGCCGGATCGAGAGAAAGACTGAGAGGGGGCGTGTTGGCTAAAGGAAAAAGAACAATTGGACGCATATGACAGCGTGACAACTAAGAACAATTATGCCAATTCTATAGTTTTATTTCAAGTGAGCGATACACGCTTCAGTGCAACTGTGATACAATTGTGGGGCAAAATCTATTACGTTTAGCGATTATCACCAATAAATCTTTTTTTGTAATAAATACACCTACATTACAGACTTTCTCTTCGTCATTGTGTAACCCGTGGGATCAATGACTGAAGAAAGTTTATTATGTAACAAAATGACGACAACTGCATTGACTGATTCAATTAATATCCAAAGTATAAAGTCTGGTCGAGCGAGCAATGCAACCTGTTTACGGCGGAAGGGAATGCACCAATCCTGGAGAGGGAGGACGTTTTCCTCTTGGGAGCCACGCACTCCGCTTCGATTCGAAGCCTCCGAGGTCGATGGAATAAAGTGCAGTATTGCGACGCATTAATAAAAAAATAGAAGATTCTCAAAGCATCGGAATAGACGCATTAAATCATTAAACTGTTGAATTATTTTTCAGCTTAAAATGTAGAAATTCTCATACATGAGATTTTTGATACCTTCTCCTCAAGGGAATAGGTGAAGAAACTAGTGAAGATACTACAGGCCAATATCACCAACACTGAGAATTGGAAATATTTTCGTATCTAACATTCTAAAATCAGAGAAAGAATCAGACAAATGGACGTGATCATTTTCGATTTATAGTAATTTTTGTTTAAGTTCCCCCGGCGAGCCAATACGTACGTGAAAGTTACAGCGCAATGAAATGCATTGATTTCTTGAAAAAAAGAGCATACTCACCTCCAACTTTGAGATATGCTAATGTTTGCTACTCTTTACACAACATTTTTTAGCTTCACCATCACGTCAAACTAGACGTGGAGAAGGCATACGTTATGCGGATGCGGTGTCGCACAGAACAAAAAACTTACTTAGAAACTGCGATAGTATTTCTATAATGCATACGTACCCAAGTAGGCCCAAGCGGAATAAAGGATTATTAATTGTGAAATTTCGCTCCTTTCTTTACCCGAGGACCAGGTCTTACTCTACGGTTGCCGGTCGGATGCAAATGGCGACGTTAGAAAGATATAGAGCGATCAGATAGCAGGACTGATTTTTCCCTTCATGTTTCGAAACAATTCAGAAACATATGACAAAGAGTGATCCATTATTAAAAAGTGGTCAAGAGCATTCACGAATTCACTCCACGGCATTTTTTTTGGCTTGTGCGTCCGCAAAACTCCTGCAACACGTCCTGACGACGCATCGAGGGTTCTTGTGTATTTAGGCGTTTACATCACCAAGTAGCGACCTTTGTGTTTATGAAGAGGCAGCGGTGTTTCTCTCTTTTGATGCAATTTTAGACATTACTAATTACTCAACTGTTCTCATCGTTTGTACGGTATGATTTGCTTGACCAACGATTGCTTGTTCCCTTCGCAGCGACTCCTCTCCGAAAACTTGGTGCATGACTTGTTTCTTACGTATTCAACTACACTATCTGGTAAATAAATGTACTGTACTTAATTCCAGTGAAAGTAATTACATTACGGCATTGCGTCATAAATGTGAAAATCTTGACACCAGTCAGTCGGTCGATGACCCTCCCGCTGGGTGCTCCATGAATTCCCATTCCCATTCATTCACCGAAGGGATTTGCGATATGCCGAGGGCTGACACTACGCACAGGTCAACATTTTCCAATGCTTCAGGTCGGAATGGATAATTTTGAATTATCAATATATATATATATATATATATATATATATATATATATATACTCATATATACAGAAACAGATATAAGGAAAAGGGATAGGAACACATATAAAGGACGAACACAATAGAGGTGGGTAAGGCGGAATCGAACGGATCACAAGAGTAAAAATATTTCCTCAACCATATATATATATATATATATATATATATATATATATATATATATATATATATATATAATGTATAACGGGGATCGAGATGGTGCGGGGGCTAACGTACTGGCTTCCCACCCTGAGGGCGCGGGTTCAAATCCCGGCGGTGTTGAATATTTTTCAGAGGTATCTCGATCCCTACTTGAGGTGCTTTGTGGAGGGCACTTTGAGTGAGTACGCCGTCCGTCGGATGGGACGTTAAGCTGCGGACCCCTTGGCGCCTTTCGTAAAGAGTAGGCTAATGCCGACGCCGGGTTTCTCTCCACCCTTCATCCTTTCCTGTCCATCCCCTATGGCGCAAATGACCTTAGCTGTCGGTCGCCTCCCCTCAAAACTACTACTACTCCCCCATAATGTATAACACTTAGCACTAGTGGACACAGACAAAAACACAGAAACACACAAAAAAGAGACTCACTATTTTTCGAATTTTCGGTGGTCGTGACCACATTTATCAAGGAAGAGAGGGACAGAACTCAGTTCTGTCTGAGTTCTGTCCCTCTCTTCCTTGATAAAGGTGGTCACGACCACCGAAAATTCGAAAAATAGTGAGTCTCTTTTTTGTGTGTTTCTGTGTTTTTGTCTGTGTCCACTAGTGCTAAGTGTTATACATTATTATTCACGTCCGTGAGACTTTCAAAAAGTGTTATATATATATATATATATATATATATATATATATATATATATATATATATATATATATATATAAGTTCCACAACTATCGTCAGCATGATGATAAATTCAATAGATGAACAATACTAAAATATAATAGAGTAAAACACTCGGACATCACGTCGAGGAATTGAATATTTACCACCACAATTCAAGGTTGAAATAAAAATTATCGGTTACAATTCATCCCGATGTGTACATGAAGTGCTGAATTCAAACTGTCGGTTAAGTGTGCGCATGATCGCAAATCGTATATTGGCATTGATTAGGTGATAGTTCGCACCACTATCACTGAAAATTTGGCTATGCGAAAGATCTGCGCTTAAACTCGTCCCGAAGTTCTTCGGACGGAAGACCAAGAGCAGAGTCGAGTGTAATGGAGAAGACCTTCTGCAACGGCATCGCCACGATTTCCCAACCGCCTTAGAGTCCCGACTAGGCACCAGCAGACTTTTTCCTATTTTCAAAAGTGAAATTCTCCTTCAAAGGACAACACCACTAAGTGCCGTCTGAGAAGCTTGCACGCGTACCCTTAAAGACCTTACGGATTCCACCTACCAGGTAGCCTTTGAATCGTGGAAAAGCCGCTCTGACAAAAGTAAGTCGACGCTCAAAAGATGGACTTTGAAGAATTTTGAGGCGTGTTTAGGCATATATCTGAAATAAATCTATTTTTCCGAAAATTTTTATACAAAACATGTATGCTGCAGTACTATTAAATTGACTAGTTAGGTACAACACACGAAATGTGTTGACGATTATGTTCTACACATGAGGAATGTATGAACTGCTTTAATAAGTTCAATAAACGAGTGGAGAATTCTGTAATTATCCTGCGATTGGGTGTTTATTCGTGTTCGCAAGGACTTAAAGGTGACATTTTTGGATGATTATGTGACCTCCGATGCTCCCTCACCCCGTGCATTGAAGGAAACCGACAACTCTAAGAAGCGATTAGCTCAAATTGCCAGATGGAGTAGGAACGGGCTTGGTGCTGCCAAGCACCATTGAAAGGAGAAGTTCATGAGAAAGAGAATAATACTCGAGGGAATGAGAATAAACGTGCGAAAGGGACGGAAAGAAGGTATTCCAAGGAGAGCTATGAGTGAGGGGAGTGGGTAAAGTTTCGACCTTAAAAGGTGCGTCCTCGACGAGTTCACTTAACGCAAACGAAATTCCTGCTTCCCTTCTAATTTACATAGGCGGGGAAATAGATTTTTTTTAAACCCAGCAAATGTAATCAATTAAAGTTACCGCGGAGGGGCGAGGCAAGCGGGGACCCGAAAGAGTCCCCGCGCCAGAGAAAGCCTCAACATGATAGGGCATGACTCTTCCAGTAGGAAAAACCAATTTTCGACGGAAATTATTATAAATTCGGGCGAACGTGGCCGAGTGCTCGGGTGTGCCGGTGGGGGTCGGTAACCTTAGGTCCGTGCGCCATCTCAGCTCCGGTCAAAGAGCACGGGGAGGGTTGGTCGGGTCGGCTCGCGCACCGCCGGGCCCGGGGAAATCGACCCCCGCAGTCACTCTCGAGGAAGTGTCGAATCGCGCACGTCACATCGGCGAACGGATGACCCCACTCGATGGCCGGAGCCACTTTTCGTTTTAGGTGAATGCAAAATGTACGCAGGCCACGGCATCACCACGGGATATCACGGGGTATTGACGCGCTATCTCCGGGAAAAAGAGATATCGCAGACCTGATGCACGCGAAAAAATATCAAGAGTGCATTTTGCATCGAATTAAGGAAACATTTTTACAAATGTGATATTGAAGTGCATATGGAATAAATATAATTCCTATAAAATCAATGCCGAAAAACAATGATAATTCAGCCGGGATGAAATCGAATTTGATGTAACCAGCAGATGTCAAAATCAAATATTATCGTCTAGATGATAAAGCGCAATTAAACATTTGTGAATATAATTGGTACCGAAATGTCCAATAAACATTAACTCGGTAACTTACCTAAGGACCGACATATCTGACAAATAATACCGGACTAGTGTTTCCATTGGGATCATATTATGCTCCGAATGCAACACTCCGAAAGGATTCACCAAGTGAGGCGTCATCGCGAATTCTAGGACAAATTTGGGATAATCTTGATATTCTCCCGAATAAAATATACGTGTGCCTAGATATAACTCATCCGGAAAAAAATGTCAATTATAAAAGAATGCAGAACATTTTAAACTCTATTTTCCTCGTACGGCAAGAATGTATTTATCAATTCTCTCACAAATAGCGTTGACAAAAGGTTGATATCTGCCTTCCGAAATGATTTCAAATGGTTAACTAAACTTCAAATATAAAATAAAATCGGAAACATAGCATAAATATACAAGAATAGTAATCCAATTCCACATCATCGTAATAAAAATGCTCCGGAATCTCGGAAACTTCTCCGTGAGAGTAATCGTCAAAAAAAAGGAAGAATTGGAAGGGGGAAGGTGGTTGGAAGCGAGTCCTCCGATGAAAGGAAACTCGACAACATCGTTTGCGGCAAAAGTAAAGGATTTGGGAAAGAATGCAGAAATGGAATGGTGGATAAAAACGTGTTTGGGGGACTCAGGACTGAAGAAGCACCGCGGAAGGGAAGAGGGGTGCGCTGCTGGAGGGAGCCGGGCCGAGGGATCGAACTCATTCCGTCGGCCACTGGAATGAGACAGCGGAGGAGCAGAGGAGGCGACAGAGGGGAGAGAGGGGCGGGCGAGGGGTTCGGGGGAGGGAGGCTGGGGCGAAAGGCGGCGAGAAGGGGCGCAGTGCTCGCGTCGCCCGCGGCGAACGGCCAAAGCGTGATGGGAAGAGCACTCGATCGAATTGCACGTGCCATGAAATCCATTTCAACGGCACGGCTTAAAAATGAGGATGAAAGTAAATTAATGATCTGAACGATCCCTTTGTCAATTAAATATAATTGTTATGCAGTAAAGATTAATGATTAAACAATCTGTTTCGGCGAAGTGATGCCTTTAGGAAAATATATTGTATATATATATATATATATATATATATATATATATATATATATATATATATATATATATATATATATATACACACACACACACATATAAGTACATCCTGTCACGGAATAAGACTTTCCACCCCATTTTGATCACTCCATAATTTAAAACTGTAATAAAATATTGAACCATATGATATTTTCCATTCATAAAATTGTTTTGAACAAAATGAATGGGCGATGAATCTCACACGTCCGTGTCGCCGCCGATCCGATACCGAAGTACGGTTTCTATTCTATCACTCCACACATTCATTTTTAACGGGGCAAAGGAAAGAATTGACCTTACAAGTGCTTATAAATAAAATAAACAGAGCATAAGAAAGTCCCTGATAATACAAATGGCTTAAACGATAATGAACAGGCAAGTGAAAAAAATGTCGCGGCCAAAAGAGGGAAGGAGGAAAGACACCATGTCGAGGAAACGGGGTCAAATGAGTTCAACGCCCTTTGCCCGAATACGAATTCCCCTCACCGAAAAAGAGCATCCGGCGAGAAATATGCATTTATTTTTAGGAAGCGTGAAAATACTGAACGGATAAAGTGGGACCCCCAACACTCGTTACCCTTCTACGTCTGCAAAAGACTCCGCGGGCAGCGGGCAGGGCGAGGGGGGAGACGATTTTGACCCACAGAGGAGAGCGAAACCGCCGCGACAGAACCACTCCGGCTGGGGGAGTCAGGTCCGAAGAACTCAAAACGTCAGCGGCGGGCAACACGCCTCAGGGGAGGGAATGAAAGGAACCACACGGGACTAAGACATAAAAGATAAATGTGATAGGGTCGGGGGTTGAGGATTAAGGCAATGGTGGCGGGGGCCTCCGGCGCCGAGGGGAGAGGTGCGTGGGCGGGGGCCCGTCCGCGGATGAGGAGCGGACAAGCGGGGGCGCGGGAGGGCCGTGTCGGGGGACAAGGCCATCCGGTGGGCCGGACACGTCGGGGGCAGTGAGTTGGGGGGCGGAGGGTAGGAGTGGGAGCAGGAGGGAGGCACGCACCAGCGCCCCGCTGGATCCGGGTGCTGTTTCCATTGGAGGGCCCGGGGGAGGAAAGGGGAGTGGAGGAGGGGGATGCGATGAAGCTTGCGGAGAGGGACGGCGAGTGAGGGGAGAAGGGGGCGGGGAGCGCTAGAAATGAAAACAAAGCCTTGCCTGCGAGGGAAATTTCGCCGAACAATTAGGTTGATGGTAATCGACCAAATATAGCTGAGCAAGCCAAAGTTAAATTTACTTGACAGATGATACACATAATGACATGATTCTCCGTTCGCCGGAAAATGGAGAGCCAAGGAAAGATGAGCGAGTCGCTTTACTGATTGGAGGCATGAGGTAACAGGCGTAGAGTGAAGTTAAACATGGAGTGAAGCAGCCATCGCTTTGCCGGTGATGCTCCAACTCCAGCTTCAGTCACAACGTCAGCACCATGAAAAGCGAAAGGATACACCATCCGTGGTTGTCCCCACCTGGATCCTTCCTTTCCACAACTCTCGAAAATGTCTCTCCTCTTCTCTCATGCGCATTACTCTATCCCGGGTTTCCCGGTCAATAATGACTTCACTACCGTGACACATTAAATTTTATCGCTTGAACATAATGTTTGTAATGGTAACTTGTTATCATCGCCTACCGCTAAGAAGTACATACACTTGCACAACTAAAGTAAAATACTCACTGCTAAATATTGTTTCAAGAAATCGATAGTGAATAAATGATAAATTTTTAAACCAAAGACAGAAGTTGTTTTACCAAAGACAGAAGACAGGTTTGTTGGGAGAAATCCTATGGAGGCAGGAAAAGTGGATTAAGGGGGTATTGACCGGCAGTGGGATGTTGAAGACTGTAATAGAGGGGAGAATGTTAGGCAAACGAGGAAGGGAAAGGAATAGAATAAAGATGTTGGACGGGATGAGGGGAGGAAGGAAGTACTCAGAGATGAAGAGGGGTTTATTACAGTGCAGAATGTCAGGTTGTGTTTTGTTAGGGGAGACAAATAAAGGCATCTTGGTACCGTTTTATTATGGCCCATGCCCATCGAAAACCTACCTCAACTGGTAGATTACCAATAATAATTATGACCTAAAATGAAACGAACTGGAAAGCAAGGAGTTAAAGATAAGAGAGGAGAAGAAATGTTGTGAATAGGGAAAAGTCAGTCGCAAGTCAACCACGATTGGCCTATCCTTTCCCTCCCATACCAGATCTCAGAATATTAGCTTTGGAGATCAATTTATTATCGTGTGGTCGCATTAACATCCAAATAAGAAATAGAAAAGGACATAAATAGTGAATTGGGAAACTGTGTGGAAGACCCAAGGATGGACTCGTGAATCGTGGGAAGAGAGACGCCGTCGGCAAAGAATCGAGCGGTGAGGAGGACGAAGAAGTGGCGGAGTTGAGGGCGGAAATGGGGACCCGGCAAGTGAGGAGGGGGCGGGGGGGGCTAGCGGAGGTGGGGGGGGGGAGGGCATAGAGGAAGAGGACCGATGCGAGGTGAATATGTATGCGTCGCGCACGGTGTAGTACACGGCTGCTCCGCCCCTCGCGGCCTTGGTCTCCTACCGTCGAGTTGACCGAGCAGCTCACAGCTTTGTTTACACTTTTATTTCTAACCTACACTTTGTGAGATGGAGTCACATGTGCCTTTCGCTCTGGCGACACGGAAAAAGACCGGAATAAGTTGATGTGGTTAAAAAAATTCGCAAATGTATTTCGCACTTTGATTATTTGGAGACAAGCTTCACTCTAATTTTGATGTATTCATGGAAATTACAAGTAGCCGGAGCAATTGATGACACATGCCGAGTTTGTTAAATTACACAGTCAACCAAAGGACTTTCCATTTAAAAATACCGTGAGTCACGTTTAAAGGCTATTTTGATAAAGGAAAATGAAAATAAAATGATGAATAGTGGAATGATATGGGATAAATCATCGTTGTTACTACTCTCGTCAGATAACCCGAAGGTCAGCATTTCCAATCCCTTTCGGGTAATGGGTGATAAATGAACTCAACATGGAGTTATGAGGTGATAAGAACCCCGAGCCCATTTAATTTAAAAATACAATAATTGCGTCAGTTCATCAGTTCATTGGAATAAGTGGAAATAATTCTGGACGTCCACGTTTTTTCCCCTGCTGGTCTGATATCAGTAGTCTTACTGCAAATGCGATAAAATATCTATCACTATTTTGAATATTTTACCTTATTTGCTCTAAATATAGTATGAATTTACTTATGTATTTAGCCACCGGCATTTTTATTTCCCTTCACATAATATAGTCCGGACCCTTGAGTTTAATACGCTGGCAATTTTTCTTTTTGTTCGTTAAAATTTTGCAAGTGGGCGTGTCAGAAGTTCCGCTGGCTCCTCTACTGGCCGCTTCAACACTTCCTTGGGGACATCTCGGAAAATGTCCGTGGTGAATGCGGAGTTTTGGGGTCCATGTAATAACTTGAATTGGAAATACCTTGCGATTAGATCGCTGAGCGAGCATTGCATTTTCTTTCAAAGCCAGGTTTCACACCGAATCTCAGTTGCCGAAAATAGAGAAGATGGATTTTTAGACATCCAAGTTGAACGGAATCGCGAAAAAAAGACGAGTTACCAAATGGCGGAAGGGCTGCGTATTCATATATTCACACGTGGGTGTGACGTTGACAGCTCCGCAGCAAAGTGAAAATAATCCATTACTTTCACTTTCTTTCGGGGTACCTACAAGGGATTAGCACTGATGCCATTACGGCACCAAGAGCTCTCTTGTAGAGGAAATTGAACGCCGGGTGGCTTTCCCGTAATCACAATACGGCACATGCCTTGTGTGCCCGGTGAAAATTAAACATGTCTAGAGAAACGGTTGTGTATCATTTAAGGCTTTTCTCTGCTATTTATTTTTATAGGGGATTTAGTCTTGCATTAAACTTCGATGCTAATGCCTACAATGTTTTGCAAGTGCGCGTTTTGCTAAACTCAAGTTGTCCCGTATATCTGAAGCTAATTACATATTTGGTTTTGATGCGTGAGACGGAAGAACGGCCCAACACCGTCCCACAATGTATTCGACACCCCCACGGGGTGTCTGTTCACTTCACTCTGGGACGAATTGGAGAAACGCGCTTTAGGAATCCGGAAATAGTAACACAGCCATGACGTTTGCGAATTCCCAAAAATCGCCCAAACACTCGCGTCGTCGCCCTGAATTGTTAAAATTTCTTCTTCCATTCAATCTTCAAGTGCGCTCAAAGGTTCGCGAATCTCCGACTCGGGAGTAAACACGTTGGCATGAGGAAGGAAAAGCAAACGGGGGAAGGGAGATGATTAATGCTGAATCGACGGAAGCACAGTGTGGACGGACGGAAGTCCATAAGAGCGGCGACGTGGACAGAGGGCGGCGGAGTCCCACGCAAATACATTTCGTCCACCGGCGCTGGAAATAACACCCACGGCCCCATCCACCGACTCAGACGCGAACCCAGTGGACACTTCGACGCGCAGGGCAGCGCAACGGGCTCATCACCGGGAGTACGTGTCGGAGTGCGCGCGCGCCAATCATCAGTCTAAGGCACCCCGCGCCCTTTTCCACTTTCTCCTCTCTCCTTCCCTTTCCTCACTCTCTCCCTCTCCACCATTTCATGCATCATTCACTGCTAACATCATCCTCCCCCCACCTCGGTGAGCTGGTCACTCTTGGTGCGGTCGCCAACTCTTAACTCTCATCCCCGACAAGCCTGCCTTCCTTCTGGCGATTTTTCTCCCTCCTGCTCCGCATCTGACCAGGGTGATTTTGCCCAATCTTTCCTCGTCGTTACGCGTCCCACTTAATATTTCACTGAGGTTAGGTCAGTCAGTCACACCTGTACCTGTGGTTCTTGCCAAGCACTGCTAGGGCGAACGTCGGCGCCAAACGCGAACATGTCTCACGAGTAAAATGAACATTTTTCCCATCGTGAGCTCCCGATTTGTACATGATTTTTCTCGCTCTCCTTTCTATTTTTAATCACGGCCTTCATACGGAACGTTTGCTTAATTTTGGTGGGAATTCAGTGATTTCCGAAGTTTTCCCTTTCTAGTGGCCATTCTGCTTCCAGTTCTTTTCCCTTTCGCTCATGAATACGGTCATTGTTCTTTCTTCGTTCATCAACTCCTGTACATCCTTATTCCTTACTTGATCCACACACTTGATGTTTGACAGTGTTTCTTCCCAAGCCCACGTCTAGAGGGAGTGCGTTGAAGGTTGGATATTCCGATGAGTGAAACTCATCAATGAAAATTAATTAACACAGAAATTTGCCAAAAATTGATTAAGCAAGAATACATTTAAATTTCTCTTCACTAAGGTTTTTAGAATTATATGCATAGTTCTCGGAGATGGTGAGAGAAACTGATGTACCCTCCAAGCCATCGTATCATTTCTCCAAGAGTGAGAAAATTGATAGATTGAGCTTTCGCTCTGATGGAAGGATGCCTTTCCCTTATTCCCAGGGTTCACTCACGATATCGCGGATCCAGGTTTCGAACTTTCGACCTTCAAAGGATTCTCTCCAAAGCCGTGCCCTCGTCGACACCACTTTCCATCGCCGCTTTCCTCGGTCTTCCTCCCTCACGCCACTTTCTCCTCACAATTCCACCTTCCCCCTAGCACAGCCACCATCCAGTTCCCAGACACGACCACACCACCTACAAAACACCCACAACACCCATATCCGAGTATTTTCGCTTTTTATCGGCGTGATCCTCACAAAATTGTCACTCCCCTCGCAAACCAGTTTGATTCCCACGAGCATCCGCAAAAAGGGGTGGCTCGAGACGCAAATATATCTCTTCCTGCCGGAATAAATGCTAATCCCTTGTTACCATGATTGTGCGAACCATACATTTGTCACAATATTTTGGGGTGGCAGCCGTGGATTCCACACGGCAAACTCCCGTCAGGGCATAAGATTCGAATCGTCACCACTCCATTCGAACGCTCTCGACTTCCTTTAACCCAGGATAAAGAAATAGCGCGCGTTTCCGCACCCTGCGGTCTCCGCCACGGGCGGTTGGAACACACAAGGTGCGGGGGGGAAGGGGGAAAGGGGGAGGCGGAGGCGTATTTATCGATGCAACGGAGAAAAAGGAGGGGGCGGCGGGCGCAAAAAGCGAACCTCCGGAGGAAGGGGCGGAGGGAAGGGGGGTGGCAGGGCCGGAGGGCGGGAAATGTGAGGTCGTTCCACGCTTTCGGGATCAATACTGCTGAGAGCAAGAGCGGCAGAGAGAAGCGGGAGGGAGGGGGAGAGGAGGGGAGGGAGGACGAACCCCATCCCATCGACTGCCTGGCTTCTCCCCGGCGGATACTTACTTGTATCGTGGCGTGCGGGAGAGAAATCGCACGAGCCGGGAAGGGCAATGCTTGGACCCTCGCACGCGCACCCGAATTCACTTCAGAGCACGATAGATCAGTGGGCGTGACGCCTGCGGAGTTTCCTTAAATTAATTTTTTCTCAATTCAATTTTAATTAAGATCGATCGATCGAAATTCGTATTCCTCATTCATGTGATTCATAGTTCTTATTAAAATTTGGTGGCGGAAATCATCGGAAGAATAACAGGTGTCGCGTGAATCCGAATCAATTTGTATGGGATATCAATATCGAGCGTGAAAATGGCTTTTAATTCGACGTTTCTCACTTTTCGCATGGATTTCCGACTTGGGAAAATTTCAAATAACATTACGATAAAATTCCCCGAATTTGTTTTGTGACACTGTGTACGATGCAGTGAGTTTTATCAATCTGCAAGAAATGCCGCTCCTCTAGAAAAACCATAGATTGTCGTTCCAAGAGAATTAATGTAAAGTATTTAAAATTTCTGCCATCACATTTGCTGTTTAACTTTGAATTTCAAAATAGAATGCCTATTTCAGCGCCACTTCTCCCTTGAAAAGTTACCTATTCGCACGCTCATCACCGAAGAAATAGATGATAAAAAGAAAGGAATTCAACATTACAAGAAATCGCTCGAATAATATCACACATTTCAGAAGAATCGGCTTCGGATAATCCGGAAAGGTACAAAGTCAGACATAGAAAGCTTTGGGGAAATATAGGAAGAGTAGTGAGTAATTTTTATGTTCAATAAATAACATATTATATGTAAAGTGATGCGAATAAGATGTATTATGAGAGATACATGGGGATAGAGCGATCGAATAAAGAATTCATTGTCTTGGGATATGTCTTATTAAAACAAAAATATGGACTCAAAATCTTTGTCCGAGCTTCTGAGCATGAATTTTTACAGAAGGTACAACGCACAAGCGACACGGGCAGAGTACCAAAATAATAAACTAATTGCCCAGAGTTCATAGGCAAAGCAAATAAATATAGGAAATATTTTAGTCATCAAAGAGGTATGGACTTGAAAAAACCCAAGGTTAAGAGGAGTGGAGGGCGCACTTGTATTTGCGTGGTGCAGGATTGTGGGAGGGGTTAAAAAGCAAAAATATAAAAATGGATCGGGGTGCGCCTGAACCCCTGGATACGGCAACGGAGGCGAGGATGCAAACAAGCGGAAAAGGGAAAGTGTCCCCCCCTCCCTCCCCACCACCACTTCCCCCTCCGGGATATTTATCACATCCTCCCCCTCCTTTCACAAAAACTAAAGTAACAAACATAAACTTTTTATTCGTCCAGCTTAAAATATTACAAAGCCATCTCCGGATGAAGCTAATCCAACAGCACTCATAAAAACCGAATTCATTCAGACAGGAGAAACGGACCGAGGCGTCGGGCTGTGGCGCTGACACCGGTCGTCCGAATAAAACTCTTCCATTAGAGTGGATTTTAACCACAGAGCAATTCATTCAAGGCGTTTAAATGCTTGTCCGTATTCAAATTCTTTTCCCAACTTCATTTCCACTAACTAGAGATGAAATGCACGCTCGGTACATAATTATCATTGATTGGAGAATAACTGAGTGCAGAAATATAATTAAATGAATTCTCCGACAAAACGATTTCACCATCAATTTTCTCAGCTTTTGCGATACATTATTGACGTTAACCGGTTAGTGCACGCAATCCCCGTGCAAAAGAAAGCCTTTATTCTCACTTCAACGACTCGTTGTGCCTAATCTAGGCGGACTCGCGTTCTTCGGTATAAACTACTGTGGAATATTACAAATTACGGCTTAACTAGAAAACACAAGCAACATTTCAAGAGAGGAACGACACTGGTGTCTCCTATTCATTTCTGTCCGCTTATAGGGGCATGCGCACGTGTCCATATGTACTCCACAGGCTCTCTTCCGTGTGTCCCCACGCGTGAGCACGTGCGCCCGCGGACATCTAAATAAAAATCGAGGATCCGAGAGCGGAATACGTTTAGGGGCGGACGTGTTGGGAATCCGAATCTCCAAGACGCTCGGGAGACAGAAACGGTTGACGGTCACGGAAGGTGAGGGCGGGGGCGAGGGGGGGGGGGTGGAGCGAAGGAGGGTGGAGCGGGGGAGGGAAGTGCGAAAACCATCAGATTAAAGGAAAATAACGAAATTCGAAGGAGAGAGAGGAAGAGAGAGCCGAGGAGGAGGAAGAGGAAGGAGAGGGCGCCTCCCCCTCGCCCACCCAGCCTGCCAGGGTGGGCGAGGGAGATTCAGGGGCGGAAGGGGGGACGTTGCGGTAGAGCAGGATGGGGCGATGAGGGGAGGGCGGACAATAAATTCCCTGCAGCCCGCTGCATGGTTGCGTGGCTGCTGTATCCCTTTGCACTCTCGCCTTCCGAATGGACTCTCCAAGAGTTGAAACGTTTCGCTCAATAAAGAGCGAGCTCCAAGGGCGGACCCAAGTGTCGACCACGGGGGAGGGGAGGGGGGAGAGAGTGGGCGGATTCACGCCCCCGGTGGACAAAAGGGAACGGCCAAGATCAGGAAAGGACCCTCGCATGGCGACTCCTGGAGTGATCTCCATCCTCTCCTCCATCACGACATCATCGATCATCACGACAACTCGAGGGCTACAGACATCTATTTAAATTGCTCAAGAACCGCTCTCAAACGGATACGTGTTGACCAAATGGAACTTGATGGCCGGAAGCGAACGACAGATAATGTGATTTCTTTGGCGCGTAGTGCAATTGAAAGTTGACTTTTCTCCTGCACCCAGTTTATCCCAGTGAGCGTTCGCCATCTCTACATATTGGTGTCTAATGGAAACATTTCGAGCGTCAAAAGAGTATGAATGCTCCCTACGTGAGTACGGTCACGTGTTTCACTCACGTGGAGCTTGTGATGAGCTCCCTCCCTCTCGGCGTCTTTTTTATTTTGAATAGAAAGCAGACCTTCGAATGTGATGGCTCCCGGTCGGGTCAAAGGTTGCAGGTAATCCGGACAGCCCGGCGATTCCTCATGATGAGCTTTTATCTTTCAGAGGACTTAATGAGTCACGGGCTCAATCTATACTTTCGCCAACTACGATCGATATTCCACCTCAGTCTTCACAAGTATCGGGCTCTAGTGCTGTCGGCACGGTCCGAAAATCGGGAGAGGTATTTTATTTTACTATTGGCATTTTATTGAACATTTTCATGAACCTCTATAAGAATTTAAGCAACAATAAAATATAATTCATCGTCGTGACAGATATAAAAATTTTTTTTGGCCTTCCTCAAAATTGCCTGGAACAAAAAACTTTCGTTCTTACAACACAGCATCAAAAAATAATTTTTATAAAAATGAAATAAAATTGTTCTTCGGAAACTCATTGTGAATGACGAACATCGAATTAAATTAGTTCTAAGCGAATCGCAAATTCGACCATTCGAGGGCAGTATGGACTAGCTTAGGTAAAAATACAACCGGAAATGTAGCAGAAGTAACTTTTGCCAAGGGCGTATCCTTACGCTTAACTTAGCATGAGCTGATGGCGTCGCGTCGAAGGGTGTCGCGGGGGAGAGGTACAGCCCATCCGGCAATGGGTAATTTCGGGGGAGATAGGCGCGGGAGGATTCAGGGAAGGTCGAGAAGAGGACAGAGGGCGATCACCTCCGCTCCTGATAAACGCTACTTTATAAGCTCGCTCACCGCCTCACAACTGTCCACCTGTCCCACACAAATTGTATCGCTAGAATAAAACACTGTCCGGGCACCAAATTTGGGCGGCGCTACGTACTAACTACAGCCAGGCTGGTATCACTCTCATCACCTCACCAATTTCGCTGAAAACCTCTGCTATAAATCCCCTTAAAATTTACTTCCTTTAAGTTTGCTCGAACAAAATTATTTATACATTAAATAGACCTGTCATAAAGATCTCGTACCTTGATCACTAATTGCCATTCACGATTCATCTTTAGGCTACACGCTTCATTTCTTTAAATTGCATCACTTTCATGTCTGAAAGCACCCATAGAAAACTGTAAATTAATTATGTAAATGCGATGATGCAAGAAATATACCTCCCTATGGTCCAATCAGTGGGAATGAGATTTCTCCGATCCGCGACAGACAACCAGATTAGCGAGATATGACAAATCATCCCATACTGGGGAGCTGGGTATCTTTCCGATTGCCATTTAAGTAAAACTCAAGGAGGACAGAAGACGCTCGAAAAGAAAACGAAGAGACGCTAATGAAATTAGGCACCCTTCCACCGGAAATGCTCCCGAATTCGAATCGAAGATGCGTCAATTTAGATTGGCTCATTTTATGCTAGGGATTTTGTTGAATTGGGCTCATGTAAACAGCCATCTAACCAAGGTCTGAGCCAGTGATTTAATCGGCGTAGTTTACCAGTATTCCCACGCACCCAGACGGCATTCTTTTAGCATGAAGTCAGGATCGTAAAGATAAAAATAAAAAAATAGATAATTTTCACAACTACTCCAGAAGAAAATCCTTATGAATCCCGTACGAAATAGCATTCATCCTTATTAGTTACCTAACTTTGAGAGAATGCCTGAATAATACGCAAATGATAAAATTTTCCCCAAAAACGTATACTTTAGAAACAGAAAATACTTGCACCTTCCCGGAATAGCAAGCCCAGTGCATCTAGAGCCATATCCCACTACCATAGTTACTTCTTCATTTGGTAGTTTATGCAGACTTTCCAATTGATCCATATTTTCTGTTGCTTCTTAAAGCAGTTTCTGTTTGCTCAATGCCATCAGCTTTGCACGCACTCGACAATGGAATGGAAGTCAATCAAAGGCAATCTGAAAAAGTAATCAGCCTTTAAGTTTACTTCGACGGAGTTTCCTTTCATTGCTGAGACCAAGTCGTATTTCTCGTGGAAATCGATACTAAGATATATGAACAAAATATTATGAAAAATCGTAAAATTAATAATTGCAGTCCTCTATAATCGCCATCTGAAAAACTAAAGTCCTCTAATCTTCTCGAAACATAGTAAAAAAGTCAAATGCAATTGAAACTATAGAGTGGAAAATAAGTGTTAATTCTCTTTTAAATACCTACTCACAAAGTTTAAATAAAATTACGTATTTACACACATATTTCACTACTACTTCATGAAGAGAATATTCTACTTTTAATACATAGCTGGCTGTAGGTGAAATCGAAATGAGTGTGCGTAGTAGGTAGACGCTCCATGCCCGATTGATTGAATAGAAGCTATCCCCGTATTAACCGTATTTCGTATTTCCGCAACCCAACGGCACATGAACGGCATATCACACCTATACTGCTCCTCTCAATAATAAAGGTACGAAATGAAGTGCGTGGGCGCACTACAGAGACTTGGATACGATTTTCGCGAGAGGCGGAACTGCACGCTGTGTACCCACTCCGAAGGTGGAGCTCAAATCAATAGAGTGGAGGAGAGGAGAGGTCTACAACCTTCCTGCGCTTACCGTACACAGATTCCACGGGCCGGAGAGGAACTTCAGCTGGCAGAGAACGCCATTCCAAAGGACGCACTGCCAGGCACGCTTGTGGAAGGGTTTAATAACCTACGACACACCCTTCTTGCACAGGTAATTCGTACAAATGAGGGATTTGAAGTCGTCTGAGTTAACAAAATTAAATGTTCAAAATTGCAGCAGGCAAGGCCTAAATGGTTAGCATTAAATGTTAAATTCCATTCGGAGAAAAAAAACAGAAAGATTTGAGCAATGAGCGATTGGAGATATCCACGCCACGTGGATATCTCCAATCTCCCCGACGAGGGGACATTGCGAATGGACTCCACCGCAAAAGCAACTGATGCCAAATCAGAAGGTAAACTGTATTCCGGGAAAAGCAATAATAAAGGGCTAAACGGGCGACAACATCTGCATTTTTGGGAGGTAATCTTCTGCCAGAAGGAGCGAGAAAATTGTTTCCCCACCAGTACTCGCGTTTCGTGCGATTGAGCGAGACGGTCCTCCGGGGGGAGGGGGGGCGGTGGAATGAGAGGTGCAGGACGCGTCATAGAATACGCCCCCCCCCCCGCCCACTTCCCCGCTGACGACTACACTGATGGAACACTCCCCTCCGACGCCTTTGTCCATTAACTTCGTCGTCATAAGTTTGTCCTGCTTCGGCTGAAGATAAAGGTGACCTCCACGGGTCTTTTGAGCCACACGGTATATGTCAGCAGGGCATGGAAGAGAAATGTCTCAGAGGACTCGTTTAGTAGTGATTTCCTGAATCGCTCCCGTCTGACGGAAGCACTGAAATCTGCGGACAGCACACGGGGGGGGATCATTGAACTCTGGGGGCTTTCGAGGGGAAACGTGCGCTTCCAAATAAACTATACCCATGGCACAAATAATAATTAGGGCCCTATTCATATTACCATTTTTATTTGATAGCTATAGTTGGCATTGTTATTGGAAAACTATGGGTTAAATTGGTGTCGCCAATGCCTACTTGAAACAGGAGTTATGAATGAAATGGTTATTGCTGTTTTCTCAAAAATTAAAACTAAAATATATAGTCATTTATGAGAGTCTTAATTACTTCACACCGCTAAACGCCTAAAATGCTATTGACACTTTGCTTTTCCACATAGAATTTTTTTTATTTCGACCTAGGTTTCGTTGCAGCGTAACATCTTCAGATAAATTGGAAATTATTCTGGAGATGCAACGCTGTAACGAAATCTAGGTAGTAATAAAAAAATTCTATTTGGAAGAGCAAAGGGCGTTCTTTCATCATAAAGGATTTCCACCACTTAACGCCTGAAACTGTGTCATTTATTGGGCTAGTATTTATTTGGAAAGAGATGTCCCATTGCTCGTGCCTCGATGAAGACCGGGAGGGTACTCTTTGAACTCTAATAACCGTGCTATTATGTCGGTGATTCAAGGTGCAAAAAGACATGGTGTACCTCGACATCTAGTGTTGGCAATGATCGTTTCTCAACAACAACAATTTGCCACTCCCTAGGAGAGAGCCAAATGATGGTCAATAATCTATTTTTAATTCTGTTGACATCTGGATGATTTGAAGGATGATGGCTGGACCATGAGCGTAGGGCGAAGCATAGCGTCGCCTGTTTTGATATAATACGAGGGGAGACTTAATTATGAGAATCAACACACGCAGCTTTGTCTTGAGTTGAATAAATCTGTCGGAATTCCGCAGAATTTTTCTGCTAACACGGGGAATAGAAACTATTATCAGTGTACCTTATTGCTCAATTTCATTGGGACATACCGTAAAACATTACCTGTGGGCTATCCACGGTAAAAAAGCACGGTTCTCCTAGTCAAATATTTCATTTGAAATTCATTAATGGATTATGCGACAACAAATTATTTTGGTTGATGAAAAGGTGCCATTAGGTCGGAAATAACCTCAGCTGGCGTGAGATACCACGCATAACTAAAATAGAAGTTTCCGATTTTATCCTTTTAGCAATCCAAATATATCCGTCTTCCAGTTATTTACAACCTGATCAATAGGAAAATAAACGGAAGGCACGAAAGAGGCATCAAAACAGTCCCGCGTGACGTGGGGCAGCGTGGTCATGCGACGCTCGGCCGTGATTCACGACACGAAGAATATCCTCAGGGTCACACATTGCACCCTGGGCGTAGAGCGGCGGGCCAATCCGCGGATTCGCGTGCAGGGGCGAGGGGGGACCGCGCCCGAGAGGGGGCAGGGGAAGAGAGGGCATAGGAGACGGGGCGGGGGGCCGTGGAGCTTCGGAAGCGGAGGGGGTAACGTCACGCCCCCCCCCCCTACCCACTCGCACGCCGCCGTCCGTCCTTGCGACTTCGGTCGTTGGGTATTGAGGGGAGGGGGGAGATATAGGCCCCAGAATGGGGTGACCCTCCACCCCACTCCTCACCCACTCAGTCGGGCAATCCCGTCGACCACGACAACGCTTCCCTAAGTCCGCCCTCCCAATCGAGTCAACACAACCGGATAAGCATCAGGCGAGACCGCATTGAAGAGGCGATGCTTGGACGGGCCCCCGGGATATGATGGACTCCACACCGCAGGCCGTGCAATCTGAGGTGACTGACGGCGGTGAAGGCTGGCGATGGAGGGCCGCCGCCCACGCGCGGGTCTCTCTTCCCCGGGGGCATGCCGCGAGAGTGCGCTCGGTTGGTCGCCGCCGATCGACTGACGCCCGAACGGCGGCGGCCCCTTGGTGTCGCCTGGTGAATGGAGGAGACCCGGGGGAAGCACATGGATCTACGAGGAAATCAATGCCGGAGTACAATCCGGTTTTATCGACGGGGAGTGTGAATGGGGGCTTGATTGATCGGTGCCGGCGGTCCCCACTCCTCACCGTCTCCGCCAAAGAAACAAAAGTTTATCGCCTTGAATTATGCAAGTCCGAAGCAGGAAGTAGAAACCACTGCATTTTACACAAAGCTTGTTATTATTCGCCCTTCTTCATCATGCATGACGCCATTATCCCAGCCCTATATACTATTATATTTGAGTCCAGAAATACCTCCAGGAAGAAAAGGCGGTTCAGCACAGCGGCAGTGACCTGATCGAGGACGATGGTGATGAGGACGGCGGGGTCAATTTCCCTAGACCAGGAGGGAATACTGGGCGAGGGAGAAATGACATGGGGGTCCTCAGAACGGAGGGCCGCACCAGAGTAAGGACAATGGCAAATGACGCCCCACGGTGACGGAGGACTTGCGAAAGACAGCATTCCAAGGAGGATGGATAAACAAGGAGAAAATATAAAATTGTTCATTTCATTCAACAAGGATGCATCTGGGAAATAGAATCCTAGCATCATTTAAAACTATGAAGAAAACAGCGAGTTGCCTTGGTCGTCAATATTCAATTAATGAGTATCTGCCGGAAGACGAAAATCACGCGATTCAAGAACCACAGTTTGGTGAAAACAAGAACGTTCAGGAGTTGTAACAGATTTGTTTCCAAAGTCACCGATAAAGTTGAAATTCACCCGCTGACATTTAATACTAATAAACAGCGTACTGATGCACAATGAGAAATCAAACTTTTAAAATATGCATCGAATTTGACGATTAAGTTCAATGCATATGATTAAGTATTCAAAGACTTGCCTCAAACACATTCGCACAACTCACAAGATGAGAATGACTATTGAAAGTCGAAACCTGGGTCGGCTATCAAAAATGAATTATTGGCGAAGAGCACGATCGCATTTAGTCCAATATTCCCCGCATCCGCAGTCGATACACTCTCCCCTCCCTCGCCAAAAACGACGCGCGGCTGGGGCAACTCCCTGTTGTGGGAAAGTGACGGGCCAAGGGCTCAAGCATGGGGGTGGGGTGGAAGGGGCCGAACATGTGAGGGGATTTTAATTGACTTGATCGGTTTTTTAGTAGACTATTTTCTTCCTTTGATATGAGTAAAGAAAAGATGAGGCAAGACTAGCGCGGAAACAAGACTGTAGGAAAGGCTGTAGATTTGTGGAAGTTGGTGTTCGGCAAAATGAGTGCATACGAGGTAGCAATCCCTTGAGATATGAATGAGGGTGCAAAAATATGCCGGAGGGAGAGTGGGAGAGAGAGACGAAGCCAACGAAGAAGTTTCAGATGGGAGGGGGAAGAGAGGATGTCTGCCGATGATCGACAGAGACTGAAAGGGAGGCTGAGTGGCAAGGGGATGTTCAATGGCTGCGAGAGGGGAGAATGTTGGGCAGGCGAGGAAGATGGAGGATCAACGCGGGGCGGTGGGTGGACGGGCGTCTGGTAACGTTTTGGAGGTCTACACGTCCGAGAGCCACCAGTAGGGTTTGTAACTGGGGGGGGGGGGGGTTGTTCCACGCCAAGGACGCAAATTCAGGGTCTTGAATCAACTCTGGTCAAAACATGAAAGAAATATCGATGTTGCAACGCTAAAGCGAAGCGGCGATAACTATTCGGTACATCGCCATTTATTACGTACCAATATTAGATATATCGCCCATAGAGTGTGGATAGTCGAAATCAAACTCAGAATATATCGCCCACCTTATCAATAAGCGATACATTCAGGTATTACGGGATAGGATCTCAAATACTGTCATATTTATTGTCGTCTTTCCTAGATGTGTACACCTTTCCTAGATTGTCGTATCCTTCTTTCCTAGATGTGTACACATCCAGGATATCACCGAAATAGTTCATAACGTATCATCTGCATCATTAACTGAAAATATTTCCCATATCAGTATATCGACAACAATGATCTGTCTTAGATTCCTTAAGATAATTCTCACTCGATCTAGTTGAGATGAAAAATGAACGGGAAGGAAGGGTTTCACGCGCCGTCATCTCACTCGGCCCTAAAAGCGAGCCGGTTGGGATGAATTGTCGCGGATGTGTGGTTTTCTCCCCGAGGGGCCACAGAGCGAGATGATCTCCCACAAGGAAGTGGGAGGGGGGATTAAGGGTGGGGGAAGGGGGGACAGGGGACGGATCGACTGATTGATTTCTTGCCGTTACTAGCACGCGGAGGCGAGACGGAACCTCACCTCGCCGCGATGGGGAAAGACAAAGCTCTGGAGCTTCCGAGGGGGGCGAACGAGGGGGAGTTCTTAAAAAATAAATACGGAGGGGGACATCACCAGAACCCTAAATTAGTAATCGGTTCCGGAAATAACTGGAGTGGGAAAAGATCCAAAAAAGTGATATTATTAAAAACCCCCGAGATCTAATTCGAGAGCACGAGGAGACGAGACCAACGAGCCATATCAATACTTCCCTCCGCTCCATTCCTCGCGGAAGCTCTAATAACAGATGCAGCACTAGAAAAATGACGACAGAAGAATATGATTCTTCCAAAAGTCCTCCTCGGCTAGTGAAAGGGATCGTTCGCCATCGTGCCACTGGCTCGAACGAGGCGCTACTTTGACGATGGAATAAAACGTCTGAGCACAGTTATTTTTCTAAATTAATTTCATGAGTTAGGTATTATGTTAGGATGCCTATCGAACAAATGGGGGTAATTTCCGACCCAGTTCAACACCCGTAAAAGAAACCTGACTCGGATTGGGTCATGTAACAACATTTTTGGTGAATTAACTGTACTACTAAAACTATACCCTCTCGATACGAGGAGTCATGGGTTCTTTTTGAAATTCCCGAATACTATGGAGCGTGCGAAAAATCCCGAAGACCACCACGACGAGGAAACAACTGCGAATAGTCCAGGGAGCGGAGGTGGCGGGTCCCACGACCGCCGAGGGCGAATTTCGCCAAATCTGACTCGTGGCACGTTCACGTGGCGGGAGTCGAGTTTGGCACGATGATCATCGAGGCAGTAGTGATGGATAAATAAGGAATACGATAGGAAGAGAATATGAATTTCTTTTACCACACTTCTGAGACATTACCAGATGCTGAACAGGATGGTATGAAGAGTAATGAAAACATGTTGGTACATAGTAGTTATTTTTCAATTATTTTAAAGTTTACCGACCGCTGCGAAGGAATAAGTGCCATTGATATTCTTTAAGCTTTGGTTACGGAAATACTAGAGAAAGATGGATTTCTGTCTCAAACGAGGCATCAAAATATCTGCGTGGGTGCGTTTTTACCTGAAAGTCAATTAACTGTTGCCATCCCAAATCATAAATACCTATCGCGTCACGTTTAACATGGTAATTAAGGGGTCGGCTTTATCAAGAGTGATCGGTTTAGGCATAGAATGAAGATATGAAATGTGAATAGCTACGAGGAAACCTTCCCTACCGATCCCCCATCCCCCGAAACCCTTTCCCACTCCCCCCGACCCCTTCCACCGCCAACACCGAGTGAAACAACGCCGGTTGGCTCGCAAGGTATCCGCGTAGACATTCAGCGATGCCACCGCCATAGCCAATCAATACCTTCTCCCTCAAATAAGAAGAGGGGCTTAATCGAGCAACCGAACCTTTTCATCGAAAGCACACCCAGAGAGCCGCGCGACCGCCTCGCTTCTGCACCGGGGGTCAATATTTCCACGGAGGCTCCATGTGCGTGCGTGTGGAAAGTGAAGGTCTAAGACGGCGCCGACGGGAACGGTGCGATCGCGAGGAGGAGGAGTAGGGGGGGCAGGGGGGTCCCGGGGCGGAGAAGAGGGGGGCAGATGGAATGGACGCGGGAGAGCGGGGGGAGAAGGGGTGGCGGTTGCCGGCGATGGGTCGATATGCCGCGAGGAAGGCGGGGGGGGGGGAGGGGGAAGTGTTGTGGGCTAGGGCAGGGTGCGGGGGCCCCGGGAGTGAGGGAGGGACGAGCCAGGGTTCGTTCTCGGGCCGGTGGGGGAGGGGGGGTCGGGTCGCTGAAAGGGGGACCGCGTGGAGGCGTTGAGGGGGCGGGGGGGGAGGGGGCAGGAATTGCATGAATGAGCCGAGAGGAGGGGGGCGTGGTTTTCGGCGCCGGGGGGGAGGGTGGGATGAATGAGAGAGAGAGAGAGACAGGGAAAGAGGGGAAGAGGGCGGCGGCGAAGAGGAGAAAAGCAGAGACCACGCCGCCACTGCCTTGGGGGGGTGGGGGGGGGGGTCGCTGCGCCTGACGACCGACGAACAGTGCCAAAACTCCCCCTCCCGGCTCCATGCTCAAATTACGGCATAATACGCTCAAACAACGCGCGGAGGATTTCCCGATGGAGATCATTTTCGAAGGAGCGGTGCAGAGAAGTTCTCCCAAATTACCTCCTCTGTCGTGAAGACACTACCACGTGAGACTGTGAAGAGAGAGCCAAGCGATTTCCGAGAGCCATGCACCGCAATCCACGAAAGTGCTTTTCAAGTTTTATTAAATCTCATCCGTCCTCAAGCTATGGGCGATTCTCAATCGAGGCAAAGAGATACGAAGACATTTGAACGCTATCCTGGAGAAAATTGAACGGAGAGCTAAATTCAAGCACTGACAATTACTGATGGCGATGAGATCTCGACAATAGTTATATTCGAGCATACGGCAACACGCCATCTTTTCAGAACTTCAACGAAATATTATTTGTTGCTCGTCTGACCTCTTGGAACAAATTCGTAGTGCACAACTGCCCTCACCGTAAAATTAAATAATAAAAGAAAACGCTGGTCGGATACTTTTCGGACACCCGTCGAGTATGTTTCTTCCTCAGTCAATCGCGATTAGAATCAGTTCTTCGGACCTGAGTTCGGACAACACCGAGAATGAAGCAAGGGAACATATGACAACGGGAAAAGTCCGAGGATCAACTTCGTGACGTGACGCCATGAATTGTTGCCATAACGTTTGCACACTCCAAAAACAGGTATTGGCGGGACATGCGACAGATCAAAATGAAAGAATGAAACGGAGACTTTTAGTGCTTCAGTGGTCGAGGCTGGCAATGGAAATGACATGACAAACACGACTTCTCGATAGCCGGCTTTCACACTTTATCAAAACGGTTTTCCCGCGATTCATGGGAAATATGTGCTTGAAGTGGAGGGAGACGGAATGAGGATACGTCGGGCACTGCTGAATTCACGCGTCTCTTCCTCTTGATCGCTCCCGATCAAAAGATCATGACTTATGCTGGGGTGTGTGCGAAATTAAATCGTCAGTATCAGAGTTATCCGTAAATAAAAAATTCGAGTGCGTCTGAAATCCTCCCCAAGAGCACAAGCCGGCTGAGCAAAGCCTTTTAATGACAGAGAAATACATGCATGAGACTCTTGCGTGAGATAACACGGAGCCCTGCGACGCGTAGTGGCGCTACGTAGAGATGAGACTTCGGGCTTACTTGTGGGGCAGGTAGTTGCCAAAAGGTATTCACTCCTCACATCCATGATTGCCCACGTTCCCTTCGAGTCGAGTGCATGCTAAGGCTTGCGCTGTGTTCAGTATAGACGATAAACCGATCCGCATCAACTTGAATTAGCCCTCGAAAAACCGTCCGTATTTAAATTGGCAAGGAAGATCCCACTAGTTACAAACGGAGAAAGGAGTAACGTATCGGTTGAAGTTTTAAAGGAAAGGAATTTGAATATTCAAAGAAAAAGGAAGCGAAAAAAATGTATGGGAGTTTTAATAAGAAAACACTGAAGAGAATTTCAGTACAAAAAGATATTATTGCAAAATAGTTTCAAACTGATGTTTTTTAATGCATCCTACGTATCATTTTTACTTTTTATCCAAATAAAACCTCCTCCTTTACGAAGAACACTTTTACTTTTCTTTTTAATGCACTTGTAGGACTGTAGCGGTTCTACTAGCATTTGAGGTGCATCACACAATTTGGGCGAAGTTCTTTTTTTACGAAATACTCTTTTTGCCGAGAGTCAATGTACGAACCTGAAAAACGGGCGCCCGGAAGGGAACCGAGGGGATATTAATATAGATGTGAGACTTGAGGAGAACACACCATATCGAGAAAATTAATATGGGACATGCTAGGAATAGCGTGAATTTTGCAGCATATACCGATTCTCTCCCTCCCATTGGAAGGTTAGAGCTAATTCATTACAGTTCATTTTAAATTCGAAAAAAAACAAAATGGCTAATACTTTTAATTAAAAAATTCTGGCAAAAGAATATAAGTTTTCATGTCCACAAAATCTTCAAAGAGGCAAGATACAAATACCAACCGCAACATAATCCCCCCGGTTCAAACAAATTACGTAACTGATTCAATAAGACCGATCGTGGACTACTCCAGGGATCTCACCCCACCTGCAAAGAATACAATGCCGGAGCACATGCGTTGAACGCGGTAAACAAGTGGCAAGAGAGTTAAAAGTCACGCCAGGGACGCAAAAAGTCGGATTTCCTTCTTTTGGTCATAAAAATCATAGAAGATGCGTCACTCTACCGTAGTACGTATAGTATCATGGGCATAGTGAGGCATGTTTCCACTCCTCAATTTCCTCGCTGAATCAGCAGGGTCAGAGTTGGAAAAGCAGATACCTCAAACCTGCGCCTTTCCTTCTTTTCTTCCTTCTTTTCCAATACTGAAACAGTTTTCACGGTTGTTGGACTGAAAGCCGGCCTTAAGTTGATTGGCGCCCACGGCTGCATTATCGAGGCCTTCATTAAATAGGTGTGTCATCATTGACTTTGATGCGCAATCTCAATGTCTCACGTGTTTCCTGAAGGAATAAAACATGTTAAACAGCGTACTAAGTTTCTAAATGTGACCAAATCATGGATACTGGATAACTAATATATGTGCATTGAGATTATTTACCTTTCTAATTACTCTCTAATACTCCATTTCTAACTTTGTTTAGGTCTGTTTATGTAATTATTTATCTCCAGCAACTGTTGCTCTAACGCAACTATATTTATCAAGTATCTACTTAAGTTTTCATAACCTAATGGAATTATTTTCACTTATAAATGCTAAAACCAATAACCTATTCCTTTCACACATACTTCCTATGGTAACTGACATTTCCTCTCGGTGATGTAACGCTAATGTGAAAAAAACAAATTATTTATCTTCATTATTAATGTCTGCGCACATCTCGTAAGCTTTAACAAGTGAATAAGTCCTACGATGGCTTTTCGAACGCTGTTCAGCCCGATCTGGAGATTTGGATGCTCTGGCACGGCTCCGTCTCCATTTTCGCCCCGGCGGGACCCCAGGGTTCCGAGACGGGGGCGCCGGAGGGGTGGGGGCAACCCAGTTCTCACCCCCCCCCCCCTACTCCATTCCCCTGACAGGTGATTGATTCGACGGAGGAGTCCACGCGATCAATCAAAAGGCTCCCTTTCACGCCCCCGACCGCTCGGCACGTGAATCAAAAACTGGTTTAGCTTGATGGAAGTTTACCCTCGGCCGACATCGCGGACGGCATTCCGTCAGCATTCAAAGCGGGGGCCGCCGAGGAGGCGATAGCCGCCCGGGGATTGCTGCACGCGAGGACGCGAACGCCCCGGGAAGACCCCACTCCCTCCTCGATCATGTCGATGTCCGCACATTCCGTCCGAGTTTCCGATTGCCCAAGGTGGCTTTAGTCCACATTACCACGGAAATCGACCCTACCGCATTTACAGCACAGTCCGGCCAGAGAGTATATCAGTTAGGAATAGGAAAAACACGCGAATAAAATTCGTGTAATAAATCATATGGACCGTCGTGCTCGGTATAATAGGGTTTAGGACGTGGACTTAAAACAACGGAATACTGAAATCATAGCATAGAAAGGAAAAGGGACTCAACAATAGTTCTCCAGAAGATACATTTCCTTCTGTTCTTCATTACGAATCCTTCTCAATTTTCCTCTTCATTATCTTCTTACGTTCACATCTCTCAATACCCTAACCTACGATTTCCATTCTTGGCTTTTCTCCTAAGTTCTTCTAATCCATTCTTCTTTTTGCACTGTCTTTAGAAAGCTCCTACACTGCTGTGGCCTTGTCTTCACCAGGCCGATGCGTCTTTGTCTATATTCAATGAGCAAATAGTGCTTCTGGAGTTGGTTTTTATTCTTTTATACGAGCGGTGACCTAACACCCCCCGCCACACGCCCCTTCAACAGCTTGCGGGGTATTATGTAGATGTAGATGAGAGATATATTTTTCGTATTGTCGTGAACAGGCCACCTAATTTGCTTCTTTAATTCATACCATTAATTCAGTGACGATTCACTTCATGAACTTCACTTGTTCTCCCTAATTTACACGGCTTCCAATATTTAGAACAACTAGATTTTTTAAGGCAACGAAAAGGCTTCAAAAGTCGTTCAGGGCCTCTTCCCGACAGTGAAATACCTCTCAGTCGGGACAAGGAGAACCGTCATCTCTTTCACCGCGTGTGCACATGAAGCAATAAATGAACAGAGGACAGTTTTGATGAACTACTTAACGATTGTCCATCGAAACATCTCCTTCAATGCCCCCTCTAAGATTCCCTCTCCTCTAGCGGGGCAATATGACCGTCGTGACGTCGACGGAATGAAACGGAAGAGGGGGAAATAATGAGAAAGTAATGAAAATTAGGCTTCGGTTCGAATTTAGGGGCAATGAATGGAGAAGTTTGGCGTGGCGTGGGGAGGGGAGGAGTCGGAGAGGAAATGAGGCTGGGGGAGGTGGGGGAGGGGGTAAGGGGGCGGCAGGAGGAGGGGGACAAGGGGGATGGGAGGGAGCTTGGTTGTGAGCGAAACTGATATGATTGCGGAGGCCGAGTGAACGCCGAAGCACTCAAACAAATGAGTAAATGCATTCCGCCGGAGTGCCATTAGTAGGGCAAACAAAACACGGGTGAGGGGTTTGTTTGGAGCATGCTCAAGTTCTCTTAATATTAAAACGAACGCGCTCGGCCCTTGATTTAAGGGAACGATGTTCCTTTGGAGGAGATCGACTTATCGCGGTGGCTAGGATAACGGCTTGCCGTGCACGGGTGCCGGGTTCCATTCCGGAATCCGAACGGAGGCTCAATCTTCGGTGGCATTACATTTTTCAGTGGCATTAACGTGAGCTGCGGAGAGCGATTTGGGCGGAGTGCTCCCAGCCGGCTGATGAGGAACCGAACTTGACTCAATCGCAACCCACACTAGAGCTCGACCAATCAATATCCAAAAGGGAATACTCCATATCTCCCTCCCACCTCTCCTTCCTTGCCCTGATTCTCAAGCAGCAGCGATCAGGAAAAATTGCCCCGCCTACCGATATGACTACCTCCGCGGCTATTACCATGCGGCAATCACTGCGAAATAACTGTTTCTTCGAACGCTATCTTTGGCTGCCCTATTTGGGGCTCGGACTGGCGAGGCGGCCTCCTGAACCGAGACTAAGGGTTAGATGCCCTGCAGGTGGCCGCCAGGGAATTCCGCCAGGGAATTCTTGCTCATATTCGAACGGCACGCGGAAAACTAGAGGCTTCCTGTGAGATTAGAGAAAAACGTTGAACCGAGAGGAACAGAAACAAGGGAGGTTTTAAATGTAGTTGCTGGAGAGGGGAGATTGCTCGGAGAAATCCAGAGGAGTCTCGATCGAGGGGAGAACGTGGAGTGGTCGGGCAAGAGAAGGGAGGGGAAGAGAGATTTTGATCAGAATGACAAAAGGTAGAAATATACAGAACAGAAGAAAGAAATAACATAAGTTAAACAAGAATTTAGACCAAAGGAAGACAGCGCGTTGCGTTATTCGTTGTAAGAGATCATTAAAAAACCTACGTTTACCGATTAAGGTAGACTAGCGATGACAATTATTAATGCAATCAAATATTCATTCATTAAATATATTCCTACACATCGCTTGGTGTATTGCAAATTGTATTTACAATAAACAGTTGTTCATTACATTGTGCTCAGTCAAACCGAAGCTGTGAGGCTGCAAAAGAATTGCCACTGAATACGCAGGGAGGGAAGAAAAACTGCGGCGACCAATCTTCACGCTGAATGCTTAGTGATGAATTCGAATAGAATACGAATATAACTAGTTCATTTTCTTGAACCAAGCAGATGTTAACTGATTGCAACTTTATATGCACACAATGGTGAGTCTTCGCCCGCTCGTAATCTCGGAGTGCTCTTTTCTCTGGCCTTGAGAACAAATAGCACGCCGGCAAATGACTCGCTCCATTGTACTCCCCCATTTAACGCTCCACTTTCCCATGCTCTTCTTTCTGTTTCTCTCCCTCTGTTTTCCATTCTCTCTTTTGCTCGGAGCGCAGTCTAGATAGCGCCACCGGGCGCACCCATGCTTCACATAACCGAGGTCGGTACACATTAGGCATGTAAAAACGATTTTATGAATTCATAAAAATTTTATTTTATATTCCATCCAATAAATGGACGGCAAGGTGTGATAGCACCTATTAAGTTCCAGTAATGCTTTCCCTTGAAGAAAAACCTTCACAAATGTCACACCGATTACTTTCGCGAGTAAAGAAAGTCTTGAAGTACTTGGCTTAAATATATGAAACTACGAGAAACTCTCTCTTTCTTTATTAACTAAAAATAAATCATATCACACTCTACATTTGAGTAAAAAGCAATTATAAAATAAAATTGGAAATGTATTCATCAGGATGATACTCCGAAGTATTTTTAATATTTGTAATTAAAAATTCTAATCACGATACAATACATCTGAAGTAAAATTACCCTCGCGGCAATGATATTCTTTCGTCGAAGTAAATATTTCGAAGGCATTAATTTCCTTTTTCATTGGGGAGCTCGGCCGTGAGGAATATTCCCGACTCCGTACACCGGATGGACCTAGTTATTTCACCAGTACCCGGAAATCAAACCGCGTGCTTCGGAAGAGGCAGGGAGAAGTAACTCTGAAAACCACCGCTGAAAGGAAGAGGAGGAAGGCATTTAAAAGGTCGCCCTTCCTGAGAGAACAAGGGTTTTGAGAGATGAGCTTACCTAGGCTCCTTAATTGGATCCCTTCAGAGATTCTAATAACAAAAAGAAAAATCCTCCTCGGCACGTCTGGGATTTGGTCTCATTTCGCCCTCAAATTAACCTTCCGCGTGAGTAGGTACGTTAAATCCAAATATTATTTATTTCAAAGTAAAATAATTCTGTGTTCAATTTAAAACTAAAAAAATGCCCCCCTCCACAGAATTTAGGTTCAAACTTCATCTATGGATGATAAAATAACTTCAATGATCAAAGTGAAGGCCAAACAAGAACCAAGAGTCCGCACTCGAACTTGAGGACAGAAAAAACGATTATGTAACTATTTATGGCAACTTTTTACCCTCTCTGATCGTGGCCTTATTCATTAGCCTCTAATAATTTCTTGCATCGTAATAACTAGAATCATTCTTTGCGAGCGAAAAAACTGAATAAAAAACGCGTACACAGCAAAATATTGTCTCAATCATCCAGGAGTGATGCGATCGATAGCAAAGGAACGAGTTGAACCTAGTCAGCATTGCCGATTGCGGTCACGGGTGACAAGCTGACAGGAATTAAGTGCACATCTAGCTAATAACAGCAATGTTTTCTCGAGTGCAATTTGAAATGTATGCAGTAGAAAATATTAAGGCGTAAAACTATATTAAAGCTTCAGTCACTCGAAGAACAGAGGTGAATCAACTCTATAACGGATTCGTCTTCCATTACGACAAATTCATGATATTCTTTGTCTTGACTGCTTGCAATTTTTAATCTTCGGAGTGAAACGGATGCAATTTGGCAATTCCCCTAGAGTAATTAAGTGAATTGGCCAGATCTTCCATTTGCATGAAATAAAAAAATGTCTCTCCTTCTCATCTTTTTATTTCTTAAAAAATGACCGAATAATTGTTCCTGCGATTAGTATGGAATATTTTGACGCTCGTGCACATAGTATGCATGCAATTAGGGGCAAGTGCGAACCGATTGAATGATTAAAACAAGTTCGCTCGCATTCCGCTCCACACCGAAGGAAGCGTATGGAAATCCAACGCTTCCACTCGCTTTCGCGAAAACACTCCCAGTCATCTGCACACCCCTCGGCGAATTTCCATCGCCGCTCGCAGATGTGACGCCAGCGCCAGAGAGCCATCCGACCCCGGCTCGGCCGTGTTCGCTCTCCCGCACATCGCCCGCCCAGCCAACCACCAACTCATTCGCCCGGTCCCCTCCGCTCAGCCTTCACACCACGAGAGAGCTCTCTGCTGCTAAAACGCGCCGTCGCGTATTAATTAACGTTCGCCAATGGACTCTGCTGTGACAACTTCCCCCACTTCTGAGGCAACTTGAAAGGTTAAATGTAGATCAACTCTCACCCTCTTATCACGTCCTTCAACATGCCATCAGCCACGAACGCATATGTCCAAACCATTCACGTGAGGGAGAAATAAAACAACCCGCCACGCTCAATTTGTGTTATAAGCATTGAAGGAGAAGCAGGAGTAAGAGGGAAACGCGTGCGTATGCGGCAGCTACTGTGGATGAGAGTATTTTATGCGACGACAAGTTAAAAAAAGAAACATTCTCTTTCGTTGGTTAGTAGCGTGAAGGGTTCGCTGATAAACTTAGTAGCGTATCCAAAATATCAGAGAAGCTAGGCTGGGAATACCTCACGGAGCGAAGGTTAAAGCACAGATTAAATCTCTTGCATAAATTAGAAGGGCGTCTCTTTAGCAGTGATGTTAAAAGTGAATAATTACCCCCATCCTACTACGGTTGGAGAGATGATGTGAATAAAATTGGAGAGAACAAGTGTAAAACAGGATTTAAGATGTAAATTTTTCCGCGATCGATGTGGGATCAAAATAACATTGACCGACCGCGTTAGAGTCATATTCAGGAAAAAGTTAGTCTGGTGTCTATTCACCCCCTGCCACACATCCTATCGGTGATTTACTGGCTACTAAAAAATTCAAAAATGACGAAAAACGAAAGCATTTTAACGGGGGCTTTGATGTAATGGAGCCATTGCTATTATAGATTTTCTCTGTGGCATTCCAAATACTCAGTTGTTGTATTTTATCCCTTGGGATGTTATGCATTACAAATTAACACATTTTGCAAGTATAACCAGAACTTATTTAAGTCTTAAATTTTTAACGCGACATTCTCAAAACGAATGATAGGATTCAAAGGAAAAGTTTCGATATTTTGGTTACTCCTCTGATGCCAGTTTGAATTCGTCAAAAAGGTGCTACTTCACCAAATTCGAAAATATTTCCCCCCCTTTAAATAAGGAAACATTTTCACTCAATATTTGCCGTAATATAAACATAAAGAATATATATCCAAGAAAGATCCGTCGCTCTGATAATGTCGTCGGTTCCAATGAAAACTAGGGTAGTGGAGGTTGTTCGAAAATATTTCTTAAAATAGCTCCACCGCCGGACGCCCACCCACTCGATCAGCCTCCATCCGACAGAGAAGGGGACGACTCTCGGCCCCAGTGGATACCCACCACCGATTGAAGGCACCGTAGCACCATGGGGGAAACCAACCGCATGGGGGGGGGGTGCAAAGCACGCGGAGGAGAGAGGATATCCCAGGGCGGAGTTCAAAAGGGGGAGAAGGGGGGGCACCAACGGGGGGAAGGCGAGTGGCCTCACCCCCACACGAACACCCACCCCCTTTCCTTGTTTCCCAAATGGACACCAGAGAGTCCAAAGTCCCCCCCCCCTTTCCTCGCGTGGCCGCCGCGGTGGTGTTGTCTCTGACGTGAGGGAGGAAAGTGAGAGGTGGAGTGCGCGTACTAATTTGGCGCCCTTTGATAAGGGACCGTTCACCCTCGGAGGGGCGAGATCGGAGGCGCGCGGGTGTATCGATCGAAGCGGCCGAAAGGGAACAACGGGGGGGGGGGGACGCGGCATCTCCCTCCCCAAAAGACGGGAGACACGTGACTCCAAACACAATGCCCCGACTCAGACGAAATGTTGATCTCCGCTGGCTTTGCCCCCCCCCCCACTGGACGGGCTCCGTCACACCGCGGACACCACTTCCGATTCTATCCGTCCCTCGCTCGTCCGCTCTCCCGCAAATATTCTCCATTCCAACGGCACCCCTGCGTCCCCTTGTCTTGCCTTCTTTGAATTCTCCCAGCAACCCTCTCCCCTCGCATTCGTGTCTTTGCCCTCTCGTTCGTTTAACCTTCCCCTTCCTCCTCCTCACTCATATCTCCAGAGTATTTCATCCATTTATCGGGCGCGAAGTCGGCGATCGAAAAATTCGGAACCCCGAAACGTGCCGATTCTTTCAACCGCGACCATGCACTCACTAATTTGCACTGCAGTAATTCATGGGATAATCCAAACAAACTTAATTTTTAAATGACAACTGCAGTGTTTTTTAGTAAATATACGTATGTACTAGGCATTTTCGCGGAATTTCCATCTATGGGAACAAAATCACTATCCTTTTATCATTTTATCATTATCCGTTTCTCGGTGCGTGCAAACGAGAGGTGTTAACGGCACGCTAAAACCGAGTGTAAGAATCGGTCGGACGAGGAGGAATGATAAAGAGGCGGCAGAAGACGGTATCTGCGGTGCGGTGCGGAGCTCTGAAACCGAGACTGCGAAAATGAAAAGTAGGGCGAGGCGAATGTCCGCTATGCTGCGCGCCAACGACCTTGGGGGTCGGAGGGGGAGCGGCTGACGAATCGCAGGGAGTGCAGCCGCGGGGCGGGGAGAGGGGGGAACGGGGGTGTGACGAGGGACGAGAGGAGGGGAGGGGGGGCCGTGTATAATCGATGTGAACTGGATGAAGCAGCAGCTCCTCTCCCCCCCCTCTCTCCCGAGAGAGGGGAGGAGGGGGGAGAGAGGGGAACGGAGAGCGCGGATCCCAAGAAAGCACGTGGGCCGACATAAAATCGACTCCGCTGGGGCGAATAAAACCAACCATCGGGTTACATCCACCCATCATCCACCGTGACCGGCTCTTTCGACCGCCGCGGAAAATTATCAAACATGAACTTCAGATACGCCTCACTCACAAGTGAGAAAATAATTCGCCATGCGATTTCATTCTTGAATTTTGCATATGTACACTTAATCCATGACTTAAAATAACTGTATTCAAAAACAAGAATCAATAATACGATGTAAAGAGCAGAAGAAATATATGAAACACACTACTGGAAAACATAAGACTTGTTGATTGCGCAGGGTTCTACCAGGACTATGATAATAAAGGGTTTGCGCATATGTAATGATCATTTCGACCAGTTACTTGGCGGTCGATAATAATGGATCTCTTGATTTAAAAATAAAATCCCGCTTATATGTTAACAAAA
Organism: Hetaerina americana; assembly: GCF_022747635.1. Taxonomy (NCBI): domain Eukaryota; kingdom Metazoa; phylum Arthropoda; class Insecta; order Odonata; family Calopterygidae; genus Hetaerina; species Hetaerina americana. The sequence continues at coordinate 1,529,846 of NW_027287117.1, forward strand.
AGGAGCAATTGGGCTTACATTGTAGAGCTAGATGTCGCGTAAAAGCCACACAGGGTTGGGGGCCATTTGCTCATTCCCAAAATGCCGCCTGCGGTCTCCCGGGAAGATCTGGGGGCCTTTATAATCCAATTTCTGGCCAATCTTTAACGCTGTGCTTTCGTCCATGCCACCGACAACGGAGCGGGTCACACTGAAATGCTTTAAACGAAGGACATCGAAGATTAACGAGAGCCTGGCTTTGCCGTTTTCGACCGGGGAAGAATTAGTCGGCAGGAAAAAAATTAATGTCAGCCCCGGCGGAAGAAAGGGCGACGTCCAGCGGCGCTGCATTTCAGCAACGCGACGCGGCGATTCCCTTGGGCATGAAACATTCACGCGTCACTTACTTCCCTGAGAGCGCTATGAATCAAAACTGCCCCGTGTCTAAAACTGGACGGCGGGGGTGGTGACGCCTGAACTCGGGACGAAGACGAAACCGAAAGAAGATGAGGGGGAGGGCGGCGGGACCCAGTCAGTGGGTCGCCCCGTCGGGAGGCCGAGGGGGTGCATGGCTGAAAGGGGGCGAGGAATGCCGAAGCGACCGCGAGTGCGGGGGATTTGGACGAGCACCGCGTCGGAACTTAAATATCGCCATTCGGGACGCGGCGAAACGACAAGAGAGTACTCGGCATGCGCACCGATACGTATACGTCGACATATCGACGCTCACTGTCCGTTTCCCGGCCAGTCTAGCGGCAATGCAGGCAGAAACATACAGGCCGACAAGTAAAAGCCGGAAGGAAGAAGTGGACAGTTTTGACATAGTATTAGAAAGGAACTGTTGGGAACACGCCGAGAAGAAAGCACTCAACAGAAATTTGGCCTTAGAACGCATTGGAATGCGAAGGAAAAGATGGGATAGCACCAAGTACACTTAATAAAACATATTTAAGAGGAGAGGGGAATGAAAACGCTGCGGGGCAGGCGGGTGGCAATTGAGAACGGAATACAAAGAGCAGGTAAACGACCGAAACGCCTTCTTCTGCGAACACACGCAGCTGGAAGCGTTCGGCAGAAACACTGAAGGCGTTCCGTCAGTGTTTCTGCTCAAGTTCATCCGCGAGAGACCGAGCGATGGAGTCCGACAGATTTGCGCGCGTAACCACACCCCCCCGGGTTCAGAGCCGAGCGGGGGGAGGGGGGAAGAGGGGGGGGGGAGGCGCGGTGAGTGATAGCGCCAAGGGTAATGAATTATTGCCCCAGCTGACTTTTCATCCCAATTTTTTCAATTCGCGTCCATTTTACGTCACGGCCACCCCAGTGAAAAACCACGCGCTAGACTACGCTATGCTACTCGTGTATTTCGCCTCGAAAGAATAGAACAAGTTACAACAAGGGCACGCGAACATATCGGGTTTTTCAATGAAGCGTCGCCTTTCCACCGGGGTGACAGAAGGGCACACGGAATGACCCGTGCGAGTCAGCATTGGAATCAACAAGTGCAGGATACATATTAATTACACTAATGCTAAAACTGTAGCCTCGTCGCATGTTGGGCCGCAGAAATAAATCGAAAACTCCTGTGAGTAGTTAATACATATTAAACGACGGCGGTTGGCGTCCTGCATCTGTCGAGTGAGGATGCATCCGTCGAGGGAGGAGGACACTGCGCTGCCGGGAACTCCTTCAAGCGGCACGCTAATGAGGGGAGGGCAATCCTCCTTTCAGGCGACATTTTAGAATGCGTGCATTTCAAGGGTAAGGGAAACGATCGCAACGATTTGTTACAAAAATATTAAAATACACCCCTCCACTGAGGCTCATTAGGGAGCAATTATTGCACATTGAAAGGCTTTCTACATTTTTACAATATCTTTACTACTCACTCATATACAGAAGCGTACAGAGATGGGCTTTTTATCAGATTTAACCTGTCTGATAGACAGTGTTGGATCTGCCGGCCCCGGTGGCAGTGGGGTAAAGTCCTCGCCTGTTAGCTCAGAGGTCGGGAGTTCGATTCCCTCTTAAATGGGTTTTCCTCGACTTAAAATCCTGAAATGGGTGTTTTGTAATCATTTCTAGTGCATGTGTGTATAACAGTGGGTACGTGTGTGTTAGGTGGAAGAAGGGATTAAACATAAAGTTTCAATCTTGACACGATAAAGTCGTCAAAGGCATAAATAAAACAAATAGACATTTGCATGGTATCATTGAGTTATTCAGTACGCAGGGCACACATGAGGCAATCTAACAGCAAAATCTCCGATTCGAGAACAGACAAAGAATTTATGAAGGCCGTGGTTTTAAAACCAAACGGGACGAATAAAATCTATAAATGATCATTTTAAAGAGTTCGTTAAAATATTCACAACCATTAATTTATTTAATATGCATATATTTTTTTTAGCCACAAAAAAAACAAAAATACCATAAAGTTGGTTTCAACGATGAGTGCAGAGTACCCGGAATCGATCTGGGGTCCTCCGGTATGTTGCCCAGTACATATGCCACTAACAATACGTACGTACATTGCCTACTATAGGCAATGCATTTTTCTTTTGATTTAAAAGGCAAACAATAATTCCTCCATTATTCTATGGCAGAAATCGTTTCCACAGCTAAATGAACCCTTGCAGTCGAGGAAGAGGCGCACGCTTGGGTCTACTGGGGCAACGAACCCCCCGGGGAGAGCGACCCCCGCCCGCTCGTCCCCGCCCAAAACTCCTCCGGGGGAAAGCAATCTTTCCCAAGGAAACCACAGGAAGGGAGACGTCAAAAGGGCACCGGGAAATGCCCTTCCATCGATGAGGAAGTTCCTCCCCGCGATATTCCCCTGCGAAAAATGAAGGAAGCCCACCCAAATTCAAAGTAAGCAATTTTTTTGGATTAAAGAAAGGAATCCAGGGAAAAAGCAGATTCGGGCTCCCAGATAAAACGGCCATTCTTGATTTTCATTCACCGGAAGATTTTTTGAAGGACAATGGCCGATAAGGAAAAAAAATCAATGATAAAAATTATGAATTTGACGCAGTATAACACGTAAAAGATCAGTCGCTTGCATTTTTGCCCCTTTTTCAACAGGCTGCTGCAAGAAATAAAAAATCGGAAATATAAGTATAAGGTGGTCTTAATCATAGATTACGAAGCAGCATTCGATTCATTATGGTGGCCCCATTGCATAAACCAGCTCAAAAGTTATAAAATCCTGAGACCAATAGTAGAACTTATTAAAAACTATTTCTTGAATAGAACAACCAAAATAAAACTAAGTAATCTGGAAGTTGAAAAGAACATTACAAAAGGGGCACCACTCGGTCCTTTTCTTTGGAACATCTCCATGAACGATTTACTGAATCAGCCCCTTCCTGGAAACTGCAGATGGACAGCATACGCTGATGACGTGATCACAATGCCTGCAAATTCCAGGAGAGAAATAGAAAAACTCGCAAAAGAATGTTGCCATATAGTGGAGTCATGGAGTGCGAAAGTGAAATTAAAAATTTCTGTGCATAAGACTAAGTACGTCGTATTTGAGGAAAAATTGTCACGATACCCAATTATGAAAATCTATAGTCAAAACATCAAAAGATCCTCCACATTCAGATACCTGGGTATTGAATTCGACGACAGACTAATATTCCAAGAACACGCAAATTACGCAGCAGGCAAGGTCAAGAAAATATTTAACTGCTTAAGAAGGCTGTGTAGAAACAGATTTGGCATCACCACAAATAGCCTAAGAACCATAAATAACGGAGTCACCATCCCAATATTGGCATATGGATGCGAGGTGTGGGGGGAGAGGTTAAATTACAGCAGAATCCGGAGGAAACTGGAGCAGGCCCAAAGATCTTGCCTAATTGCAAATATCCGGGAGCTACAATACGGTCTGTAATGAAGCTCTAAAAATAATAACTGCGATACAGCCGATAACGTTCTCAATAGAGGAAAGAAGAATCAAGGCACGGATGAAGCAGATGGAAGAGGCTACTCTGGGAGATGTAGCTTTATCTCCAACTGAGAAATGGAGCAGGAACAGGAATTTTATAAGAGCGCATTTCCTGGATATGTGGGAACGGGAATGGGAAACCTTAGAAAAGGGGAAAACAACCAGGCAATTTTTACCTAGCGTGAAGGAAAGAATGAAGATCAGCTTTAAAACTTACGAAGGTATCACGCAAATTTAACGGGGCACGGGATGTTTAGATCATACCTCAAGAAAATAGGGAAAAAATGGAGGGGACGTGTGAATGCATGATGGAGGAAGATACGGCAATACACAGAGTCCTTTATTGCCGAGGAAAGATGCGAACTGGAGGCTATCCTTGGATATTTGCATAACGTCCAACAAATTGGGAAATATCTACACGAGGGACCGATTAGGAAAATATTGGAAAGATTTATCAACAAAAGATAAATTAAGAACGGGGAGAGCAACGGAAAGGAATGGCATGTAACTCATATTTTGTATTTTGTAAAATTAACGAAATTGTATTGGGGGTTTAAACATAAGGCACCCCAAAAACTGAAATTGAAACAAAAATTGCCCGATTCTGCTCGAACGGGCCCAATTATTATTATTATTATTTTCAACAGGGCATGCATTGTAAGCGCGGAAGGAGTCTTTGATGAAATAATTGAAATACCACGTAACACAAGCTCCAGTATCAAGTGACCATGCAAGTGGCCATGTCCTAACAACGGATGACATTCGCAAGAAATTTAGTTTATTAAGGCGTGTTGTTCAAATAGATATGGTGTTGGAAAACTTGCAATTTTTACTCTAAAATCGACCAATCGTTGGCCGGTGCGGCGGCCCTGGCGCTACCTCGGCGGGATCCAAGTAAAACTATCAAGGGTCCACACTTAAAATATTTACTCGCTATGATCGGTATCGACCCTTTCGGCCATCGATCGCAGTTTAAATGTGGATTATTATGTGCAGAGGGACTTAATTTTCGAGCATTCTGACAATGTAGTGGCTATATCCCGGAGAAGGTTAACAAATTAAGGGAATTTTGATGGAAACAAAGACGTTGGGTGCACATTCATCAGCGTACGTTACTGCTCCTAATTGATTGATGGGCCATGTAATCAAACAATCACATGCAATCAACATCAAATGCCTCACATCAATTCCTTTTCAACCCATCCGTCATGCGATCACGGCAATCGAAGCGCGGCAAGACGCAACCGACTAACGCCTAGTCCCAAGCGACCTCTGGACACAGCCCGCGCCTTTGGGGCGATGGCGCGGAGAGGCGGAGGGCGATCGCGGGGACGGAGTGGGGAGGTTCGACGGTGCCCCGATGGGAAGACCTGCAAGATGAAACGAGAAAGGAAATGATGAGGGGACCGAAATCGGAGGGTTAGGGCGAGGCGGGAGCTATGGGCGGCTAATCCCGCCTCCAAACCCTTCGTTAATCATCATTACCACTGGTAGCCTGCCAGAGGCTGAGGGAGGCTTCGGATGGACTTTCTTGCTAAGCACCGCCGCACTTCTAATCCTCACCTAACTCAACACAACACACACCCCAAGAAAGCATTCTTCAATCCTACATACCCCATTCATGCCTCCCTTTCTCAATATTTCTCAATTTCAATACGCCTATTCTTTTTCTCCGGCATGACTAGCGGCCTCTATCACAGTCTTCAGCATTTCATCGCCAATCAGAATACCCTCGATCCACTTTTCTTGCCTCCTTCGGATTTCTTCCAGAAATCCCCCCCCCCTTTCCTTTCCCACCGTGCTTAGCACGTCGTTTGTTTTCCTTTCCGTCCATTTCACTTTTTCCGCCCTTCTCCACTGCCACGTCCCAAAGGACTCGAGCCTACGCCTATCATCCATACTCAAACGGCCTAATTTCCGCACATTACAAAACTTCAAGCCAAGACAGTTTTTCCCCTCATCTTCTCTTAGCCAAGGTCCTCGTCATCAACTAACTACTCTGCCCCTCACCCCATTCAATCCCCTCGAAAACATTCTCTCGAGTTTCTGAGGAAATTCACGGGCGCGGATGAATCTACTGTAGTGCACGACCCAGAGAGATTCCTCCGCCGCGCGGGGGAAGGGGGAGTGAGGCGAGGGAGGGTTGAATTTGAGCGCCGCCACCCCCCCCCCCCCTCCCAGAAGTGGAAGGGGAGAGGGAAGCAGGGGCGGGGGAAGCACGCGAGGAATGCTAGGAAAGGGGGGCGAGGGGGAGGGGGCGAACGTAGAGCGAAGGAAGGAAGGAAGGAAGGGGTTGGGGGCGTGCAATTGGGAGATCCCTCACGGAACAAAGGCGGGTGTGGGCACGGGGGCGGCGGAGACGGGCGGGAAATCGGACGTTTGGTGACCCAGTTCCGTCTTCCCCAAACCCATCGGTTCCCCCTCTTCCTTCGCGGAACGGCTCCGTGGATGGCCCTCGACCATTCCACCACCGGGGGGGGAGGGGGGTGATGAGGGGGAACGGTGGAGACTCTCGGGCGCCAGATGGCAGCATGTAAATGGCGGGCACGTGGTGGAGGAACTAGCAGGATAAAAAAAAATAATCATAATGAAATCGAAATAAAAGACGAAAATATGGAATATAAGCGCGTAGGAGTGAGGACGGATGGTGTTTGGTGGGAGGGAGGTCAGGAGGCGGGGGGGGGGGGGGTGGTTAATGGAAGAGACGCGGTTCGCTTGGTTGGGTACACCGACGTGGGATATTTATTGATGTTTGCAAAACGATACATTGGCCATTCAGCTCATCAACAGCGAATCCAGACGATGGGATCTAATTGAGACTGGCTTCGAGTTACTAAACAGAGCTCCAACTACTCCTATAGCAACTTACACAACCCATAAAACCTCTCAATAAGAGTAAAATCCTGTAAAATCACCATCAAATGTAATAAATCAGAAACGGACCCTGGAAGCATAATGATCGTCTTTAATCTCTAAACAACAAAAAATATTCGTAAAATTCAAACGAAAATATACGTGTATCATTAATTCGCGTGCTTAAGTTATAGAACACATGTATGTTATGTTATTCAGATATTATGAAAAGTGTGAAATCGGGATTTTCGCTCTTCATCCCCACTGCTTAGGATACGTACTTCCGGCCAGTAACTACATACTTTGGCCCGCGAGGAAACATTAAAGCTATTTAATACTATGCTACTATTACCATGTAGTTGTATTACAGCGTAAAATATCATATTATAATGAAACCTAACGTATGTATAAATATAAATATTCTATGGAAACCTAAAGGCGTCCATCTGCGGCGTATCTTATCAAGCAAGAGCACTACCGCCCGAGAGCCACCGCCCGCCCACCGATGGACGCTTTTGCCGCGGCCTCCACGCATTCCACCGTTCGTCACGGTCTGGTTTGGGCTCTCGGAAGAAACAGTTTTAATGAGAACACTCTTAAAATTCTTGGCCAATGGACGGAAATAGATTGTTTTCATTTTTTGGCGATGACGTGAAAGAGATGAATCAACACAATGGAATGATGCCGGTTCCATTTAAGCATAATGTTTTACACCATTTCCCAGAATTTGACAGCTAACGTTTTGTAACGGCAAAACCCATTCTGTTGGATTATAACGAATCGCTTTATTTTTCAATAGATATCCATAGGTATTACCTATAAGGATCAACCTACCTTGCAGAGGCAAGTTTATAATCAGAAACGTAACGCAAATGCTAAGGCCGTCTAAATTGCACGTACAGGATTATAAAGAAAATCCTACAACTACTCATGCTTCACGGTGTTCAAAATGCTTACTTTCTCGTTCCCTCTTCCCCGCTTTCTTAACATTCTCCCAGCAATGACATCTTTCCACGGTGTCATTTTCAATAAACGGCTATATTTTCCATGTATAATCACGTGATTGCGTCATATATAATTTGCAGTAGCGTTGCATATCGATAAAGTTTGCCAATTCCTTTCATTAGTGATCGCCGTGAGTGATTCACCCGGCATAAAAATATGTACTATACGCCATCAGTTGATTGAAACATTTTCATTCGACAGCATTAGACGCGAAGGTTCGAAAAAAGTGCTAAAAATAGATAAATGGATGAATAGGATCCGCGAAGAGGCAGAAGAAACAAAAGCATCTCGTCCGAAGCGCAGTAAAGTCGCCATAACCACTCGCACTTTATGGCCACCACTTCCGCCGCCCTGCAGCGGGGCGGAGACTGTTTTACGATGTCCCCTCGGCACGGCCATTGCGCTAATAGGAAATGACGATTCTCGGCCCGCCACCCTTCAGGAAATGGAGTTCTGCGACCCCAAAGTCGGGGAAAACGGAGAGAACCTGAAAAAGACATCCAGTGACGCGATATCACATTACAAAAACACAAAAGAGAAGCAGCGGTCGAGGCGATTTATCGCAGAGCCCATCTGGGGGCTCGTCGGGGGCGGGAGGTTGACCATCAGCGGGAGGATACCCACAAACCCCCCCTCCCCGCACACCCCCGCTCCTCGCTCTTTCGTCGAGGGCAAACAAATTCCGGAGCCATCCTTGGATGGGCGAGTCAATGGCGAAGGGAGGCGTGAGTGAAGGCGGAAGAGACTCGCGGTCGGCTTTTTCTTGATGACGTCCTGGCGGGGACGCAGTGGGTGGAGGGGGGGGGGAGGGTGCAGTGGGTGACGAAGAGGGCGCTTGGTGCGGCGTCTTAGTCCTCCGAGGAGGAGCGGGAAGAGTCCCGCGGTGCGAGCGGCGCAGGTGGAACACTCATTTCAGTCACCGCAACATGGCGATGAGCAGTAGAGAGATGTAAAACGCCCAAAAGTACGCACGTATTTCCCGATCAAAGAAATTCAAACCATAATTGCCGCATGTTCTGCGCTATTCAGAAGCAATGCAATGTTATTATTGAACACGCGTATTGAAATACAGTAATTTCAATTTTGTACATGATTCGTTCATATTTTGTAGCCATTGCCGAATTATATGATCCTGCCCATCAACTTCTCCAATGAAATTGAAACCTAACGAAGTAGAAGGATTAAAAAAATACGACACATGACTCGGCGAGTATGACGACTATGATAATATTTAATTTGAATTGTCACTTGGTGAGGCAAAGATTAAAAAAAAATAATTCTATAAGTTTAAACTTCAATTATAAACAATTTCATCCATGCATTGCATTTCTTAAGGTAAGATAATACAATAACGATGAAGCTAAAAGAATACAGGAAACGGTCTACACTAAGCTTTATTACATGAAGTCTACTGGGGACGATTTATATACGATATATTGTTAATCGTTACGGAATATAAACAATTTTACCTAAATAGATATATCGATTCCAGTACGCTTTTCACATTGCTCGCGATGATGGCAGATTTCGTTGATTCAAATGACAGCCCAAAGAGAAATAAGAGAGGATAATGACGGATCGACTGATTAATGACTCTCTCATTCCCTAACATTCACTATCATCTGAAATAAAAAATTATTTCAGAGACACTACGACTCAGCATGAGGAGGGCATCTCGATAACAAACCAAAATCGGCCCACGGGTTTCCATGTACCCCGTTGGGCCCCCTTTACCACTCTTTTGCTAAGTTGCGGATGTATTTCCATGTGAATATGCCATGTATCCACGCCGTAGTGCTTTTAGTGGGAAAATCATCGCAATGTGTGCAAATAAAGCCATTGAAAAAATGCTGCGTTCAACTTGAATAATGTCACGTGTAACTTCAATCGATATTATTGCAATTACCTACCCGAGTGAGAATGAGGATTACCCACTATGATAATTGAATACCGTCAAGACTGTAAGGTGCCCGATGAAATGTGATGAAACACGGAGACGAGGGTGTATGGCGGGGGGCAATGAATGCAACCGCGTGAGGCCTCAGTGCCAAGGCGAGGAATGCGGGCATTGGGAGTGCCCAATCCGCGTCAACCGCACCCTTCGGTGGCCGGATATTTATCACACACCGAGGCCGAATCATATCGATCCTTTTCACCCCATGTTGATTCTCCTATTCCTCTTTTAAGTAGAGGAGTTCGAGAGGTCACAAGAAACACCATAAAGTGACAGAGGACATCGGAGGCATCTGTCCCTGGTTCTTCACATTTCGTTCAAGTCGAGAGACAGGGTCTCTCGCATCAAGTGGAAAGATGTCATCATTCTACAGCTGATCTTAAGATCCAGTTTCGTTGCACACACACACACGGGGGCATGAGGGAAACTTGGCTGGAAGCGTCCTCCACCGGTTCCAACACAGAGTGGAGGCTTAACAGGGTGATATCTTGAGAGAGTGGAAGTTTTTTCAGGATGGAGAATGAAACTATCCATTATGACCACATGGTAAAAATTGTCCGCCAATTTACTACACGATTGGTTTCGATTTCGTTCATCGCCTGAAGAAGATGTATTGCATCGAAACGGGTCGTGTAGTCAATTAATATCTAGAGGACAAATGTTACCTTTAGGTCATTCTCATATTCGAATTCCACCATATCACGCCTGAAACCACGCAATGCGAATTTAGTCAATTGACGGCCTTAATTTACTCTTAATTGGTTTACCTGCACCCGATATTTCAAGTACGCGGGTCACAAATAACCTCGCCAATCATTCATCTCAAAGCATTGTCCTTTATTTAAACCTAGATATTAAAAGTACGCCGGAGGTGATCGACCGATTCATTTCTTCCTTTACCTTTCCCGATGTCCTATGCAGTTGAAATTTATTTTCAACTCTTTATGCGAATAACTCGTACAGTGTACAGATTAATTGTCACCATGTGATGCTAACTTAATCAAAAAAGATATTTTAAACATCCTTGTGAAAGAACTAATGACAAAAATAATTGCATAGCCACGTAATACTTGCATAAAACACGAACGTAAATCAGCACACGGATCTAGAATGTGAAAATCCATTAAACGTTGTACACAATTTAACGACCAATAATTTATTTATTTATTTGGGATACATTGCTGTTAGGCGATAAGCCGGGTGGCAATGACATGATATAACAAACAGTAGTCATTCTTAAAACATATCACAGTGTCATTAAATAGTCGCCATTAAATAGTGTCATTTAACAATCCCATCATGTATACCTTTTACATTCACGCCTAAATGATTTAATGCTAATGAATGCGAATAATGGCAAATGCTTGAAAACCTTAAAAGTAGGCACGAAGTAACAGTTATGAAAAATAATTCTTTTTCTCCTCTCTGAAGTGAAAAAAGATAAAACTGATCGAGATACCATGTCAGCTCTGTCATTGTGCGTCGTCTCCCCCCGCCAGATCATCAAAGCAAGAGATTTCTTCCCGTGCCTGCTGCAGTAGTCGCCAGTAGCCAGCGCCAGTATTATCCGCATCCATTTCCTACGATCAATGATATCCCTTCCTCAAGGAGTTCACCAACTCGCAATCTCTTAACTCTTACGCGAATACGGAAAATCTAAGCCTCGTCAAGGAACTCGGAAGCCATTGACGGGACGTCTTAATATGGAATGTTCTACTCGTCTTATTTATTTATTTAAATCCCACCGAAAAGCGTAACGATTAAAATAAGGTAAATACAAACATTGGCACTGTAGCCATTAAAAAAATTCAATACTGAGCGTGTTTTTAAATCGAAGCTCATAGGCAATGAAGAGACCGTAAACAGGGTCACATATTTGGAAACATTCTCGATGTGCTGAAGCAAAAGTGGAGAAATATTAAGGTTGCACAGGAAAAATTAATAAATCAAAGGACAATTTTACAGGCGTGCATGGAAATAATGTCCAAGAATCGAAACTGGGGGGGAATGTAAGTCAAGGAGAGAGTTTCGCCATCCTGGAATTTAAGATAAACGAAAGTGTCATGTTTGAAGGAGAGTGTAATTAATTAATTCTACGGCATATATATATATATATATATATATATATATATATATATATATATATATATATATATATATATATATATACTACCTTGATCAAAAATTTCCCGGAATTTATTCAGAAAATTAAAAATACAAGTTTATTCATCTAAATCTATATTGTCCCCTTCAAAGTAATCCCCATCGACTGCAACACACTTATGCCAGCGCTTGATCCAATCCTCGAAACATTTTTTTATATTCGGTTTTCGGTATGTCCATCAGTGCTTCCTGCGATTTTTCCATTACTTCCTCTCGGCTGCTAAAACGCGTTCCCCGTAATGGTTTTTTAACTCGATTGAACAGAAAGAAGTCACAGGGAGCCAAATCAGGTGAATTCGGTAGTGAATTAGTATATATATATATATGATGAAGGGGGTGTTGACCGGCAGTGGGATGTTGAAGACTGTGATAGAGGGGAGAATGTTGGGCAAAAAAGGAAAGGGAAGGAACAGGATAGGGATGTTGGACGGGATGAAGGGAGGAAGAAAGCACTCAAAGATGAAGAGGGATCTGATGTAGAGTAGGATGTTGTGTTTTGTGTTTTGTTAGGAGTAATAAAATGTTTGTTTGGTGGTTGTGTCCATCCAAAAACTTACCTTAAAAAAAAAATATATATATATATATGTATATATATATATATATATATATATATATGTATATATATACATATACATGTAGGTCGCGGTAGTCCAGGGGACAGAGCGTTGGACTACTGACCGGAGGGTCCTGAGTTCGATTCCCGGGCAAGGCACTCTGGGCACCTGCGGCTCCACCCAAGCAATGTGATTATTCGGGTACCAGGTCTTCGTGGGAAACCAGAACTGGCTCAGGGAAAGGAACTGGCCCCCCTACCCTGATGTGTGAATTTCACACGCCGTCGGGCTTAGTACTGGGTGAACTCTACCATCACCTACTAAACCGACGTTCGGGTTGATTACTGTGTTTATGGTTATATATATATATATATATATATATATATATATATATATATATATTTATATATATATATATATATATATATATATATATATATATATATATATATATATATATTATATATATATATATACATAATACATTATGTATATACAATATATAATACATAATATATATATATATATATATAATATATATTATATATATATTATATTATATATATATATATATTATATATATTATATATATATGTAGTATATATATATATACATATACACACACATATCATGAAATATATTTATAGGTGCTCCGAAATTTCAGTATGCATGTCAGGGTTACGGGAAGGTGACAATATTTTTTTATTTTGTAAAAATGTATTTGTAATCGTGGGAAAGAGAGGGAATTGAACAAACTCGTATATTCTTTCTCAAATATCAACTATTAACGCCTACTAAATCAAACCATTACCACGGCAAAGCGCAAAGCAACACGGATAATTAACTGTCGAAACTTAAAGCCAGGAAATGTGACAGTGGAAGGAAAAGACGACTGGCAGCACGCAGATTGAAAACAAGAGCTCGGAATTGGGAAGGGGTGGAGTTGACGCGAGCCAAATAGATAGAATGGCAGAGCCAAAAGAGTTAGTTCTATTTTGGTAAACGTCTTCAAAGGGTTAAATAAAAGAGAAGTGGGAGCGGTTATATTCTTTTTTAAATACCCCGATGGCTGTCAAATACACGCACTTGGTGAATTTCTAGAGAGCTAATGAGCAATGTCCATGTTATCACAAATGCACGTACGTTGCCCATCCAGTAGACTCCCCAGGGAAAAATGGTTTCTCGAAGAAAAACATCGACTGAGGCCAATCGAAATATTCCAATACGATCCGCTGCGAGCCCATAAGGACCTGAGATCCTCGAGCGAAAACAGCAGAACGATTTGCCGAAGACGTTGGTAGATTTTGGACATCCGCAGTGCTAATTTCATCTCTATTTAGGATTGCACGCCAAAATTAAGGCGAGGTACACGGTATAAAATTTGAATAAAAAATACAAGCTAATAAACCAGAGAAGTTGGAACGGTTTACGTATCTCGGAAGTGTTTTGGACCAAAATGGTCAAAGTAGTAGAGACATACGAGCAATAAGGAGAATGGCGTCAAGCAAAGAAAGTTTCACGAGGAAGGACTTGATAGCAGGAAAGTTGGATGAGGAAGTTGGATGAAGTTGGATGAAGAAAAGCCTCGTTAAAACTTTTTCATGAATCGTGCATTTGAACGGCGAAGAAACGTGGTCATTGAAGCAGGAGGGTAGACGTAGATTGGAGGCTTTGAAATGTGAGTGTGGAGAAGAATGGAGACGGTGAAATGGGCCAAAAGAAAAACAAGTGAGGAGAGGGGATTGTTGGAAGAAATCATAAGGAGGAAGGACAAGTGAATGAAGGGCATATTAATCGGAAGTGGGATATCGAAGACTGTGTTAAAGGGGAGAATGTTAGGCAAACGAGGAAACGCAAGGAAGAGGAATGGGATGTTGGAAGGGATGAAGGGAGGAAGGAAGTATGCGGAGATGAAGAGGTGCTTGTTTTAGAGTAGAATGTATGGTTGTGTTCCGATAGGATAGGTGAATTAATGTACCATTGGCCGTGTTCATTTATACTCAACCCGAACCGTAAGGTTACCAGTAGTAATTATTATCCTCCAATATTAGCGAAAAATTTCAATTCTTTTCCGTCATATTGTCATAATAGAAGTCAAGACATCCTTATTAATGAAATTTTATAGAATTGTCCAATACCCGCGAAATAAGAAATGCAAATGTGACATAAAAGACACGATCTTGTGTTTTAGGCCGAATGAAGTAAGAAATAATGTGGAGAGCGGTCTAATGACTACGTTACTCGTAAGAATATACCAGGAGAAGAAAATGGACAGAAAGACCACAAGAATGGATTGCAACAACCTCTTACTTCTCCCTTAAACAAAAGTCAGTGCATACTCCACAACCGTTTGACGGGTGAGCAATGGAGAAGGCAGTACACATGGTCAACTATTTTCCAATGGCTACTTCAACATATTCGATGCATATTTAATTTACATCAGAGCCATGGGAAGAGGAGTAAATGAAGTATCTTCATCCCATTTATTAAAAGCTGCAATGAAAATTTACTACCCTAATTTTTCTCCACAAATCTTCATTAATTTCCAAAATTAATTCCTAATGTATTTCCGAGGATGCATTTCCTAAAATTCACTTCGAGCAACTTCTCTAAAATATAATGAACATAACTATTAATTTACAAAACCTCAATACAGCTGGCATATATATCTAAGGCATCATAGATAGCCGACATACGAGGGTCATCCGGAAAGTAGTACCCGTTCGTGCCGCATGAAGTGCTGACGACGCGAGTAGCCGCTGGACGAGGTCAGATAGCTTCAGTGGCTTGTCTGCCTTCTCTGAGCCAAGTTGCGTGACGCTAGCATTGCCTGTGTTGTTTCTGTGATTGTTTACAATGTTTAAAAAAATTGAGAACGCCGCCAGTTGTGAAGTGAGGGCAGTGATTAAATTCCTCAATGCAAGAAACGTTCGCCCATGTGATATTCATCGCCAATTAAAGGAGGTGTATGGAGACAATGTAATGGACGAGTCGTCTGTTCGGCGGTGGTGTCGCAACTTCAACATGGGGAGGGGGAACACACACGACGATGAGCGTTCGGGGAGACCGTCTGTCATTACAGACCAACTGGTGAGCTCAGTTGACGAATTCGTGAGGAACGATCGGCGCGTCACAATTGATGACATCTGTGAGCATTTTCCCAATGTTTCTCGAACAATTGTTCATGAAATTGTTAAACACCATCTGCATTATGCAAAAATTTGTGCAAGATGGGTCCCTCGCGTATCTCAATGAGCTGGCGGCGAAGGACTATGCAGCAGGAATACAGAAACTTGTCACACGTTATGACAAATGCCTTAATTTGCTTGGAGATTATGTTGAGAAGTAGTTTAAAGTATCCTCTTTCAAATAAAATTTTTTATGTTTGTTAATATTTACTTTTGTGTCTTTATTTCACGAACGGGTACTACTTTCCGGATGACCCTCGTATTTAATACATTGAATTTGAACACTGTGACAATGGCGCCCCAATCAATTTCAATGGACTCAATTATAAACGTATATTAATAAACCCTGGAGTGCAAACTTTTAGAAGAGTAACATAAATTAAACCACTATGTATGGTTTCAATATATTCTTAGTTAATTAAATTCCGATAGCGTCTAATTAAATGTGGGTTTACCTCTCGGTGGGTTAAATTCTCCACAAACCGGAATTTGCAACAGCACATTTTCTCCAAACGGCTTCCTCTCTACAGCGAAGAGTCCTTAAAAAAATCCACCACGATTTGAATTGTTGGCAAAGAATTTCGGACAGAGACCGTTTTTAATTCTGGTATCGGCAAAAAAAAAACAATTCCACGGATCAATCGAAAGTACAAAGATCCATAACATAAGTACCATTACATATTTGTATTTAAATACCGCCATAGTACTACATGGAAACACCGAGTTTAACCTTACTTGAGTCATTAACTATAGCAATTCAAACACAAGAAAAAGTTAGCATTTAGACCTCTTGTTGTGGAAATCGATAGACATATAATTTTAACCACGTATTCAACATTGTCGAATAAGCGAGACATTTTAAGAAGGAGAGTGGACGCAAGGTTGTTGTCAGCCTCGCCCATAATGAGCAAATGGTGGCCTCTGATTTAATTGTTTTCTTCCAATAATCGCTCCCAGTTTTTCTAATGCTATAAGTGTATTGTGGCTGTAAACAGGCGGCTTACCTTCTGCCTGATCAACATAAATCCCAAAGAATCTCAAAATGTAAACATTCCTTTTCATCCCATTAAGTACGCCACCCAGTCATTTGACATTTTCCCCCGTCGCCTTCTACGTAGTTTACCTAAGTTTTCTTTTAATCCTTTTCCTTATATAAGCGCCACCCTGGAATTATCACCGTTGCCTTGTTTCGTGCAGAATAAAATCCAGCGTACCCTCGATGCGTCGTCACGCCTAACACAGTTCGTAACACCCCCGCCCCCCCCCCCCCCGTTCCACCCCATCGGCGGCAGTACGGCCTCCCCTCCTCGAGCGAGAGAAACTGACCCGGCGTCCCGCCCGCCGATGTAATTGCAACAGGGAACTTAATGAAACCCGTACAAGTAGCGCGAGATGGTGACAAACAGGAAGTGGGAGCTCGGGCAAGCAGGAAGGGGGGAGGCACACGGGGGGGGGGGGGGGCGCGATGGAGATGGGAAGCAGAAACACGAGACGCGACAGGGTGAGCGGTGAAGAAAGCCTTTCAAGACCCCGGGTGGGGAGAGGGGGGCGTTTCCCGAAAGGAAACGATTCCTACCCCCCTCCTCCTCACCTGAATGCGAGGAGCCATCGGGTTTACATGGAGCCATTTGCATGCGGGGGACTCGAGGGGGTCAAAGGATTACGAGACTCGAATAGACCCAACACATGTTCCGTAGGATACGTCCCTCCGCTTAGAAAAAAAACGTCATTGCATTAGGAGCATCGATTTGTGGTATCGTTCATGGTATAGGTTTGTTGAATGCCGCATTCCCGCAGTTCTTTGTATTAATTAAAGCTTATGTTTTCATGACGCGTTCACCGGAGATGATGCTCATTGCGTATACTACGGCAAGCAGGCAAACGGTTTCGGAGATTGAGGGGCACTTCGGAGTTTTCACGTGTATTTGCTTAGCAAGCGATTGTACGACTCGACTACAATCGCGGGCACAAAGGTTCTTCTTCCCTATCCACTCGCGAAATCAAATTTTGATAGGAATATTGCACGCCCAAAAAAGCTCCATGTTTTCTAAAGGTCGGGCCTCCTGGCTGTAATTAGTAAAAAAATCTTTTAAATTTCTCTCTCGGGGAAAGAATCCAGCAGTCATAACCTGTAGGGAAATTATGAGTCATTTAGAAAATCTAAAATTCCATTGAAACGTGAATAATTAATGTGAAAAAATGAATTACGCCAACGGTTTTGATTAATCCCGAATAATATTCCCATTGACCAGCTTAACTCAAAGATGTTGCCTCCGAAGAGACGAGAAACATTTTTGTTTCACCATATGATAGACCGAGTGGATGGCCCTTCTCAAGAGGTGCATGAGCGAAGAATTCCAAAATCAATGCGGGACCCCGCGATGATTTGCCTTAGAGTGATCGAAGTTTAAACCCCGGGACGTGAACGAGGGAACCAAATCTTAAACTTGATTAACGGGCACGAGAAGCCATAGTCCACGCAAACAACCCACCGGATACAATATGAAAGTGGGACTTTCCCCGCGCCGGCCACAGGAGATCATAACAAACACTCCATCCCGCGGACGTCGCATTAAAAAAAATCCTCCGTCCTCTCATGCGCAGCGGGCCGTTAACTTCGTGGATATCAGCGCCGTGTGGTGGCGTGGGAGGAAGGCACGGGCCCGAGAGTATCCCGAGTAGAGTTTAAGATCCGCTGGTGCACCCCTATTAGCGGCTGCGGGGGACGAAAAAATGGAATACTTGGGCTGCTTGCTAACAGGATCAAAGACAGAAAAAGAGGGAGAGAAGGGGAAAGGAGGGAAAGAGGGGGAAGGGGGGGGAAGACCTGGCCACCTGCCAAACGGCAGTGCCCACTCTCGCCGCCAAGACCCTCCCCCCATGAATAAAAAAAGCCCTCCCCTCCGCTGGAGCCCCAGTGGTGCGGCGTCTACCGGAGCGCGCTGTACTCCAGAAGGTGGCGTCGCCGGCGTCGACCCGTGAAAGAGAACGCGAGGGGGAAGGCGGTGAGGTTTGGGGGCTCTCGTCTCGGGCCGGACAGAAAAAAAGAATGAATAGGAATGGAAAGATCGCGAGGCGGGTGCCTGATGCGGTAGAGTGGGTTGGGAGGGTTTGGTTGAGGGTGTGGTTGAGGGCTCGAGGGATAGAGATAGGTCGAGGATGCTCTGGCGCGAGTATACGAGACTAAATAATGACCTAGGGGAGTAATTTAACATTCATTGGGTTCCTCGCTTATACCGCTAGGGTGACTTTTACACTCCCGCACTCGTACGAATCCTCGGTTATATTGCTCCGGAAATATTAGCAGGAGTTAAGAAGCACGTGTTACCTCACAATTTAAAAGGTAAAGTTTTACAAAAGAGAAGAGGGCATAGCCAGAGGGTGAGAGAGTGACCCTGAATACACGCATTTATTATTTTATTCGGTTCGTGCATAAAAGTATCGGTAAAAATTTCGGAACAATAGATATGTTTCATATAATGCCATAGTGCCTCATAACTCTTCAGCGTGCATCCATTGAGGGTCGACACACTTTTGCCAGAGCGGCTTTTCCACAACTCGTAGGCACCCTGGGAGCTGGATTCCGGAAGGCCCTTATGGGCTCGCGTGCAAGACTCTTTGACGGCGCTTAGGATCCCATGAATGTGTCCTTTTAGAGAGGATTTCACTTTTCCTGGAAATAGGAAATAGTCTGCTGATGCCAAGTCGGAACTGTAAGGGGATTGGGGAATCGTCGCGTTGTCATTGCAGGAGGTCTTCGCAAGCAGACACTCGACTCTGCTCTTGGTCGTCCGTCCATAGGCTTTCGGGACGAATTTAGTTCAGATCTTTCGCATCGCCAAATGGTCAAGGATAATAGTGCGCACTGTCATTTTATCAATGCCAATATACGATCTGCGATCATGCGCACACTTAACCGACGGTCTGAATGCAGCACTTCACGCACACGTCAGGTAAACATTGCTACCGATAATATTTGTACAAACCTAGCAGAACAATTATAGCAGAACCCTAGTCAATCAGTGAGTGCCCTTATAAACTGTCTTGGCTTACAGAGTCAAAAAAATGTAATTCGCCATCTTCAAAACTCCCATGTTTTCCTTTTAACTTCAAAAGGAGTCCAAATATTACAAAAGAGTGATTGAAATATCTTGAATTGTGACTTGTAATAACTCAAAAATGACTTCATTAATGGAGAGGTTTTCGCAGAGGAAATGTCTATCTTTGGGGGAACGGTCCAATCGGGAGGGAGGCGGCGCAGTGCTGAGCGACCAATTACGAATCATGAGCTGTCTACATCGACTAATCTCGCACGGCGCTCAAAATAGAAAAAAAAATATTTTCAGAGTCATCAAAATGGTTTCATCGATCTAACCCGAATATTCAGGACGCTAATGTTGCAGCGTGCTAAATGCTCAAAGGAAATTCCAGCGAAAACTATTGAATTCGTTGATCTTAAAATCGCTAAACGCTCCAGCAATGATGGCCCTGGATCACGCATACTACGGCTGGTGAGCCAGGGCCACGTCCCACGCGACACGCAAAGGAACGAGAGTCAAATCAGGCAATCAACTAACTTAAGGAAAAAGAAGAATAAGACTTAATTAAAAATGCATAAATACCCAATGAAAATATCAGAATCATGGACTGAGTCACGAGCGGTTCAATTTGCTACAGAAGTTTGCTAGAGTTTTTGTTACTCGTAGACAAGTGGGCACCGCTCTTTCCGAGATGAAAAGATTAGCCAAGCTGGACTGAGTGAACGGAAGAAGGAAGTGTGAGGAGTTAAACATTATTTATTATAATGTAAAGGGAGCTACCATGTCTATTGCTTTGTTCGGCAGGGTTGGAAGTGTAGGTTTATTCTATCGGAAACCTACTCTAGCCGGTATCCACTGCGAATCATAGAACATTAAGGCTATGGAATAAAAGCGGTGGTAGTGTTCGATTCCTTCGGGCCGAAAATAAAACTACGCACTCCTCGGTTTTCTGATAAGCAAAACTGGGGTGAACCCGTAACACACGAGGTGTGTCCAGATGGTATTCAGCCATGTAATATTTTGAGAAAAATTGCCCACCTAGAACAATTAGGTCCTAGTTCCGGCTGTTGGAAGACCGGGTGCTTGTTTCAGGGTCATAGGCTCATCTTCAGTTATTACCTCTCTTTAGAAAACCCGGGTTTGCGGCCAACTACAACTGCAGCACGAATTTCTTGACGTTGACGAGATAAAAGAGAATGCGACGAGGCAGCTGGTTAACATTCCAAAAAAAAACTTTGCCGATTGTTTTGTAAAGTGAAAGAGGCGCTGGGATGAGTGAGTGAGGCCCCAAGGGGAGTACTTCGAAGGGAACTAGGACCGCATTGTTCTAGGTAGACTATTTTCTCAAATATTGGACAGCAGGATAGTTGCCGGACCAACCTCGTACGTTTCAGTGAAAGAGAAAATTGCATTCCAAATGTCAGCGTAGGGAGGAAGAGAACGCCAGGGCCTTGCTAATAAACACCGCGGCAAATTATTGTCTCACGAGAATCCGGATGAGGCATATTTCAGCCTACTGGTAATTAACACAGATTAAAAGAATAAAGAGCGAATTCAAGGGCTGGAGCATTTCAGGAGAACGCACATCTCACGGAGGATAGGAGCGAACTTATGTCGGAGGCAATTGAGCTTCGCAGGCACCCTTACGATTCCGCCACTCTAACCAACTCCACTCTCCACTCTCTGAGGCCAGTAAATTATTCAGAGGCATAAATTACGAACGTTAATTTGGGTCTTGAAATGCTACATGCACAACTTCCAACCAAAGTCTACATGGATCCGAAATAAACAAAGTGGGTGGGAGCAAACCTTCGGTTAACTTTCGGGTCGGTACACAGTGAGCGTGAACTATGCATAGTGATGCTCGCCCATCTTGACGGCGGGGGGACGCCAGGAGCGTGGCTCCAGTTTTCGCTCCGTGTAAACAACAAGACAAGCACACCGAGTCGAACTTACAGATAATTCATAAAATAACCCTCCCTCTTTCTTGGTGAAATATTTAGACGCTCCTAAAACATTACGGGAATGCTGAATGACTGATAACAAGAAGCATTCTTCGAAATAAACGGTTTTCAACTATTACGGAAGAGGCAGAAAGATGTTTCGTGCATCCCTTGAAATAACTGCAACTTTCATTAAGTCATCGACCGGTTTAAGAAACGACAGGATGGTGGAGTGGCATTACAACAATCATCCACGGTAATGTATGAGATGGACAGAATGCACAACTTCATGATTAGTTTTAAAGGGTTAAACAATTCAAACAAATTGGAGGTTGGCCAGATCATTTTGCAGGACTTATGCAGACGTACTTACATTCAAAATAGAGCCAGAGTAGGGTAATTTAAAGGTGCTCCGACAGATTTATCCTTCCATTATACGCTCCATAGATAGACCACTCCTTTCAGTACCGAAAAACAAAATAAATGAAGAGTTTTCAAATATTCATGACGGATGCAATTTGAAACCTCGGTCGAGTGCGTCATTCCACTGTTCGGCTATTGTTCTACAAAAATAATGAACCCATTATATTGCAGTCAAAATATTAATACGCGCATTCTATACATTTCTCAAAAGTGAAGGTTGTCAAAGTTGTACAATTAATTCACCGTGACGTTTCATTCCGACTTAATCTTCTCCCGGTAGGGGGAAGAGTATTTTTTGTCAGGTGTGTAATCACCCCTTGCCTCACACCCTAGTGGTGGCTTGCGGGGTACTATGTAATTTAATGTAAATAACTGCGCAGCTAGGACATATTCTAATGAAAATACTTGTCAGCAAAGCAATTTTCCGGTCATTTTACATCGCTAATGGCAATGAATCATTGCGTCAACTTGTGGTCATAATAGCCATTTGAATGACTTAAAGACGAAATCAATACGGCGAAAACGAATTCCTCGACACTTGAGGCTCCCTGAATTCCGCATGATTAACACAGCAAAGTTTAGATTGCTCTCTGCATGATTTCAAATTTAACAAAATGTTTATTTTGAAATCATCGACTAGCTTATAACTACCGCAATGCCTAATAATGGACGCGAATCGAGTGAACAGGGAGACGCTGACGTTATATTTGGATCAGATAAAGACATTAAAAATGAGTAAAGGAAACGATTTAGCAATTGTAATGTTGATTAAAGATGTAAGTTGTATTGTTGTAAAACTAATTAAATTTCTAACTGCACTCACCCTCGCGCCGGCAACCTACGGCACGCGATCCAAGACTTGTCTGTAAACAAAGAGAAAATTCAATGTTATAATCTCAATCGCCCGACAGTTTAAACTTAAGTTCTAATTTAAAAATTTCACCTTAAGATAATTTAAAATCCTACTGATTGGTGACCACTGAGCAGTAGTATACGCTTCCCCTGTGATGAGAATGTTGAAAATACCTATGCAGCTACGTGGATAATAATCAGGGAAGAATAGCACGGATCAATCACTTCACACAATTTTAATACGTAAGTATCAGGGGTAGCATCGATAATCACCAATTCGACCCGTGTTTCAACTTGCAGCGGCAGCCGCTGCGAGTTGAAACATGTTCAGTTACGGCAGTGATCGACGTAATAAATCAGCAATTCGATGATCAAATGAAGTTCACAAGGTAT
Source organism: Hetaerina americana (assembly GCF_022747635.1). NCBI lineage: Eukaryota > Metazoa > Arthropoda > Insecta > Odonata > Calopterygidae > Hetaerina > Hetaerina americana. The sequence goes on from NW_027287117.1 coordinate 1,553,142, forward strand.
TTTTGAAGAACAGAGGAAAAATAAGTACATTGTGTTCTTCATTTAATGAAGATGAACTTCCACAAATTTGAGCCAAAAACCATCGACTACAGCAATTCGCTGCATTGTAATTGTGCTTTCGCCCCGGGATTAATCTTCATCCGAGGCCTATTCATTGCAACATGAAGCTTATGAAGGGTCTATTCCTTCTTACAGCACAGCTAGAAGACGGTTTAAAACTTTTAAAGACAGAAAACAATTTCACATGACATTGTCTTCGGAGTTCCAGTCGTTCCTATGACGGAAGCAAACATAAACGCCGCAGCTACCATTTTGAGAGATCGTCGAATAATGTGAAGAGGACTTTCCGAAATATTTTAAGTATTAATAAATATTCTTCCAATACCTCTGAGTGTCACTCACTAAGTGGCAATAGAAGAATTGCACCATACTCTTTAATTACGTCCTCTTAGACGTTTGTGAGGGGAGGGTTCCGAGACTTCACTTCCGGACAACGGGACGTTCGCGTGCAGGTTTGTTCGCAGCTGAAGTTGATGTTACAGGGATGCCGGGAGTTTCCATCGAAGGTTGCCGCTGCATATGAAACTTGGCTCGATCATTTTGATCTTGAGACAAAAGAGCAAAGCTCTGTGTGGTAATCTAAGGCATCACTAACACCAAAAATAGCCAAAGTGGCTTCTGCTGAGTGAGTTATGGTCACATAATTTTCTCATGCGTAGGTAATGGTGTAGCAGCACGTTCAACCAGTGCATATAACTGTGAGTGAAGCACACCACCATTAAGTACTGAAAATTCTGAAGTGCCATGCCAATCGCAAAATGACACATCTCAATACAACCGGCTGGGAGCTACATTGCGATACTGCACGGCCACCCATCGCAAATACTGCTGCTGAATATATTGAGAAAGTCACGGTGAAGTGTGCTCGTAATGCTTCTTCTAACAGTCCAGAACTAACACCCCGGGTGAATTTTTCCCATTCCCCAATTTGAAGGAACAACTTGGCGGAATGTGGTTCTCTTCATCAGAAGGAGGTTTGGGCGAGCTGAACATGTTTCAACTGCCAACGACTGCCGCTGACGAATTACTTGTATTTAATATTGTCAAATCAATATATTTTGACCACATTTACACCATCAAGAGCAAAGCAAAAAAATACAACAACACTAAAGTTTTGCACCGCAATCATACTTTTTCTGAACGACCACAGCTATGCGGATAGAGCAAAGTCGATTTCCATCCGCCACAACAAAGGGAAGGAAGGATAAGAAAGAATGTTCGATATTCGCTTCCAAACACAGCAATGCGATTGAATTAAATGCCTCCACATTGGTGACGCAAAGGCATTGCGATATAAACGGAGAATATTGCATTCTAAACCAGTAAACACAATCCCCTATTTCAACCGGGCTAATGATAAATACGCGGAATGTAATAGCCCATTCATTTTGCATTAGGATGATATGCATGGTCCACTGTAAAAGTAATGCGCATTCTCTGGGAAAAGTAGATTTATTGATTTTACTCGTACAAATGCTTAAATTTCTTCAAAATACTCTCGCCTTGCATCAATACACTTACGGAGGCGTGTCTGCCACGCGCCTGGAAGGCACTTTGATACTTCTCGACGGGAATGTCTCTCAGGAACGCTGTAACATGCTTTTGGATATTCTCCCCGGTCTCCCGATGCTTTCATTTCAGCTTTCTCTTCAGTGGAGGAAACAAAAAGAAGTCGCACGGAGCCAATTCGGGACTCTAACGGGGCTAAGGGACCACCAGGGTGCTCCGACCCAGGGAGTTGGTAACGATAAAGGACGTGTGGCTGGGGGCATTGTCATCGAGCGCGAACGCTCCATCCCGTGTTACAAAGTCGAAAAACACACTTCACGCGGAGGCACGTCTTTCCGCCCAGACTGCTCCGATCAAACTGGCGTTGGAAGGGCGGACCCCCCGCCACATTTTCCGACCGCTTTTACCCAGCTGCCATAAATAGTCGCGTCACAATAAAATCATGCTCATTGCTTTCATAATGGATCATGTATTCTGCAGCTTGCAAATCCACTGGTCGAAGGAAATAGTCAATGAAAAGCCATCCAATTACAACAAAAGGAATCCACATATAATCTTAACCTCAATATATATTATTATATCGATTCAATATGGTGCGGCAAGTATTGACCAAACTGTTGAGGCATTCGACACGGACAATCGCGAGGGAAAGTGAATGGGAAACCATAACTGGGGTTGGTGCTATCCATACCTAGCTTTTAAAAGTATTAATTTCAAATAAAAAAAGATGAACGGCTGCAGATTAAAATACAAACACACCCAAAATGAAGATATCCTTCTATATGTCGCCGGAGTGACATCACCGCTCGTTTCAATGCACCCGACAGCCAAAGGGATCCCCCCACCCCGGCCCCGCGCGCCCCACGTCACGCGACCCGCGAAAATACACCCCACCCCCGCCTAGTGAGTCCCCTAATCACCGGGGGGGTGGGCTGGAAAACTCGGTGTCCCCAGGCGGGCACACTGCGCATGCGCCGTCGGAGCACACACACCACCAAACAGTGGAGCATCCCGCGGTGGCGGGAAAGCGTAATCAGCAGACGACGCGGGGGCGTTGGTGGAGGGTGGTATTATGAGGGTAGCAGGGGGTTGGGGGGTGTCTTGGGGGCAGGGTTGTCACGGGACTTGAGCTGTTGTGGGGACTCGGGTGGGGGGAAATAGGGATGCCGCCGAATCTTTGTAACATTTACAAAGTCGCCCAAATTTGAGGAGAATTCGCGGAGAAGGGAGGACCATGGACTTAAGAGACTTACTATTTGAAAAATGATACGAACGGTCCTATTCATCCCCGTCCGGAGAGAAATTGTTTTTTAATTTTTTAAAATTTTATTTACTTATATGTACCCTGCAAGCCACCGCCAGGGTGCGTGGCAGGGGGTGAATACACACCAGAATAATTTTACCCGAACATGGCACCACCGCGGTCAAGCAATGTTATCATAATCCCTTCTCGTTCGAGGAAAAAATGACATCTTAAATCCATCCGTTGCACAGTTCATCCCTCTAATTTTTCCAGCATGATCTCTCCCACCGTAGTACGACGAGGGTAATAATACATAGTAGTAGTAGTTTTGAGGGGAGGCGACCGACAGCTAAGGTCATTTGCGCCATAGGGGATGGATAGGAAAGGATGAAGGGTGGAGAGAAACCCGGCGTCGGCATTAGCCTACTCTTTACGAAAGGTGCCAAGGGGTCCGCAGTTTAACGTCCCATCCGACGGACGGCGTACTCACTCAAAGTGCCCTCCACAAAGCACCTCAAGTAGGGATCGAGATACCTCTGAAAAATATTCAACACCGCCGGGATTTGAACCCGCGTCCTCATGGTGGGAAGCCAGTACGTTAGCCCCCGCACCATCTCGATCCCCGTAATAATACATTTTCAACAACACTGCTAAAGAGTCTTCCTTCCAATTTATGCAAGAGCTTCAATATGTAATTTAACCTTCGCTCCATTAAGTGATTCCCAGCCTATCTCCTCTAATATTTTGGATACGCAACTAAGTTTAACATAACAACGTTTCACAAATCTAGCTCCTCTACGCTGCCCGCGATCCAATTCGGCAACTAATCCACATTATGTCAAAGGCTAAATACCCAGAGCTAAGGAATCTGCGATGACAGTCCCTTTCCCAAAAGACTATCGAGATACCAACTGGACATTTTTGGGCATTCGCTTTTAGCCACGATTTTCGCCCTCTACTAAATATATACGTAAGATATTAACAGAAACATCTCTTGAAAATGGCTGTGTCGTTTTTGACTTAAGGATTTGGATGTGCCAAATCCTCCGCGTCCGCGACGGCTTGCGCCGCCAATCAATCGCCCGAGGTGCAGACTTGGACTTGCGGTGGCGCGTGGCCGGGCGACGACGACACGGCCACCGTTTGATTGCACACCACGGTGCGCGATGCAGCCAAAGTGCGTGCGAGTACTCGTGCGGGCGCGGGCAATGGTGCCTGCGGCGTCGCATCGAGTGGATCGTCCCGAGGGCAAGGGTGTCGCCCGGCGCGGGGGTCATCGCCATCCGACGGGTCGACGCATGGACGGCGGGCGTCCATACCCGCATCCCGAGGCGCTGCCATTCAAGCGACCGCGCTTATTATGTTCTCATAAAGGTTAAAACATACGGGTGTATATAAAAATGAACGAGCAAGTACAAACTAATATTAAATGCACTGCACGCCGAAGAATATTTGTACCATCTGTTCACACTGATATGGCGATGAATCCAACTCTACGTAAGAACTATCAGTTTGCAATTTTAATATATACTCTTTCGCAATATGAAATGAAGGACGAATTACATATTGTCCAAAACAAATATAATGCATAAATGACATAATTCGATCGATGAGTCTTTCGCAAATAGCGAAACTTGCTTCTGTCTCTGACTCCTGCCCTCTCACATCGTTGAAGAAAGAATTGCCCATTGAGAATATTTCACATTTGAGTGGTTTTTAAGCACTGAGACAGCTTTGCTCAATCCCAACCTTAAGTATCCCGTAAAGGAAATACGGAACGCCTTTTCCTTATCCACCGGGCGTTCCATATCCACCTTTTCGTCCGATGTGATGAACTACGCACCGGTGGACATTTTGTAACCGCAGGACACAACTCGTGGTCTTTATTGAGCGCGATCCGCGCTCATAGGAGTGTGGTCCAGAAAGTAAGGATATAACTTCTCTACGCAAGGATGGGAGAGGTCTTTTCTTAGAATGGCGACTTCCACGGATCGCGAAATTACGAGTTCCCCACATACTCGCCCCGCCAAAGGTGGTGAATTGACAACCGTGCTGCTCTAAGCTGTATGCATGCGGTGATGATGACGGGGTCCGCGCTTTTAAACTCGCCAAGCCCGAAGCACGGTGCGATTCGATTCTCCACCGCGCAAGCATTCGTCCCTTCCTAATCTGAACGAGTGCCACAGACGAGAGTGCATTCGTATAATGTTCCTCCTTTTATTGTCTCCATTCCCAGAGCCGCCCTCGTGTAAGCACACCGGGGAGGGGTGCGAAGGGTAATTTACATAAACAAATACGCCTTGTTTTGCGGTCAGGAGGCAAGGGTCTCTCTCCCCGCGGGCGTGGAAGAGGCAGAGGGGGTGGAGAGCAGCGGTGCGCGGTCAGGTGTCGTGTGACATACACGCCCCGGAAGTAACGACCGAGCAGCGTATGAAAGCGCAGACTGCGAAATGCTTGGGATTCCGCTGACGCCGTCGGGTTCAACGATTCCGCTCGCAAAGATAAAGCGGTTGACGTGCCCTCTCGTAAGATGCTAACGCAGCTGTAAACAAACAATAACAAAACCCAACGACGAAAGGGGATAAACAAGGGATGGGGGCGAGGCTTCTCGACTTGTCCGCTCCCGCAATGGGCGTACGCTTCACGCACACCCGCGGCGAATGCAGCCGAGGGTCGCTTTAGTTCCCACCACTTACCCGCGTGCAGCGCGATTATGATGTGGCATTGTAAGCAAGAGGGTAGGGCACAAATAGAGGGTCTGACTAGCTGGTGCTGGGTTCAAAATCTGATGCATTCTCAACTATAAGTTGTGTGTTTTTCTGATTATCAGAGCTTTGACGGAAGTCGTAGTCACAATATGGAAAGAAATGGACATCGCCAACTAGAACACTCCGCTGCGGCGTGTGGAGCTGATTCTTTCCACGAGGTGGAGTAATCTTTCTGGGGGTTCTGCCCACACCTTTCTGGCGAAGGACTGTGGAGGCGGATCGTATTTCAATTGCCATAACTTCAAAGGTTTCGGCATTCAGATAGCTAACGGATAAATGGTGCTCATTCTGATGCAAGAGCAACTTATTGCAATGGAATAAGCTGTGGATAAGTTTTCCCAGATCATCCTTGATAAATCGAAGAGAATAATTTCGGTTGTCCGAATAAAAAGACAATCCTTAATTTAAAAAAAACGAGGTACATCCACATGATATTTTTCGCTAAGTTACATTTTCACGTTTTTTTTAAAATATTATCTAGTTAAATCCATTATTGCGCTTCCAAACAAAGAATGAAGGAAACCACTTTCATTCTCTCAATATGGTTTAAGTCATTGGTGAGCCTGGAAAGGCTAAGATGTGGTCCACGAGACGGGAGAGAGACTCCATGCGGAGAATGGATGGGAGACTTGTTGCAAGTCGTATTTCGGTGTGGTTCATTGTTCTGCTGTTGCATAAAACATTTAAATAAACAATGGCGGGACAAGTTGAAGACATCTCCCTTCATATTCATCGAAATAATTTGAAAGAAAACTACCATTACACACTTGCACATTTAATTTTCATTTCATTGATAAAGCTTGGCTCCTTGTGCCGCCGCCACGTAGTGTTACAAACATTACAACGAAATTGAAGCATTAATACGATGCGGTGATCAAGCGTAAAAAATACACCGCTTCCAGCATGTATGCAGTTCTGAAATTTGCCCTGTTCCACTCGCCGCTCTTCCTTTACAATTTGTTAATATTTATTTCTCTTGAATAAAGTGCTCCAAATCGATCTTTGGGGGACCCTATTCAAGAAATGTTCAGCAAGAGACATGGCGTGACTCGGGCAGCACCATTATTATTGGGATGGGCGCCCGTGGAATGCGTGGGGTGGGTTTCCCAGCACGCGTGCTTTGGCGTGGGCGGAGCTCGTCCCACGCCGCCGCTTATCGTGCCCGCGGAGTGGTGATCGACGGGATGCGGCGCGGGTGAAGCCGGCGGTGAAGTGCGCTGCGACACCATCTCCTTCCCTGATCCCCGTTCAGTCTCGCTTACTCTACAAGGTTTGTCTGAAAACTATCGGTGCAATTTTTTCCCCAACGCATGCGTGAAGTGCTGGATTGAGACGGTCCATTAAGTGTGCACATGGTCGCAGATCTTATATTGGCATTGATAAGATGACGGTACACCCACCATTATCACTTTAAAATTTGAAAGATCTGCACTAAACGATTCCCGAAGGTCTTTGAACGGACGACCAAGAGCAAAGTCGAGCGTCTGCTGGCGAAGATCCTTGTGAAATGTCATCGCGACGACTCCCCAATCCCCTTACAGTCCCGACTTGGCACCAGCTGACTACTAATTCCTATTTTCAAAAATAAAATCTTTCCTCCCTCACAGGACACCACCATTGGACCCTAACCGCCGCCAAAGAAGCTTGTATGCGTACCCTTAAGGACCTTCCGCTTACCAGAGAGCCTTCGAGTCTTGGAAAAGCCGGTGACAAAAGTGTGTCGACGCTCAAGGGATGTACTTTGAAGAATTTTGGGAGGCATTTTAGCAATATCTGAAATAAATCTATTTTTTTTTTTAACTTTTCCCTATACTTTTTATACAAACCATGTACCCGTGCCAGGTTCGGAGATGCTTGCACGGCGTCATAGCTCGAAGCTTTTCAAGGGTATTAATACGGTTCTCAATATCGCGCATCTTCCCCAATATTCTCAACTCTACAACAGGCGAATGAAGTTGCCTTTGATAGGGGGGGGGACTAAGTCACGGGGCGACACTTAGGGAGATGCATCACGTGCTATGGATGTGCTTCCCAGTCGCCCCCAACTCGAAGTTCACCGAGGGAGGCCAAGGCACTCCATTTGCCCACCAATGGATATTTTCCCGGCGCCGCGCACAGGAGAAAGGAATGTGCAAAATGCACGGAAAGCATTAGCAATAATCCAAGCGAAGGAATACCTCAGCACGCGATGAAATGAGTAAACGCTTCAACTCCGGAGGAAAAGTTGCCACTCAGCGCGCGGGGCGCGCCTCTTTCTTCCTTGGAGAGCTTCGCCCAGCTGAATGCCTTCCGACTCGGGTGACCGAAAAACTCCGTTTACGCTCTCGAGGTATCCGCCGAGGCATTCAAGTTGATGACTTGTGCACGATCTTAAGCGGAAAATACCAAAAGGGAATGATGATGCAATGCTTCTGCATTGCTTAGCGATGAGTCTGCACTTCCGCTTCCAGGAGGATTGACGCGATGCGCTTCGGAGGAGTGCACATTTCCTGCACCGCGCACCCAAAGGTGAATAACGCTGATGCTCGCTCTGACGTTCACGCTAATTGCTCAAACAAAATCAGATTACGCTACAGGAATTGTATTCCCCAACACGCAGATCCACTATCAATGAAGAAAACGGCGAAATTGAAGGTGGTCAGCGATGAATCATAAATGCTCAACCAACGTCTTTGAAACTGTTTTCTTTCGCTACGAATCACATATGTCCTCTCAAGTCAATGAATGCTCTTTCCCAACAGTTCACCCCGTTCAAATACCTACTTTATTGCACTTAAGAATTTTTGCATTGATATCTGAAGTGGACAAGAAAACCACTCTATCCCGAGCGTTGGAGTTCTTCTTTCATGCCACAGAAAGGCCTCATGCGACTGACTTCACGACAGGCCTCCGACTTTGTCTTTCTCGGACGAATGCAACATCGCTGAGCCCTGAAACAACGGCGCATGCCCTAAATCTGTGTGCTTAGTCTGAAGCAAATGAAAAGGGAGGTAGAGCGTGGTATAATATTAAAATACTCAAGTTCCTATCCTATGTTTCGAACTTCGCATAATCAAGAAAATATTCCTCAGAAATTTTGCAAGTGCACCAAGCCTCTGCGTGAGAAATGCTAATTCAAACCAAACTCTCAGCCAACAAATGGTGGGATTCAGACGCACTGAAGCAACCATTTCTGTTTGCAGAACTAATAAGAGGAGAAAAAGGAATCATAAATGCGCAGCAACCTGTCATGGGGTTGATTTAGTTTAATAGTAAAATGTAATGATTGCCAAGTAGTTGTCCACATCCTGTGACGAATTTTCCGGACAAAAAGGAAAAAGATAAGATGAAGTATTTTTATAACGACAATGATTAGCGCTAGCTGCAAAATATAAAGATACAGGAATCAGTTCAAGTTACAAAATTTGAATTAAGAATCTGGGGATACATAATGACGACTCGTCCAGAGAAAGAAAGATGAAGTAAGTTTACATCGTGTAAGCACCCGCAACTATCATCGACGGAATGCAAATATAACTATTTGCGCAAATAAAAATATCCTTGCTTGTGTTCACCAGGAGACATACAACTCAACAGCGCAACTCTTTAAAGATTTAATGACGCTGAATGTTGCTCGTAGTTCCACGCACATGACTTCGATGGGAATATTCTTAGATCTCTTCTTACATTACTGTTTCTTTTACTTTAATTTTCAGTAACTTAAACTATGACACTTAATCATTTTTTATTATCTCATAGCATTAAAATTTCCTTAAAATTCAATTGACTGGCATGAAACACCAACGAATCCACGAATCACCAAAGAATTAGAAGAGAAATATTCAAACACGTTATCCTTAACTTTTCAGTAGTTTATACTGTAAAACATAAGTAATTTTTATTTAATCGCTAAGATTATTCCTTAAAACTTATTGATCCGAGAGTCACTAAAAAGAATGAGCGAGAGAGAGAGGCCGATTTGCAAAAATGAGAGAATTTCATGCAAAAACGATCGGGCGTGACGCAGATGTGCACTTTTTTTTTAATAACTAGCCGCAGGGAATATTGATCCAACAGCAAAACATTTCCTTCTCAGGTGACCATTTTCCAGTCCCCAGCCTCGAATATAGCAGCGTGGCCACAAGGGGGGTGGGGCTCGCTGTCGTCCCCCCGCCACAGCTGTGCCACACCCAAATCGCTCGCGACGCCCGCCCGCCCCTCGAGCGCGCTCCCCGGCCGCCGATCGAGACGAGACCGCGGACGGACCTAACTCCGGCGGACGGACGCCAACGGAATGGAGAAGGAAGGTGAACCTGAGGAAGGAGGGAAGCTAGCCGCACAATATATCACATTTAGAAATCACGCGCGAGAGGGGGGGGGGCACAAGGGCGCGCCCAGTTAAGGGGGCACAGCCCAAAGAGTAATCACGCCGGAGGGGTCAGGTGATGACGGGTGTGATGCGGCCGACGAAGCACACGACAACTCTCCCGAGGCCAGGCGGTGATCCCAGCGTGCTTTCGCTCGTGCCAGAGTTCAGGCGGGCGGAAGAAGGCGGATCAGCCGTGTGGGCAGGGCGATAGGTCACTCTGGGTTCGGGGTTCGTGTTCGGGTGACGCCTCTCATCCCCCCCAAGCTTACCACATTTTTCTGGATGCCAGAAGTTTCTCGGAAACCGTAGGATACACAGGGAAAGGATATCCCCCCAGCCCCCCGATTAGTATGAATCATAACATCAGGATGGGGGGCATAGGGAGGTCATTGTGATACGAACCCCGGAGATCGAGCTAACCTCTTTCTCACTATGACTTGGTGGCCAACGTGCGAAAGGGTTGGGTGGAGAAACAAAATGTGCTAAAATTTGCGAAAATGCGCTGAGTATGAAAGTTTACGAGGATTTTCAAGTGTAGTATTGAATTGAAAAAAGCAAAGTGAAAGTTATTTAGTGAAAAGGATTTATTTTTGAAGAAAATTAAAAGAAGATATGAAAAACGTTAATCGATAAAAATTAATCAGTCCACCTTTCGGAATCTTTATTTTTTCAATGCAATGGAAAGGCATTGAAAAAGGTGTTTGCCCGGAGGTGGTCGAAGAGACTCCATAGTCTCAATCTCGCCTCAAAATAAAGACGACTATCTATCTCCCTGGCAGATAGAAATAAAAGTGTGTTTAACTTTGTTTGTAATTGTTGAACGGTAAATATCAAGGCCGTAACTTTGGGAATCAAATTTACAACGATTATACTGTTAATGTTTACTACAGTTAATATTTTAAAACACCAATTTTAGATTTCTAATTTAAATACACATTTGGAGTCTTTTCATTTTTCTAAATTTACGTCCAATAAATGCTCTCCGAGTGTGCGCTCAAGTTAATCCACAATAACACACCTGAATCTACTTTAAGTGTATCAGTTAAAGTAGTCGTTTCAATATGTGGATTCAAGGTTAACCGCCCGCCCGCCCGCCCCCCACTCCACGAGGACATAAATTTTAATGAAATTACGAATACGTAGCCCCCCGAGTTGGTGGTGTTGAATCCATCCAGGCCTTATTTATGCACCAGGCGAAGGCCAATGAGATGAATTTCTTTAAGTCACTTTACTAGTTGAAATTTTAAATAATAGAATCCATTCACCATTATAGTCAGCCGATACAGTGCAAAGACACCCAGGAAGCAATCCCTTCTGGGATTATTAAGATTGGACCACTCCAAAACACCTCTGTTTTCAATCTCCTCGATTGTTTTTGTTCTTCCTCCGCTTTTATTTTATGTCATAGCCACAGTCCCTCCAAATTGTGTTCCGTCATAACAGGCACTTCAGCAAATGTTGCATTCTTTGCATATAAATTTTTCCAGCTGGTTGCCAAATTATTTCTTCAAGTGCCACTATATCTAGGTTTCTGTTTTGCTTACTGCTGACATGCCCACTGTCACAGGGACTGCCAGGCTACGCATATTCAAGCACCCTTTTAATGCAGACCTGGCTCTTTTTTATCCGGCTTTTTTATTTATTCCGGGGCACATTGTTGGCGATTCGTATTTTTTTCATTGAGTGGATTGTCAGCCCATCGCCCATCCCCCAACCTGAAGGGCTTGTCAATTTTCTTTCTGGATTTTCTTCCACTGGCCTTTCACAAAGGCTGCAATGCCGCAATGATGGTCTTCATTCGCCCCCGGGTATTTTATTTCGCCGGCATAAATACACCCACACCATAGTATCTGATGAGCATTCTCCAATTGAACATCAGGGGCGATGCCCGGAGGAAACACCTCTTCTAAGCTACATGAATACTCATCTCTGGAAACACAATTTCTTCAACTTCAAGCTACCCAGACGTGCCTAATACTCACTAAGCTATAAACATACGAGTACTATTTATTTATTTGAACGAATATAAAAACATGCATCGACAAGAACGTCAAACGCTTTTACCAATTATTAACTTTCCCTGTTTGCGTGAAGCCTTGTCAGTGGAGATCCCAAGGACGACGGTTCCATCACGTGCGAACAACGCCGGCCGCCCCCAGAAGCCACGAGGGGCGCGCGTGGGGAAAGTGAAGTGAAGTCGAGGGTGGGGCGGGGAAGGAGCGGCCCTCGCGCGCGTGCAACCCGACCCTCGCCGCATAACCGCCGAACGAATTTCACTCTCGAAATTATTGACCCCAGCACCGCCGGCCCTCCTACCACTCCTCCCCGCCGACCGACCCCGGCGACGACGTCCCCGGAGACCCCACGTGCGCGGCCAGACGCAAGGACTCCCACAAGGACGATTTCCTGAAAGGCGATTAGGGAAGGGCTTCGTCGGTTTCCTTCTCCACCGGGTCGGGCGCAGGGGTGTGCAACCGAGGCCTACGTAATGGGGGAGGACGACAACGGGGGTGGTGGCGTCGAGGGGCGCGTGGGGGACGGTGGAGGCCTAAGGCAGGCGCGCCCCAATCCCACCCCTCAATGGAGGGAGAGGGGCCGAACCATCGCCATCATCTACGTACCTATCAGAGGTATTCTCCTGACGATCTCTAATAGCTGCTCCCAATGGTGACTATCCCGCGGACTTCCTCGTGTTCGCCCTACATTATTCCTCTCCTTCAGTCCCTCGCTTCTTCCTGCCATCAGACCGTGGAGAACGCTCTCCTCCTTCCTCCGAGCCACGTCTCATCCAATCCACTCCTCCGATGAATATTTTTAACAGTCCGCTACCCCTCAATATTTCCTCCTCTCAATTCTGAATTATCCGGAATCCACCCAGGTGTCTCCTTTCCTCCAATCTCACTCAGAGCTTCGTCAATCATCTTCCGATCTCAATTATTTCTGACATTCTACACCATTCCCAGATCTCTCTTATCCGAGCGTCTTTGAGGCAAGTCTCTCGCGACACGCTCCGTGCTTAAGGCCTTTCCTAGTACTTTATTCGCATCCTTACCTAGCCATTCCCAGATCTCTCTTATCCGAGCGTCTTTGAGGCAAGTCTCTCGCGACACGCTCCGTGCTTAAGGCCTTTCCTAGTACTTTATTCGCATCCTTACCTAGCTTATCCCGCATTTCCTTCCTTAATACTTTTTTCCGCCAGACGCACTCCCTCTCATTTCGCCACTGCTAACTGCGCTAATGTTGCTCCGAAATACTGTTTAAAAATTGGACAACAGTAATTTATTTCTTCTCAAAAATAAATTGAATCCAGGGCATTCGATCTCAAGTCTCTTCTGGAAGAAAAACTACTGGGAGCAATTCATAATCGGCTTCGAGATTGCATGCAAGTGACGAAAGCAAAATAAGCGAACCATTACGATCTGCATCAAATCTTACAGAAAAAGAACTGGGCCATTACATCGGTTGTCCAAACCATGCTTATTGCATTTTCCACTGTTGCCTCCCGGATAAATAATGCTTCCGTGAGAGGGATTTGATGAATGGGAGCTGCTGGTACCAGTATTACCAATTATCTTGTCGACTGTGTTATTCGCATGACTACACAACGAACGCCGAGTTATTCGAAAGCCCAGGACTCAGTTTTTCACTACGGCACATATTTGATCACTGAAGCAAGAATCGTTAACAGAGCGTCGAAAATGATCAACTGGGATTCCACGATTATGCAAAATTATTAGCCCGTCTATCAATTCCTCACAGATTCAATTACTTTAGTTCAAACTTGCACGGGTTATCTCAACACCACACTGTTGGCCATTTTTCATATTTTAAAGGCCGATACGGACAAATATGTATCATGCATTGATTTTCTAGCATGACATAATTTGCCGCATTAAAGGAAGAATAATGGCGCATGTATACATACATATGAACGCACTATGGCCATTTGCATTGGTCAACAAGACGATAGCTTCGTAAACGTGTCCATATCACTTTCGACGGGGGCTCTCCGGAGGAAAGAGGACCCGGTCACGTCCCCGACCGTTTGCGCTCCTTATATTCAGTAGGCAGCAGCATCATTCGAAGGAAGAATATCGTATTGGCAATCGATTTTCAATGAATTCGAGCGAGTATCGAGCACCTCCGATGCGATGGGTCGACGGCGGCAGGCTGGTAAGGGGACGGACGGGGGGGGGGCAGAGGGGTCCGAGGCGAGACTCGTTTCCATGGCGACCATCGATCGTATGGGGCGCCGGGAGGGGCGCGTGGATTTCACTGGGGCAACCGGCAGACGAGGGACGAGAGGGGAGAGAAAGCTTAAAGGGAGTGAAAGTGCAGCGAGAAATTGATCCACGGGGGGGAGGGTCGGAGAACGCAGTGGGCACGACCACCGAACCCCCCCCCCCTTTCCTTCCCTCCCACCCTCGTACTTCACCTCTGCTGCAACGTGCCACGTTTTCAGCACTTAATTTCCACCGCCCGTTCGATGCGACGGCGTTACCGAGGTGACGGCGCAAACATTCGCCGATAAGCATCAATCCACATTACCCAAAGCAAAGTAACTATACACATAAAATAGAAAGAGGCTCATTGAAATGAAATCGGTAACTTCGTGATAGGTTTCGACGCTGGACGACACCATCGTTACCTGACGATGACCTCCAGCGCCGAAACCTAGGTCGTGTTCTCAATAAATGTGCGTGGAAATGCAATGTTACTCATTTCATTTCAATCTATCGTGTGCATTCCATTAAATTACGTCGGAGACAACAAATTTCAGAAGAAGGCTCGTCGGAAATTATTTGGTAGCTCAAGATACCAGTCATTTCACAAAACAAAACAATGTATGTTGGGTTTCCGGTAAAGAAAAGTTAAAACATTATCATCATTAGATTTAAGGTGCGGCCTTTGTGTAAACAGGGAGCAACCCCTGAGATAACCTTACGACCCTCGCGATCACGCTAAATAATTACCGCGATAAAAAAATACAACAGCGCATGCAATAAGGGCCTCACATCATGAAATTAATTATTTTTGACAAATCAGTGTGTTATTATGCTATTACTGAAAAGTACTTCCATGAAATTAAAGATTTCGAACGAAGATTTCACAGAGAGAAGATAAAACCATTCAGTAGATTCTCTAGGATGGTAAATTACGCGGAATAATAATTTTTGCCCCCGTTTTGCCATTGACCGGGACTCGAGCATAGCGCGCCGGTGACACTTCTGGATCGCATTCCAGCCGAAGGAAGGAGTGGATGCAATTACGTGGGAAGTGCCTGCCACAGCCGTAACTCCAGCGGAGTCACCCACCGATGCGTCTCGCATTTGGCACGATTTCATGCGATTACTGGGAGTGCTGAGACTACGACTTGGAAATGGCCAGGCGCTCCCAGCCATCACCTCTTCATTTCAGATGAGAATTTCAGAGAGCGCAACATTTGTAAGAGTGTTATATTTGTAATGCGTTGTTTTGATAAACTTAGTAGCGTATCCAAAATATTAGAAGAGGAATCACTAAATAGAGCGAGGGTTAAATTACAGATGAAATCTCTTGCTCTCGTTGGAAGGTCTCTTTAGCAGCGATGCCGAAAATGTATTATCACCCCCATCGTTCTACGGTAGGAGAGATCATGTTGATACAATTAGAGAGATCAAGTGTAGGAGAGATAGATTTAAGATGTCATTTTCCCCACGAACGATAAGGGATCAGAACAACATTGTCCGACCGCGGTTGGGTCATATTTGGATCAAGCTTAGTCAGGTGTGCATTCGCCCTCTGCCGCACACCATAGCGGTGGCTTGCGAGGTGCATAAATAAATAAAATAAATAGCAAGCAGTGGAAATCCTCTAATCAAATTATGTAATCATCGGTAGACATTAGGAGGAACTTGGTGTCTCCACAAGCATGGAGACGCCAAACATCATCAAATGGGAAGAGTATTGCACAGAAGTTACATTATTTTCCGTTCATAGATGAATTTCAATATGAAAAATGCGTCGGAAAATAATTTTCTTGATTTTTTTCGAATAAATAAAATATTTCACTTGATATGTATATTAAAAGAATGCTTTTATTGAAGAACAAAATCTGGGAGAATCCCATATTAATCGCAGTAGTAAAGCGATGAAAAGAGAATGGTTCCTAATTACGTTCTGACGTCCTAATAAGCGGTGTTAAAGCGAATTCACTGTCTTCTCCCCAGGAGGCTTGTATTGCACAAGGCATGGACTTATGTGTGAACGAATGACAGAGGTTATGATGAACGTGGGATCAAATGCTTTGCACTACAAACTCAACTCCCGCAACAGAAATACCAGGACAACGTTTTGGTGTAATGGCGAAATAAAGAATGTAACTACTCCACTTTCAAATCTTTTTAATTTCGCCCATGAGCACGATGATGATTAAACAGAAGAATCCTCTCGTTATACTATTAAGTGGTAGCACTTCATGATTAAAAAACAACTGAACCTTTAATTAACAAAATTAGTTTCATTTTTGAAAAATGCGATATTTCACCAAAATGTGGAATTCATTCATAAGCCAAAAGTGTCAGAATCAACGATAAATTTTTTGATAAGACCACGTTTTTCATAATTGTAAAAAAAATGTGTGAGGCCCTGGGGAATAGGAAAGAAAAAATCGAGATTTCACATTTGTTTGGAGAATGCTGACGTAAGGCTGCTTGCAGCATTTTCGTAATTGCAACTAAGCGTAATTTTGTGCAAAACCATATGTTTTAATCAATCAATCGACGAGCGTTTATAAAATCTAAAAATGTAGACCGAAGCAAAACATCCTGTCCAGTCTGTTCAGTCCCTCCCTACTTGGCGTACAGGCTAAATTTGGATTGACATGGATAACTTGTGAAATAAAATACCAATTATCAATCTTCAAATCCCAAAGTAAAAAAAACATTCAATTGAAAAGCATTAATAATCTAAAAAGACACGAAAGTAGGACTGCGCCCTACCACGGTGCATTTCAAACACCATCGCTAGCAATTCAAAACCACTGCAGTCGGCTAACCTGCCCTTTTGTCGACAGTTAGAGAGAGAGACAAAGAGATATTTCTCAAATACGAAAACAAAATGAACACACGGAATGGAAAATAGTCGAATTCATATTTTCAAATCCCACCAATAAAATAACTGAACTAATGAAAATAACCAATGATGGACGTAAATATTAAAGGTGATAATTACTTGTGGCACATAAATGCGCTCCTATGATTTTAGCTCACGTAGTACAACGTAAGCAGCATTCCTAATAATATCCCATGCAAACCCAGTAGTTGCCTCTGCCAAGCCATCAGAAAAGTTTCTTATCGACGAAGAAAAAGATGCGTGCGTCAAGCAGGGGAGGGCGATGACTGGAAATCACCGCTGGATGCCATTCGTTCTACTGAGGAAACAATTCTTCCCTTTACGAAAATGTCATGACGCCATTAGAGATTTCAATCCTTCATTCCGAGAGGCCTATCCGATCCCTCACCCCTCTTGACAGTTACGATTTTATTAATCTTGCCAGAGTAATACGAGAACGTTAATATTTTGCTTCCAATCTGCTCCAGGAAAAACATTTATAGTTTGGAGAGCAGGCAAGATTTTATTTTTCATCACCACGGTCTCGCCATTCCCACAATGCAACACGGGAGTCGACGGAAACGAACAAACGTATTGAAGTAATCCCTTTTATCCGAGCAAATCTCGGAATGGGCTCTTGAGAAACCTTACGGCAAGATGGAATAACGCGAGGATGGAAGTAAATCAAAAAGTGGAGCCCTAATATTTCATATTTCGGAGCTTTCATTTTTCAGTATTACATACACTATTACCTATCCCTTTGCAGCCTGGCCCTATTCTGTACTGTCAACAACGACCAATAAATTGGATGTTCAATTCTTAGGAGCAACACTACGATAATAGAGGGCCCTAGATCAAATAGCAAAAGTTCCTCAATTTCTCATCGCATATATTTCAAGTGAACCTTTTACTCGGAAAAATATTACAATTAAATCGAGTGAAACGCAAGTATTTGAAATTTGTAAATATAATACTCGACACTATACGAATATTTTGACTGATTCCACCATAATTTCAAATAGTGCAGTAAATTAGTATTGTGTGCATGTTATAAAGAACCCATGCTCATCAATTCTTAGAATTTAGCAATGGATAATTTTTGGAGTATGAAACTAGTCACACTCGTTATGTCGCACGTGCGTGGGAAGGAGACATTTCCATTCCCAGAGTCGCTTGCTTTCTTCCAGTAACATTGTCTATCAAAACCCAACATCACACCGGATTATTTTTTCCTTTTGTTTTTCAGAAACGATGCAAATAATTATGAGACACTCGAGTCAACAGCCGATTCCATGGTCCATGTCGGCCCAAAATTACTCGAACAAAATATGTTAGATTATTGAACTGCACCTCCCATGGGCCACAACCTTGACGTGGCGGAAGGGCTTGTGCGTTCCGATGACCCCTAGAGCTGTGCTGGCGGGAGTAATAATTATTGCTCCTGGTAGGGTCACCCATGCCAGATAGGTCGAAGGTTAGGAGCCAGACGAAAGGTAGTCCACACAGCGTCTGTTCCTCAGCGAGGCGGCTGCAATGGCGTCTGACCCCAGTGGGGCGGCCAGTAAGTGATGGTGTCACGTTAAAAACACTATTGAGGAAGGCAACGGGAAACCACCTCAATTATCATTCCCAAGGTTTACATGATGGACAAAACAGAGAAGTTGCGTCTATCCAAAAACCTACCTTAACCAGTAGATAACCTTATAATAATATTGAACTGCACGGGGAAACTGAAGTACGTACGGTACCTTGACGCAGAAAAGGTAAGTGCTTTTCTACGAAATATACGAGGGTCATCCGGAAAGTAGTACCCGTTCGTGCCGCATGAAGTGCTGACGACGCGAGTAGCCGCTGGACGAGGTCAGATAGCTTCAGTGGCTTGTCTGCCTTCTCTGAGCCAAGTTGCGTGACGCTAGCATTGCCTGTGTTGTTTCTGTGATTGTTTACAATGTTTAAAAAAATTGAGAACGCCGCCAGTTGTGAAGTGAGGGCAGTGATTAAATTCCTCAATGCAAGAAACGTTCGCCCATGTGATATTCATCGCCAATTAAAGGAGGTGTATGGAGACAATGTAATGGACGAGTCGTCTGTTCGGCGGTGGTGTCGCAACTTCAACATGGGGAGGGGGAACACACACGACGATGAGCGTTCGGGGAGACCGTCTGTCATTACAGACCAACTGGTGAGCTCAGTTGACGAATTCGTGAGGAACGATCGGCGCGTCACAATTGATGACATCTGTGAGCATTTTCCCAATGTTTCTCGAACAATTGTTCATGAAATTGTTAAACACCATCTGCATTATGCAAAAATTTGTGCAAGATGGGTCCCTCGCGTATCTCAATGAGCTGGCGGCGAAGGACTATGCAGCAGGAATACAGAAACTTGTCACACGTTATGACAAATGCCTTAATTTGCTTGGAGATTATGTTGAGAAGTAGTTTAAAGTATCCTCTTTCAAATAAAATTTTTTATGTTTGTTAATATTTACTTTTGTGTCTTTATTTCACGAACGGGTACTACTTTCCGGATGACTCTCGTAACATGGAATTGTAATGCACATTAAGGTGAAATAAAAATTACCCAAAGCAACATTTCCAGAAATGGAGAAACGAGGACAACATTTGAATATTCAAGAGAAACAAAGTGAGTCGGAATTCGCATTCAACCTAACTCCACGGTAACTTGGAGTTTTAGATAGATATTCTAGTACCCTGCAAAACCACCACTAGGGTGTGTGGCAGGGAGTGAATACACACCAGACTAATTTTTGATCTGAATATGTTCCCCCCTACCGCAGTCGGACAATGTTATTCTCATCCCTTATCGTTCGTGAAAAAAATGCCATCTGTTCTACACTTTATCTCTCTACTTGTATCGACATGATCTCCACTAGCGTAGTACGATGGGGGTAATAGTAATAAATTTTCAACATCATCGCTTTGGCTCTCATTTCAATTACAAACATTAATCTGCAGAGTGAAGGTTACGTTTTGGCATTGTTGAACGCCGCCATGATTTTTACGCATGATTGACCAAGATTACATGGTTGGAAATCATTGATACCACCCACATAAATCCCAACGTGTCGGATCTTCTGCGTCATCAAATTAATCACACTGCCACCGCCAACATCTCATGGAATCCAAAAAATTTTATAACCGCGTATGATATAGCCGCCATTTTTCTGAAGTCCATGTACACGTAGGCCGGAATCGAATCCCCCCCGCTGCCCCCTGCACATTCATCTTTTCCCTTCACGGAACGGAGAGGAGTCATCAATCAATTGATCCCCAGAGCCGTGCCTTCCTTCTCCGCGGCGGGACATCGATTCGGCGAGGGAGACGGGGCCTTCCACGGCGCGGGATTCATGGGCCGAGGCGACAAAGGACTGAAGGGGGAGTGGCGTCCCATTTCATGTAGATTGACACACTTGCAAAGAAGGACGCCCGGCGGTAACATTGCGATAATTTCTATGGGCAGGTCTCAGTGTCAGAAAGAGCGTCGATTTCATCGAAACGCCCTGAAATTTCACTTCGAGTATATGGTTAACTAACGCTCGGAACTTCCGTCCACCCGATGAGTTTCCATCAACCATTGGATTCTACGTACCGGAAATCGTTGCCAAATGCAGTTAGTGAATTTGAATGAGAAAGAAATGAATGCTAATGAAAAAAAGTATAAAGATTTTTGGTCTCGTGACCTTCCATCTGCAAAAAATCACTCGCCAGAAATCATTTGGCAGAGTAAATACGACCCAGAGAGAGAGAGAGAGGTTACATTGGGCGGCGGGTACGCGGCCATGTCTCGGTGCGTTCGTCCGAATGGCACCACACGGCTTCAGCAGATATTCATGCACATTTGAACATACCCTCAATTTAGAAGCGGCGGTGAGCGTACAAAATACCGTTGCCCAAACAAGACATCTCTGGTTCATTTGGCATTCTACATTTGTTGGCACCGTTGCCATGGATATATCTGGGAGCAACTACGTATAAGCAATTACAAAAATAAGGTTTCGATAATGGAGAAATAGCTCCAATTCCATATGTGATACAAAGAAATCGAATTTTTTGGAATTTTTCATTAGTTTAATTTCACATCCTTCGATAATTTTAATGTGTAATTATAGAAAATGCTGAAACATGACATCTTGCTAATCTGGAATTCTATATTTGTTGACATTGTTGCCATGTCAAAGGCCAAAGCATATATGCACGGCCATTTAGGAAGAAACGAAAACCCTTGAACTATTTAAATTGAGCGTGGTTAGTTTTCCATATAATGCACAAGTTCTATTTAAAGTTACAATGTATAGCTAGGCGTGTAAGTACCGTGCAAGAACTGCAGGTGTTGATTTATAATGACACTGAAACTAAATTGAATCCATATAATTTTAAACGTTCATCGGAAAACACGTAATCTCCGTCCCGAAGCGTCACAGATTTCTGATAATATTCTTTGGTGTACGCATGATTGCAATGGTTATACACACGCGAACGCCACTTTCCTCCTCTTGCGGACGAGCATTTATTCTAAATTCACCACTCAATCGGGAGAGACCTTGGGGGACGCGTGAGGTCAGAGGGGAGGGGCGGGCGCTTGGGGTCGGAGTAGCGGCAAGGGCTGAAGACGGCAAAGAAGAGCTCTCTCACCCCCCCCCCTGCGTCCCGGAAAGGGCGTGCGAAATTGAAGGCACGAGCGCGGGAGCCGAAATGGCCTGGTCCAGGTCATTTGGCGTGGCGAGAGGGCGCGGGGGTGGGGACTCGAGGGGGAGAGGGGGGCGAGGTCGGCGGCGGTCAATTGGGCGTCTTCCGACGGACGTGAACTCCGACCGCGCATTCCGGTCCTAAGCGGCTTTCATTTTTACCCTTCTAAGCCCCGCGTGGGACGACCGCAAAGCAGGGCAAATCATTGAATCACTTGCAATGTGATTAGCATTAAATAATACATTCAATGGCAATGAGCGCGGAATTAATAACTTGATTCGTTCCCGCTGTTGCCAGTAATTCATTCTTCCGAGCAGTAATTCTCCTTTTGCGCGTTATTCTGCTTTCAACGGCAGTGGTCAGTTCTACTGCGAAATAAAATAAACAAAGTCACCTATGATAGTAGGGCACGTTTTGGACTTAATCAGCTCTTTTTTAAAGGGATAAAACTTTGAATTTTAAATTGATTATCCTTAATCTTATCAGTTTTCCATCTAGCAAAATATCATCCTTCAGGTGGGATTAGGAGAAGTAGGCTCATAGGAACTGGGATAGGGGATGTCAGATAAACAGCCTTTAAAGGGTCAAGCATTCAGAACGTCACTTAACCAAGAAAACTGTGAAACTCGCAGTTTGCAGCTACGGCAGCGATTCCCCGATTAAGCTAGCATAAAGACTAAATAAGTAAGTGGGTTTTAGTAGTATTTTTTTCATGAAACGGACTTGAAAATTTCATATTCTCGTTCGACTCTAAAACAAGTTTCGACTACATGATTTAGCATTTCTCAAATAAGCGGCATGCGTTATGTTCTTTTGAAAAATAATATTTTCTGGGTCCAATCAAACTTTTCAATTCTTATGAGCACAAAAAAAATTTGACCTTCTCGCACACATCGTCTTACATATGCGCAACTTGTTTCAAACTTTTACTCTCCAACTTACGGCTAATTGGAAATTGCTGCACACATAATTGCTCTTAAATAAAAATAATTATTATTATTACAATTGACATTCTACTGGCAGTTGAGGTAGATATTGGATGGACCCAGCCTATACAATTGAACGACGATGCCTTTCCTCATCTCTCCTAGCAAAGCACTACCTGGCAGTCTGCAGTATAATAAACCCCTCTTCATCACGGTATACTTCCTTCCTTCATTCCCTTCAAAATCCCTATCCTATTGCTTCTCCTTCCTCTTTTGCCCAACATTCTCCCATCTACCACAGTCTTCAACATCCCATCGCCAATCAAAACGCTCTGCATCCATTTTTCCTGCCTTTCCTGCCTCACTTCCCCTTCGCTGAGTATTGCTCCATAACTATCCCTTGCTTTAGAATTATAACAAATGAACGATTGGAAAAATGGCGGAAATCTATGGTAAACCATAAGTGACTAACGAGCTTACATTACAATCAAATTTCACACGGTAGCAGATAACAATTTTTATTTTATCGCGCTCGGATATTGACTCTTGGCGAGTATTTCAACTGTTTTGTCTGATTTTTTGATCGCGAAACGTGTGCGGTGAAAATTTTAAATGCCTTTTTTTTCAGTACCCTGAAAGCCATTGCTAGGGTTTGTGGCAGGGGGTGAGTACATACCAGACTAATTTTCACCCGAATATGACCCTACGGCGATCAGAGAATTTTAATCTGATCTCTTATTGTTCGTGGAAAAAAATGGTCCTAAATCTATCTGTTCTACACTTAAATTAGTCTAATTTGATTGATATTATCTCACATAACTTAGTAAGATGGGGGTAATAAAATAATTTCAAAATCATTGCTAAAGTGACGTCCTTCCAATTTATGCAAGATATTTTATCTGTAATTTAACCTTCGCTCCGTGATTGATTCCCAGCCTAGCTGCTCTAATATTTTGGATACGCTACTCAGTTTAGTATAACAACGGTTTACAAATCTAGCTCCCCTATGATGCACGCGATCCAATTCGGAAATTGATCCAACTTCCTGAGGATCCCATGTACTAGCAGCATATTCTAAATGAGGCCTAACCAACGAAAGATAACATTTCTATTTGACATTTTTATCACATTTACCAAGTACTCTTCCAATAAGCCCTATTTTTTGTAGCTTATCCCAATATTCCCCGTATGTGTTTCACCGAGGAAAGATCGTGAGTGAGGGTAACGCCTAGATATTTAATTGAGTCTTCGCATTTCATTTCGGTGTTCCCGATGAAGTAGGCGTTCGGGAGGGCATTGCTCCTTTTCCATACATTTATCACTACGCACTTTTTTAAGCTTAATTCTGATTGCTAAGAGTCGCAACAGCGTCGTATAGCATTAATATCGCCTAAAAAAATGCTGTGTCCTCAGGATCACGGATATCACGGTAAACCACTGCATCGTCGGCAAATAAACGTATCTTACTAATGACTCCGGAGTAAATGTTGTTAACGTAAAGTAGGAATAAAATTGGTCCAATGATACCACCCTGGGGAACACCTGAAATTAACTACCTTAGTCTGCATTTGAGCCTACTCTTTTGATTCCGACCATTCAAAAAGTCCAACCCCGGATATTTTTATGCTTCTAGATTTGCTCGTAGTGTCCTCGCATCCTGTTAAAACAGCATTTCCCATCACTCTCCATCGTCATCCCGCCTATTCCATTAATGTCAATTCTTTCACTTGAGTTTGTTAATTATTGATTTCAGCCCCGTCGCCACCGATGCCCCCGGTATCCTATTCCAACAGTGACTTTTCCCCTCTCCTTCGGGAGGGAGGCGAAGAAAGTGATTCACGCGGGCCCAGTATTCCTCGCGGGTCCCGTGCCCCCATCCCAGCGAGTGCCGCGCAGTTCTCCCGAGAGAGGCTCACACCATTCACGCGTTGAACACTGTCACTTTCAAACGCTTCCCTGACCATCGATTTTTCTCTTCTCGTGACACTTTTCAACGGGGAATGTCGGAAATATTACAGGACGACATCTGCCCGTGTCAAACATGATGCCACAGAGGTTTTTGATACAATACCCTACGGTGGCATTCCATTAAATATTAAAAGAAATTAACAAATTATACATTTTCGCTTTGGCGTCCACATCTCGACACTCGGGGATGATCCGACCATGAAAGCTGTCCCCTTTCCCGGCCCGGCCAGATACTGCCTTCGACAATAGAGGAGGATGAGGTTGGCATGGTATTTGATGGACGAATATGTATGTATGTATGCTCCAGCCACAACAAGGGAAAAAACGAGCATTCAAATAGTAAATATATTTCTTAGGAAGCCACGCTTAGCTTTTTAAGTGGGCCACTGACACATTTCTAGGCATTTTTTCCTGAATCATCGTTGAAGGGTTGGTCATCACCGGTTTTTCTTCAGGCCCAATCGTGTATATTAAATTCTCTACTTTTTATTTTATGAAATCCATTAATCCTATTGAGTCTCGTTAAATGACGCCTGTTGAAATTAGGATAAATAATTGAAAATTAGGACCTACCTACAGCTTTCAAACTTATAAGCCTTATTAACCTCATTGAAATCACATTTTGTAGCCTAACACGAGTTACACATATTATATAAGTGATTGCGAAGTATTCCAAGACGATGATTCGATTTGTTTTTCAATAAAAATAACGAGAGTTAACATTGTTGCAATTAGGTTAACTGTTACATCGCCTTCTGTACCGTAACATAAATCCACTCTCGGAGTTCGTGAGAAAGAGGCAAAACAACGTTGTTAGTGGAATTGCCACTTGGCTGGGAAAAAATTCTCCATCCAGATGTAAACACGGAAGTCTCGCCGGAATTTCTAAGGAATCATAGGCTCCCCCGTTTGATGAGGTCAAAAGAACCCATAAATGACATCGAAACGTGTAAACAATGACTGGCAACAAGCCCGACAACACACTCAACCTTGAGATTAATAATTTGCTATCCCTCGTAAAAATGTTGGCCGATCATAAACGGGGACGTGATTGTTTGTTCACACTTATCGATAGTCATAAACCAGACTTTGGTCACCTATAAAATGCCAGCAAAATGGCATATGTGGCGAATGCAACACGCGAACAAAAACCACTCAAGTGACCCAGCGGCCCCCAAGAGAGAGCCGCGCTCGCTCCGAACACGGCCCAACGACGACGGCAATAAAAGTCCATCGTCTTGATTGCCATCCGACGGAGGGAATCAGCGGGCAGAGTGCCACGCAACCCGCGTCGCCGTTCTCCAGTCGCCGAGGAATTTTGCAATCGTTCGTCTAGCCGCATTGGAGGGGACGGCACTCCCTTCCTGCCAAAACCTACGCGGGCTCGGGCGTGGACTCGAAACCGAATCGACACCAAAACCGGAAGGTGATCCGGGAGTGCGCCAGGGAGACCATAATCAACATAGTTCCAGTGATATTGATCGGCTTTGAAGTATTGATGCGTCGCAATTCCGGAATAGAAATGTAGCCATTAATTACGAAGGAGCTGTACATTATTGTCCAATGTCAACTATGAATCCGTTAAGACGTCTGGTTCACTCAAGACTTCCCCTTCAATTACAATCTCCTTTCTATGTGTCGTAACCTACAATGTTTGCTTCAAAGGTAACGGTAACGATTTTTACCTGACGTGTGTGTGATGTGCTGAATTCAGACCATCCGTTAGGTGTGCCCATTATCGCAAATATACCGTATTGGCATTGATCAGATATTCACAGTGCACAATATTATCACTGGAAATTTGGCGATGCGAAAGATCTGCGCTGAACTCGTCCCGAAGGTCTTTGGACGGACGACCAAAAGAGCAGAGTCTTGGGTGTCTGCTTGCGAAGACCTTCTGCCATGGCATCGCGATGAAATCCATTTTTCCCCAGAAACGTTTCCCGATACTTTTTATACAAATCGTGTAAGTGGCGTGATACCATCTCTCTTCATTTCATAGGCTCTTATAAGTGTCGTATCACGCAGGGATCCCGAATACTTTTTTTTAAATACATCAGTATCGCTTTTGTTTGGCTCTTTTTTTTCAAATGAATTCCAAAAACAACTGATCCTCAAGATAGCGCGGAAAAGGCTTGGCCGACTGACAAGAGCGGATGTTTCGCAGTCGCCGCAGTCAACATATGGAAGGAGTTGCCAGGGGCGACGGGACATTCAGGGTTTCCAGGATGTGCAGCCGAACTATACCCGTTCAGGACAAGTACATTTTCGAGCAAGAATATTTTCACGCATCAATTCCTCATCGATAAATCGGATATCGATACCAGAATGATTTGTTCACATTCTCCGTATCCGCCGGCGAAGTTCGCAATATGGAGGCAGCGGGAGAATTGAAGACAATGAGAGTGAAGCTTAAACCTTAAGCTTAAATCTTAACTTTAAGCTTAAGGCGCCACTCTTAGGATAAGAACTGGATCGGAGAGTTATTTCAGGGAGCGACGGATATCCTAGCGCAGGTCGAGGTTGGAGTACTCAGACTCAAGCATGTAGACAATGTGTTCATGTGCTCATACGGCGACGACGATGCCTTCCGGCCAAAGGGAAGGGAGGGGCTCAGGAGGGCGGGGGAAAAGAAACATTTTGGGGTCTTGAGCGGAAAAGAGGGGTTTTCATTTTCGATCGCGACATATTTTTAGGCGGCAAAAGTTTCAAATTTGTGGTCACATAAAAAATTAGAATGACAAAATTAAAATTTTTAAAACATCTGAAGTTCGTGCTTACCACTACAATTTCTCATCCCAAAAGCATTTCATTTCAATTATAAATACGTCAAATATTTTTTGCTTGAGACTGGGTGTGAAGATCTAAAAGATTAGAATTCTCCCAAAAGCAGCCGACGGAATTTTTCAGGGAATGGATATTCACGAGACATTCGAAAAGTGAGGGTCCATTCTATAATATCGACTGGTCGGAGCAAAGTTGTTTACACGCGGCACCACCTCTAATTTGTGTCCGATTACACTAAAGTTACAGTTTTGATTCTGTAATGACGTTTTCCTAGTTGTTATCACTTCAGTGGATAACAATGTCCGCGAAAACCGTTGCTCCCTGCCAATTGCGAGGTGCGTGCTGTGATTCGCTTTTTGTGTGCAAGAGAATCAATCGTCAGTCAGCTCACCAAATTCATCGGGAGGCGTGCCTAGTTCATGGATCTAAAGTGATGAGTGAAGGCAAGGTGTCCGCACTTTAAAAACTGGCCGCAGAGATATGCATGATGAAGAGGCAAGAGGGGTGGCAGGCCCAGAGCGATGAGTTCGTCCGACGAGTGGACCAAGAACTGCAATCTGATCGAAGAATGACGATTTGTGCCATGACTGATCAATCTCCTCTTGCTGGACGCACCACTACTTGCACGACTGTCAAGGAAAAGCTGGGATATCAGATCTTGTGTGCAAGACAGATTCAAAAATTCTTGCTGACCAACGCAAAGAGCAGAGAATGTTCTATGTTTTATCGACCACCCGTTAGTCCCGGCCTTGCACCCAGTGACTATTTCCTCTGCTTTCACTTGGTACGTATGGTGGCTTGGGGGACAACAGTTTGAAGACGACGAGGAACGGAAAATAGCCGTCATCAATTCTCTCAATTCTCAGATGGCGAGCTTCTATTCTGAGGGCTTAAATAAGCTGATGCAGCGTTACGAAAAGTACTTGGTAGTGAACGGCGATTGTGCAGAAAAGGGAAGCATGTTTTTAGGAAACTAGATCCACCAATATAAACTTCATCTGGCGAATATGTTTTTTATGGCCAAACGGAACCAACTTAAATGATAATCCTCTTATATTGGTATATGTGGGTCGCGGTAGTCCAGGGGGTATAGCGTTGGACTACTGGCCGGAGGGTCCCGGGTTCGATTCCCGGGCAAGCCTCTCCGGGAACCTCCAGCTCCACCCGAGCTATGTGATTCTTCGGGTACCAGATCTTCCTGGGAAACCATAACCGGCACAGGGAAAGGAACTGGCCCCCCTACCCTGATGTGTGAATTTCACATTCCGTCGGGCTTAGTACTGGGTGAACTCTCACCTACCAAACCGGGTTGATTACTATTATGAGTATTTGAGACACCGGTGAGTAAAAATGGAAATTCCATTTGTATTATTGGTATCATGAATAGATTAGAGATCGTTTCCAAGAGGGTTTGCACACATGGAGCTCTTAGTTGCGGAGTGACGAAGATTTTCGCTCAAGAAGGAAAGTAACAAAATATGAGATTTGCCGGGCGTCTTGCGCATCAGCCTCTCTCCTTAATTAGCTAATTGCGGTATGACATTGCGTGGAATTGAATTCCATTCCTCTGTCCAGCTAATTGACAAGGAGCTAATGGACTCGTTACTCAAACTGCCACGAGACCTTATCAAGTCCCAAAGCGCACAAAAACGTGTCCCGCAGCACGGGGCGATGGTGGCGAAATTGAAAAGCGTCTTTGTTGCCGCCCCTATCTCCTTTTTAGCTACGCCACCAGATGTGTAGAACCGGGTCTAATCTCACCTTAACGTCCATGACCTTAAATGCGGAACTGTCGAGGAAGTACGATAATATTTTATAATGCCGTGGATGGTCGTAGCACCATTGCGTCGTAATGCGCAGTACACATGTACTTGTATCTTGATTTCCTGACTCCTGGAATTTGAATTTGATTTAAAAACCAATTTATGCTCATTTAATTTAATTTTATTTTGTTTCCCATTTTGCCTAATAATTATTATGCACCTCCTTTAATTAATTCAATAATGTGCAATGGAATAGTTACCTCGAACTTTTTTAATATAAACAATAGTTACGCGAACCCATATTCACAGTTCCGTTTACGGTATCTGGAATCAGACGGCGGCGTATTTTATATTCGAGTCCATAACTTATTTCGCAATAAACTATAAAAATAAACAAGTTTTTCAATGACAGTCCCTTAGCATGAAAACTGAGCTTCTGGAGCAAGAAATGTCGGCATCATTACGTAATACTTAGTGCCGTCAGGCTTACAATTTTAACAAAGCAGAGCAAACACTTATCAAGTATGAGCATACTCATAAAGGATTGTAAGAAATTATGGAGATATGCTTCCTTAAAATTTACTTTTTAAACATTAAGAATTTGTGTGATGCATTATTGGAAGAAACAAAACTAGATGACTAATTCATAATATGAACCATTTAGTCGATAAAAAAATGTTATTGCATATCGCGTGACAGCGAAGAGCATCAGAAGTCACCCTTCAAACAGCTGAAGCGCTGCGGTATAATACTTCTGACTGGCAACTCAGGAGAGAAAGAAAAGGCGAATTGGGAGCTAGTGGATCACGTGATAATATCTCAAGGTGAATTTAACATGAATGCTCGAAGGTAAAAGATATTCAAAAAAGAGAATAAAGTGAAAAAAACCTGAGGCGCTCATTTCAACGTATCCGAAACTCAACCAGGAACCTCTCAAATCAGTGCCTTATATAAATACACACTGACTTGCTTTCGAAGGAAGCGGGTAAATTACTTTGGGAGCGGAATAAGTTGATGAAAATTACGAGAGCAAAATCATTAAGTACGTATCTACAACCAAGGAATCGTGAAGCATTGGGAAGGCACCTCTGAATTCGGCAAGGAAAATTTAACCCCCGAGCCACTCTTGAAGTGTTAACCAAAACACGTCACGGAGGGGAAACTCCCTCGAAAAATATTTCCGATATTCTCAAAAGACGGAGGGGGGGGGGGCGGGGAAAATGAGAAAAGTTTTCGCCTCCAGAGGTTTATGCATTTGGGAATCTATCATCCCGTGGACGGCGTTCAGGAGACACTGAAAGAGGCGGGAAATGTCGATAGGAGGATGAGGGGTGGTCGGGTGTTTTTGGTGCACCGCGTGGCACGATGATTGAGGCGGAGGCATTGGACGGCGACGAAATCGAGGGAAGCACGATGGGACGACGGACGTGCAACCCGCAGTCGCTGTGGTCGAGAGGGGACACTCCGTAGCCGAGACCAAGGCCACGTCCATAAATGATGTCACACTCTTCAGGGAAGATGGGCCCACCACCATACGGACTACTTCATATTTTTTAGCGGAAGTCCACCAAAATTAGAAAGGTTTTTTCACCGACCAATCACTGCGTTCTCCTGAGGAGTAATTAATGAAAAATCAGCGCGGTTTCCGTAAAGGTGGATATCCTGCGGGACACAACTTGCGCTTTTTGCTCACGATATTCTTGCTTCGGGAGAGAGCAATAATATTCCAGTGGACGCGATTTTTCTAGATTTTAAGAACGATTTCAACAAAGAACCTCATAGTAAACTATTCGCAAAGCCAGAAGCACATGACATACCTGTAGATAAACATATCCGGGGTTAAAGACTTTTGAAATGTCAATACAACAATTTCAGAGGGTGAAATTATTCGCCTTAACCGGTCAAGGCGAACGATTTTTACACTCTGAGATTGTTACATTGAAATGCATATTAGCGGATGACTCCGTTAAAGTTACTGTTGCGGAATCTCACGCAGTTTCTATGGACATTTTTGAATGGTCGGGTTCAAAGAGTAATAACAGATGGAGTTAGCTCAAATGCAGTAGAAATTACTCCAGGTATTCCTCAGGAAAGTATTATCGGACCTCTTTTATTCCTACTTTACGTTAACGACATTGACTCCGTAGCCAGTAGTAAGACACGTTTATTTGCCGACGATGCAGTGGTTTACAGTGATATCCGTGATCCTGAGGACACAGACACTTTATTAGGTGACGTTAATGCTATACAAGGCTGGTGCTACACTTGGAAATTAGAATTAAACTTAAAAAGTGCGTAGTGATAAATGTTTGGAAAAATAGCAATTCCCTCCCGGACACCTACTGCATTGGGGACATGGAAATGCAATGTGTAGGCTCAATTAAATACCTAGGCGTTACCCTCTCTCACGATCTCTCGTGGGTGAAACACATACGGGGAATATGTGGACAGCTAACAAAAAATTAGGATATATTAGAAGAGTACTTGGTAAATGAGATGAAAAGTTCAAAGAGAAACGTTATCTGTCGCTGGTTAGGCCTCATTTAGGATATGCTGCAAGTATATGGGATCCTCACGGAGATGGATTGATTGCCGAATTGGATCGCGTGCAGCGTAGAGGAGCTAGATTTGTAAAACGTTGTTACGATGAACTGAATATCGTATCCAAAATATTAGACCAGCTAGGCTGATAATCACTCAATGGAGCGAACGTTAAATTATAGATTATATCTCTTGCACATAAATTGGAAGGATGTCTCTTTAGCAGAGATGTTGAAAATGTATTATTACCACCATCGCACTGCAGTAGGAGAGATCATGTCAATAACATGAGATAGATTAAGTGTAGAACAGATGTAAGATGTCAATTTTTCCACGAACGATAAGGGATCATAATAACATTGTCCGACCGTGGAAGTGTCATGTTCGGGTCAAAATGAGTCTGGTGTGTAGCCACCCCCTGCCGGTGGCTAGGCGTCCCCTAGGTGGCTGTCAGTGGCACCCTAGCGATGGCTTGTAGGTTGCATTAATGAACATAAAAACACTTCCAACCCATTACTAACACGACACTAAATACCTATCAATCACATATTAAAATAGGAAACTCGTAACTTTTTTCAGCTCCGAATACTTTCCACGCTGTGGGTTATACTCACATTATTTCATGTCCTATAAAATGGCGTTGGGCTGAATGAATCAATTACTTACGAAAATACGACTTGGGCCGTCTTTGTGGCAAGGGGGTGCAGTGTTTCAACCACCAATATATCTAGTAATACGATTTCGGGTATTTTATTCGGGTAATTTTGGTGGCCATTTAACTTGCTCTCCTGCGGGCGGAAGGCATACTAATGTCACACTGGCTCCACCTGGCGAAGATGTGCGCCAATTTCGAGCGTAACACGCCAGAATTAGGCGAGGGGAGGTCTTTCACGGGAGCGGTATGGTCTCATTCGTTTTAATGGGCGGGAGTGTACGTTACGGAGTGCGGGGTGGAAGTGAACAGCCCACCCGCCAACACGTTCGGCCGTGTTTACGCGTTTAATATGTCCCGGAGCGTGGAGACCGATGACGAGATAAGGCATCTATGGAATTTATTCCGCAGGTCACCGCGGAATAAATTCGGAGGGTGAAGAGAGAGGGGGACGGAAGGAACACTCACGCGCGTCCGCCGGGAGTCGAACCCCCGGCCTCCAGCGTGGAGGGAGAATGCCCCCGCCCTCGTGTCTCCCTCGGCGAAACAAAGCAGTGAGATGGAAAGAAAGATCTGGCTGGCTCGGAGAACGGCACCACTCTGAGCAAACTCACCTGCGGTCACCGACGGCCAAGGTCAAACTCACGAGAAAGGCAATGGCGCTTGCACGCATTCCTAACGAGGAATAATGGAGCAATAAATAATCAGAGATCACCAATAAGGCGGTGCTGGAAGATGGTCCTGTCATGCCTCCGTATTCTAACAGTTCTCAAGGCTTGTAAGATTGCCTGCCTCTTTCGGAGGAGTTGTTGACATAATGCCCGCCACATATCCTGCGTCATCACTGACGCATAACCATGACGCGCGGGGGGAAATATATGCATAATGCCGCAGAAACCCGTCTTAAAAAAACTGCGATATTTTCAACATTCCGTACGGGATTCCTCTTTCAGTTCTTCAGAAAACTGAAGCACATACGCGATGTGAAAATCGAGCAGTAACTCATAAAAAATGATAACGATTTGTCTCTTGCTCGCAGAGAACGAAATGTGAAACTCTTCTATCTGTTAAAATAATTACTTAAAGAACTCCTGATCGGAATAATATCTCCCCTCATCTGCGCCTTAAAGCTACAATCGTTAGAACAGCCTACAATGGCGACACGTGCAAGGCCAACTAACAGGGATGCAGCCCAGGAAAAATAAGGCTTGCTTACTCTCTGCTCTGCGAGGCAATCACAATATTCTAAGGATCTTGAAGCAGATCTAGCGGCCTGAGAGAAGTAGGAATATTATTAATTTCACACCTCGCCATATAATCCAAGAATATCATTGTGATCGGTGTTTATCATACCAGACGAAATATTTTAATATTAATTACTTATTTTTTCTGCTTTATGCTTACGTAATTAAGTCTAATGGTGCAATAAAGACAATGTTAATTTAAATTCGGCTGGTTTTCGTTTTGAAATAAATATTATTTTGACTGAGTATTCATTGTTTACGTGAGTTCTATGGGATACATACGATTGACCATAATATGTGAATTATATGAATATATGAAAGTATTATATGAATTATGTTACACATTAAATAATCAATAGTTGATTGCTGAATCTTCCATGAAATATTGGAAGAATAGATTGTTTGTCGTTTATTCAAGTGTGTTACTCCTCTCAGCAAAATAATCTTTTTTAAATATTAAGAAATGTCCGACTCCCGTCGCTTTTTGGGCCTTGGAAATGCCGAAAATTACCATAAAAACGGACTAGGAACAATCTAAAATTTTTTAAATTGTGATTTTCATCAAGGGCTGAAGATCTCAAATTTTTTATATTCAATATTTGCTGCCAAAAGTTAAGTCTTCGCAACTTACCGAACGGCGAGTTGAAGATTTAGTCCACCCAGGTTGCGAAACAACCAGGCACAATGTCGCCGTTATTTAACACGCTTGACAAGTTGTCGACGGAACGAAGAAACAAATATAATTTATTGCTCAAATGGACAGAAATCTCTTAAACCTCTGACTTCATCACATAAAAGCATCGAGACAGCACGGTCAGAATAAATGGATAGCTGAACTAATACTAACTGGGGTCGGAAAATAAGCAAGGAATGGCAGTGGAGACGTAATGGTAAAGTATGCTGAGCTTCTCTTCAGCCATTCAGGCGATCATAAAAGAGGGAAATAAGTTGAGAGAGCATTAGCGTGATTTGGGAGAGAGGCTGAAAACGTGACGGACAATGACAGGAGTAATGTCGCGCATTCACGGCACGTGAACCGAAACATTGAAACCATAATTTCATTATTCATTTTTCAAAGGAAAAAGCTGGAATTGGGTGCAAGTTGACGGAGAAGAATAAAGCAGCAGCCATGCCTCCTTCACAAGCTCAACCACATTATTTGATACACTGAGGAAAATATAAGATATAATATTTCCGGTATCTAATTTCACATTTGACATAACATTGGTATAGCCACGTGCCATTTTGGTGTTTTGTAATGAATGGCACGAGGAAGAAGACAGCAAGTAAGGGCACAGGTGAGGACCCAAGATGGGTGAAATCGAGCCCCATCTAAAAGCGCGCAGTGATGTTAAATGTCTCAAATTTTCCGAAATAATCGCTTTAAAATCAATGCTCGTCTTCAAAGCAAATTGTTCCCGTCGGCGATACATCGACGCGCTCCGAAATGGACTGGCGGCAATAAAAGTCATTTATTCGTCCGGCAAAGTAAACACGGCATTCGTCGGCAAACACTCAAGGCCCTCCCTCCTCTTCTTCTCCGACGGCGGAGTCACCGCGATCCCACTCGCCATCTGCCGTCCGGAGGCGCGTCAGTGACGGGTTGACGTCACCGATGGCCACTCGAAGGGGAGGAG
Organism: Hetaerina americana; assembly: GCF_022747635.1. Classification (NCBI taxonomy): domain Eukaryota; kingdom Metazoa; phylum Arthropoda; class Insecta; order Odonata; family Calopterygidae; genus Hetaerina; species Hetaerina americana. The sequence continues at coordinate 1,588,389 of NW_027287117.1, forward strand.
GCGGCGGGAAGTGGCACTTGGGCGGGGCGGCGAAGCATTGGGGCAAGTGGAATCCAAACATCATTACCGATAATTCCCCCCCCCCCCCGGCCTCAGGATCTGAGCATGGAAACAGCCGAGTGAAACAGTGCGCTCCAATATTCCGGTGGCGTCGCTACAAACAACTGGCACGTAAATATAGTAGTGTCGATACCAAAGTGACCAGAGAAATTCCGTTGAGTTCGTTAGGGGTCGTCTACATGGAACTTTGACGCTACGTACATACATAATTGCTTCTTTTCATCCTCCCTTGATTGCCTAACGCATTTGAACGATGTGTACATCTCATTTAATACATATTTTACATTCTAAAGAATAAACAAATGACACATAATTTACATAACTTTGCGAGCACGCCAATATGTCCAAATCTGTTGCTATCGGCAACAATTATTCTACATTCAAGTTCGTGCTGCAAAGGAAAAATATATGTTCGGGGAGTTGCTATTGTAATAACATAAATAAATCGTACTAAGTTTATACATTCCGAGTAAGTGCTAAATCAATATCTTAAAATGTCCAACCCAAGTTTGAAAGGGTAAAGGAGAGTTGCCTATGTCACATTTACAATAATAGCTGACAATTATATAAGCCTCGCCTTAAGAAAGTATTATTAATACCATCCATCTACATATACTCGTAATACGTCCACCAACAATTTAAAATGGACCTCCAATCAAGTCAAATAACTTCGGGGGTTTTAAAAATATTGTCTCCATCGACATCACGAAAATGAGTATTTTGAGGTCATGTTGAAAAACAACACATTCCAAGTTCGCTTTTCTGGATATGTTACCATCATATTTCCCCATAGCAACGATTTTCACGTTGTGAGGGAGAAACGGTGTCTTGATTAAGATACGTCTGACACTGACACAAATGCGTTTCAAGGATATACATAGTTAATGCGGCAGTGGAATATCAGCTGCAGTAGAAACAAGACGAGGTTTGTTTTCGCAGATTAAATGAGCGGTAGATGGATTTGGAGTTTAACGTAGGGTCTCATTCCCTGCCTTTCACCGTCTCCTTGGGGTACGTTTTGTGTTGCATGTTCATGTGGTGGTGGAGTTTCGCCTTCTTGCTTGTTGTGTCCTGGCTTGCGTGTTGTGGGATGGCTTCCGTGCTGCAGCCTTGGCTGAAGTTGTTTGTTGGTTTATGGTATATGTGTTTGCATGAGTGTTGCATGAATGGATTTTTGCATAAGTGTGTACGCTGCTGTGGGTGTAGTTTTCCACGTTGTTGATTATGCATGTGGTTCTTTTTTACGGGTGGTGACCTAACAGCCCCCGCCACCCGCCCTTGCGACGGCTTGCGGAGTATTATGCAGATGTAGATGAGTGGAATCTGGTATTATTATCATTAATGACCGGAGTGGCTCCCCCAATGATTTGGGTAATCTATCGTTTTATCTAGGTTTCGATGGACAACGCTATATTTCTAAGCCTCGCCTAGCAACTCACAACCTGACACTCGAAAAACATAAAATAAACCGGTTTTCAACTCCGCACACTTCCTTCCTCCCTTCATTCCGTTCAACATGCCTATCCTCCTCCTCCGCCCTACATCGCTTGCCCAACTTCCTCCCCTCTATCACAGTCTCCAACATTCCATTGCCAATCAAAACGCTCTGCATCCACCTTTCCCACCTCCTTTGGATTTCTCTCCTAGAAACTCTCTTCCCCCACCGTCAACCTCTTTTCCTATCTGTCTATTTAACGTTTGCCATCCTCATCTGTGCCTACACAAAAAAAGGCCTCCGAACTACGCCTATGACCTTACTTCAATGGCCAAGGTTAAGCGACGCCCCGCATCAAAGCCTCACCAATATTTTCCTAACTTTCTTGCTCCACGTCTCTGCCATCTATTCTCTTCTCCCCCTTGCAAAAGCGGAATCGGCATGGCGAGGCGGCTAACGCATAGGTTTCCCACCCAGAGGGCCCCGGGTTCAAAACCTAGAAACAACAAATATTTTTCAGTGGTATCCCGATCCTACTTGAGGTGCTTTGTGGAGAGCACTTAAGAGTGAGCACGCCGTCCGCCGGATGGGACGTTAAGCTGCGGACCCCGTGGCGCCTCTCTTTAAGAGTAAGCTAATGCCGACGCCGGGTTTCTCTCCACCCTTCATACTTTCCCATCCATCCCTAATGGCGCAAATAACCTCAGCTGTCGGTCGTCTCCCATAAAGAAAAACTACTACTACTCCTTGTAAAAGCTGCTTTGCATAACTCAATTCTCCTTCTTACGAGTATATCCTTACTAGATGGAAGAAGGGACCATTTGGTCTCAATTTCGCCCAAATAAAGACCTCTATTCTTTCTTCACTTTGAACATATGGGTACAAAACCATTATAACATATGTCAATTGTCCCGCCTGCTACAGTCTCGGCCCTCCAAATTAGCCTTCCTCTTTGCCTACAAATCCATTGACTTCGTTTTTTTTAAATTGATTTTCATCCCACACCCGTCACACTGATTTTCTAATGCGCTCAGCAGAGGTCGTGGCCCCTTGTATGATTGCCTAACTAACCTTTAATCATCCGCAGATCTCTTTGTATGGATTCCCCCCTCATCTCCAGCGCTTCAGACGATTTGCAAACTGGACGATCTCAGATGCTGGGCATCCAATGGACACCAGTTTTGACGCCCTGGTGGTCAAGCAATATTCATTTCTACCAATTCGAACTCCAAGTAAGACTCTGGAAGGCCTCATAAGGAAATGGACGGGCGATTTTATGAGACGAAAAAAGTACACTCGGACATATAACCCTAGTCTTCGTGCAGGAGTAAATGCGTTGTTGATCGATCATATATGTACTGGGAAATGGGTCAAAGAGAACCAATGCAAATATTATCTCGCGTCTCGCGTAATACTACATCGCGTGACTAGGCCGTATTTTGGAAAACGCTCAATGAAATAGGTTCAACCCGGATGAAAAATTCTCGAAACAAGGTAACCACATGCAAACCTATTTGAAAAATATCAAACATTATATTTTGTTGCGGTTCCCTGGGGTCGGTCGCCCGGTAATCAGTGTCAACTAAGAGATTAGCAATTATGAACTCTGTAAGCGACAGAGAAACGTATAATCATTTCTCTAACTGCCCGAAATAGCGAAACGACCGCAAATATTCCGCGGGAGGCAAAGGTCACGGAGTTTTCTTTTTAATTTGGTAAACATGACGTTTATATTGATATCTTGTATACATTGCAACTGAATATTTCGAATCAATTGCAACAGTTAGCCGGCAATTGTACAATGATTAAGTTTGATGGCCTACACACCCCGCCATACGCCTACGTGTTCTGCGTGGGCCATGATACGTGAGAGTAAGAAACAAAAAAAGGCCGAAATCTTCTGACCGCAATCGTCTTTCTTGTCAGTTCGGAGAAGAATTAGTGACTCGCCTCCTGGCAGTTTCCGCGGACCACCGCTAAGAGGAGTGCAGGAATAGATTGCCAAGGCAAGGAAGATAGACAGTGAAAGAAGCAGGGAAGAGAACGCTGAGAGAAACTCTTCAAAGAGTGGGTGGCCAGGGTCATTTGCCCTTGAATGTGTACGAGGGAGAATCTATTAATAATAATATTTAATTAAAATGCAACATTTCAAATGGATTAAATCTTGGCAATGACCGTGGTTGGAATTACCACGAACGATTTTTATATTTTGAAAGTTGTATTTAAATGCACATTAGCGGATGACTCCGTTACAGTTAATGTCGCCGCGAATCTCCAGCAGTTTACTTCGAAAATTCAAATAAATTCAAAAATTACTGGCCTGCCTTATCGCTGACATATTAAAGTAGTGCTCCAGGCTTTAATTACTATCAAAGCGTTACAAGATTCAGTAACTTAATTTTAGAGGAAAGATAATGGTGCCAGAGAGGAACCTCCCGGACGTGGCCACTGGAGAAGAGTGGAAATGTTATCGATGAGAAGAAGACAACCGAAGAAGTCAAAGGCGTAGGCTGGGGATGGAGGCGAGGTGATGGAGAAGAGTCGAAAAAAACTAAATCGGGGGATTGGAAAGGTGTTGGGTTGAGTCACAAGAATGGCGCTGGATACTTGGCCATAAGGTTGGTTTCAAAAGTAGTAGGACTTATTTCTTCCCGGATCGACGGACGGCGGTTTCTCTAGCTGGGATCGAGGGAGGCGAGTCCCAAGAAAGGCTAGAGGCGATGGCAGTCGGCTCCCAGCCTTTGCGGAGGGCGTATCGTTCGCTTGCGAAATCTCTATAATGTTACTTCGATACGCTCCGCCACGAACCGGTTATTGGAACAGCGTTACCTTTAAATTTTTTGCGAAACTGGGCAAACTGGGGAAGAGACTTATGACATGCTCAAGGCAGCTTCTGGTGATTTTGAGGTGTTTAGGGTGTTTTTGAGTGACACAAGTTGTTTCGGGAGGGCAGAGAAGATGTTGAAGGCGCCAAACGTTCAGGATTCTCTTCGACCTCAAAAGGTGACGAAAATCTTGCACGAGTGAAGGCTTTGTTTGAACAGGGATCGTAAATTAAGTGTTCGCATGGTTTCTGATGAACTTGGAATCCCTAAAAGTGATGTGCATTGACTTGTGACCGAAAACATGGGCATGAGAAACGTGTGTGCCAAGTTGGGTGCCGCGAGCGCTATCGGACGAACAAAAGGAAACTCGCGGGAGGATCTGCCAAGAGCTTCTCGACCCTGTAAGTGAGGATCCAAATTTTATATACAATGCCCCACCAGATTTATTTTTCTTCCCCCACCTCAAATCCGTGGTGAAGGGACGTCACCTCGGCTCGGTGGAAGCGTTACGACAGACCGTGACGAGGGAGCTTCGCAGCATTCCGGGCGCCGCCTTCCAGAAGGCGTACGGGGTGTGGAAAACCCGCCGGCAGTGGTGTGTGAACGCACCAAGGGTGCTACTCCCAAGAATTTTGAGTGAGTGTATCAATTCTGGCGATGCATTTTTTTAAATCGACTCATCCATACTACTTTTAGACAGACCTCGTACGTAAATGGTAGGTTAGGAAGGAGGAGAAGGAAAGAAATGTTGGATGCTGTCAAGGAGGTGGTGATTGTGTAATATAGTTAGGGAATAATTTGGATGCGCTTATTGATCACGTGGCATCCAAGGACAATCAAACACTGACACTGACCAAGGACAAAACAAACACTGACATAAGGACCATTTGTGATAAAAAAGGTAAAATGTAATCGAACGATAAACATGCAGGAACTCACTTAGCAGCACGGTCACCTGCTCGTCCATTCCCTCGACACGCAATGTCTCCGAAGTGAGGATCGCCTTTCGGTCACAGCTGAGGATGCCAGAACAGCACGATTAAAACGGCAGCATCAAGAAACATTCATGGCTCAGAGTCGACAAGTTAACGCCATCGGATGCAGTTTAATTAACGCTATCGCATTCAAGATCTTACATCAAGTTGGCGTTCTTTTGCGCTCCCTGCTTCCACAAGTGGAGGCAAGTCGGACGCGTCGTTGATGGAAAGAGGGATTCGGGGAGGGGATGAAATCCATGCGCTGTGCTCGCACAAAACTACACCAGTAGGGCGTCGGACAGGACAGAGATTTGGGCACGTCATCCGAATTAACGCCATGCGTGAGTGAGTGCGGCCGCGGAGGGAGCGGTGGCCTACGCGAGTGCAAATTAAAAGCGAGAGTCATCCAGAGTGCGCGGCGCGGGAAGGAGGGGGGCTGCGGCGAGAGGTGGCCGAGCACTTACTCCGGGCGGAGGAGGTTGGCAGTCGGTGCGATAAGGGAGTGGGGTCGAGCGATAAGGCGACTTAAAAGAGGCGGGCGACAGATGGGTGGGAGCCTTCCTGCTCCGGCCCCCCTCCTCCGCCCGCCCTCCGCCCGCCCCTCGGCTCAGGGAAGTTGGGCCAAAATCCGCCCTTCTTCCTCTTCAATCTGTGAAGTCCTCAATGCATTTCCACACCCCGTTGCACACACCATTTGACTCGATTTCTTTCCCACAAAGAGAATTGATTGAGGTCAAGGGAAATTCTTTCCCAGAGCAAATTCATCGAGGCGGTGCAAAAACACCCCTTGCAGCGGATGCTGTCTGATCCGAATGGAGGAAAGAGAAGTGAGTGGCTTGGGTGAAAATGACAAGGGAAGCGAGGCAATCAAAATCTCAAGAATTAAGACGGCGACGTTTATACCACGAACATTAACTGCGGTTGCAATAACACGAGGTCTGTTAAAAAAGTACCAGGAATTTTGAATTTTCGCGGGTTACGTTTATTTGATTTTCGATTTTTTTGTGGCGTTATGGTGGTACTTATGTCTCTCACATATGCTGAAAAGTTCGGCCATTTTAAATCTTCAGTTTATGGTTGACAGCTGTTTTGCTTGGACTTGTTTTGGCTTGTCTTCGATTTCTGCCTGTGTCAAAAAATGGACCAAAGATTCTGTATCAAATTTTGTGTGAAAAATGAAATTCAGTGCGCGGAGGCATTCCAAATGTTGACTGTGGCATATGGAGAAGCTACCTTGGACCGAAATAACGTTTATCGGTGGTACAAAATGTTCTCAGAGGGCCGAGAAGATGTGAACGACGAAGATCGTGCCGGACCGTCGAGCACGTCAACAACAGACGAAAACATTGATGAAATGAAGAAAATAGTATTGGCCAATCGTCGAATCACCGTTAGAGAAGTTGCTGAGGACCTACACATATCGATTGGCTCGTGCCATTCGATTTTTACCAATGATTTGGGCATGACATGGGTCGCCGCAAAATTCGTACCAAAATTGCTCAATCTCGATCAAAAACAGCAATGCATTAATATCGTTAATGAGGTGATGGACTCTGTCCGTGACGACCCAAATTTGCTCCAAAGGGTCATAACTGGTGACGAATCATAGATTCATGGTTATGACGTAGAAATTTCCAAACTCCCAATCATCCCAATGGAAGCTTCAGCACCAGCCAAGACCGAAAAAAGCGCGCCAAGTTCGATCGAATGTGAAAGTTTTGCTTACAGTTTTCTTCGATTGCAGGGGCGTGGTGCATCATGAGTTCTTGCCACAGGGTAGAACGGTAAATAAGGAATATTATCTGCAAGTTATGCGCAATTTTCGCGAAGCAATCCGCCACAAACGCCCGGATTTGTGAAAGAACAAAAATTGGCTTTTGCACCATAACAACGCCCACGCTCACAGATCGTCGTTACTTGTGAGCGAGTTTTAGGCCAAAAACAACACATTAGTGATGCCGCAGTCACCGTATTCTCCAGATCTGGCTCCCAGTGACTTTTTCTTGTTCCCGAAACTCAAGATGAAGCCCAGGAAAGGACGAATCTACGCTATAATTGACGAGATAAAGACTACATCGAACGAGGTGCTGAACAAAATCACAAAAAAAGATTTTTTGAAGTGCTTCCAGGATTGGAAAGAACGTTGGCCCAAGTGTACAGTATCGAATGGGGATTACTTTGAAGGGGACATAATAAATATCCATGAATAAATAAATACTTTTTGAAAAAACACAAAGTCGTGATACTTTTTGAACAGAACTCGTGTAACCTTATCTGGAATGATTAATGGGCAATGAAGGAACGATTTTCAAGCGAATGAAATGCTTGCAAGGAGGAGGTAATGTGATCGTTGGGATTTAGTTTAATATGAACAGGTTTAATTAATTATTCGTGTACATCAATGCATGGATCGAAGACGTGTTACGATAACGATGTGGAGATGTGAAGTCTGGCTAATGCCGATGTGCCGTGGAACATCGCGTTAGTCTATTTTGAAAGAAGACGTGGGGGACTTGGAGGGTCTCCATCCCCGTGGAACATTATTTGGAAGATTAAGAAAAGAAAGATGGAATAATTTTTAATGTCGAAGAAAGAGAGGAGATTGTCCAGAGAAATTCGTGGCCTTCAAGTAGAGGACTAAGATAAATTACAGATTCAGATATGATACGGTGGAACTGATTAATAATAACGGGGATAAAACTCTTGCAATTTCCCACTAAATAATTATTAGTCATTATTATTACAAATATTAGTCATTAAGTGTAAAATTGCAAGTGTTTTCGTCTCTGATATGAAGAGGTATGCCTGGATATTAATAGATGGTATGGTTTACCAGTCTACGTACATTTCCTATGAGCGAACGAGTATGGAGACGTAGGACCAAAGTGAAATCCTCCCTCAAAAGACACCGTAGGACCCCAAAATGCCGTCAAGGAAGCTTGCACGCGAACCATTAAGGACCTTCCGGAATCCGCCTACCAATGAGTCGTGGAAAAGACGCTCTGGCAAAAGTGTACATACGCTCGAGGATGCAATTTGAAGAATTTTGAGACATTAAAGCAATATCTGTTAGCAATACCTATTAGTCTGTGGTATATTCACCCTCTGCCACACACCATAGCGAAGGTTTGCAGGGTACTAAAATATCAAATCTATTTTCTCTAATTCCAAAACATTTCCCGATACTTTTTATACAAACCATGTATGTTAAGCGAGGAGGACAACGGGTCTGGGGTCTCCCCTCCCCCTTGCGATGCCTGCCGATGTTTCCGCCGGATATCGATCCCGGCCGTGCGTCGCCGAGGGAAAAGTGCGCGGCGGGTGGGTGGGCGAGGAGGGGTCGACGGCAGAACCGGATCTTCCTCGCGGAGGCGCCTACTTTCGAAAGCGTAGGGGTCGTGGATTGCGGAGTGGGGCGGGAAGGGGGTGCGGGGGGACGACGCTTCTCCCGCCGGGCGACTACTGTCGCTCTGACTCACCCCCCTCCCCCCCGCACGACTCGGAAAAAGGGCGGATAAGCATAAAAACAAGCATAATTATGGGCACGGTCTACTTCATGCGAATATTACGTACGCGTTGGAACTTTAAAAATGACATATCCATCTGATGGTATTCCACAGTCTGCTCTCTTCGCATGGGGCAGTAGTGAATTCTTAGGGTTCTGTGTATTGTGAATCACGTAACTCCCCAAACAGGCTCGAAGAAAGGGGTTAAGGAAAGGCACGGGGGAAGAAGATTGAAACGGGGCATAGGGATGGGTTCCAGTGTATATCGCGAAGCTCCATAAACGTGCTTGATTCAACAGAATAAAGAGTAGGAGATATTGGCGCAGAAAAAAAACTTCTTCGTGAAATTATACGACCGAAACCGGGTGGTTTTTATCGTGCTCACATGCAGGAGATAGGTGAGATTGGTTGAGAAATAACTACAAAATAAAATCCCAATAGTTTTTAGCCTAACCGGTTTGAAACCTGTCTCCTCCTTTGGAACAGCTATTGGTGACGTTATCACGGCCCAGAATAAACTGCCCAGAGTTCAATTTGTTTAGGTGTCACACAATATGAAGCGTCCGCACATAGGAGCGCCTTTAAATTTCAGTCATTTATAGTCATTTTTATCTTTGGGAGGAATCAGTGCGAAAGAAATGGATGGATGCGTTGGATCGTGTTTATACCATATGGACATTTGAAGTTCGACACCAATCAAGAGCGCTCCAGAAATTTGGATCACTGCCTTGTTAAGAAGAATGGCTTCCACAATGAACAACTATACCGCCTGAGCTTTCTTTACAACAACAAACGAACGTTTTTATCCAATGAGAAAACTTTACAATATCTTTGATAACTTCAACAAACAACTTTCCTGGAGGGCTTCTGTTCCCCTGCCATACCCCCCTCTGGCGACTTTCGGGGCATTTAGAGATGAGATAATTAAGTATATTGGGATAAAAGAGGAGATCGTCCGGCTGCGTGCGGCATAGTCGAGAGGCCGCTAAAAGCAACGACGCAATGCGATCACCCTCAGAGCCGCCGCGCACCTTCATGCCGTGAACGAATGTCCCGAGCACTGGGAGGAGATACGTCGCTAGACACGGCGGGGATTTATGGGTAACTTGGCAAGAATTTTCTGAGGAAAAGCCCATACGCCCCTGGCGAGAAACGGCGAGTACGAGAGAACTTTTGAAGGTCATAGTCACGTCAACAGTGTCGGCCTGCGCAATTTTCCGTTATCAACCGAGCGAGCTGGTCCAAATCATGTTCCGAAAGAAGCAGAAAAATAATAAGAAACTCATTTCATGACTGTATTTGGCACAAGAGGATAAGAACGCAATGTGTTACAAACAAATTCCATGCTTAACAACACGAATAAATTAAAATAACTAATTTGCCCTTTACTTGCTACATCGCCTCGTGAGGCTGGCTAAGGCCAGTCAAAACAGTCGTTCCCCCGGTTGACCGTCGCTAAAAAAATATTTCTCTTGCATAAAACTACCTTTTGGGTTAAAAAACGGATATTATTATCAGCTTCAAGTTAAAATGGACATAATGCCGAGAAAATAAACCGGTCCATCCGAGTCTTAGATAAAAAGTGTTGTAACACCGTATCTGAATTAAATTTGTGCTGCTCACACTTTTATTTCAAAGGTAGAACTCGCCTTTCAACGCCGTTGCGCCATTCTGTAGAGTATTCAGAGTTATCATGGGGATTGCAATGTTATTTTCATTCCTAAAACATAGAATTAAACATCCTCGCGCCTATTTCACGCAATCTCATGGGGAAGAATACTTTATTGTTTGCCTTCGAACTTGTATTACGCAATTTGGTGGGTTTGTTGCTCCGCTGGAGAACTTAGATGCGATTCCTCAACCGCCACGCCCTCTTCCCCAATCATTGTCCAAACAAGCACACCGCGCCCTGTTTGAGATAATGCTGAAGGTTCTTCGTCACAGGTGAGTCACGTAAGCAGAATTAACCGCCGGATTCCCAGCAAGACGAAGAAGCGTGTTGAAAAAAGAACGGCGACCACGGGAGGCGTTACTCGACATGCCATTTCTATCATTCTGCTCGTTACATAATTCATGAAAGCTCGCCTAACAATGCCTTCCTTACTTCTCCGGCTAAACGCCGTTGGGGACTAAATAATTCCGGCACGCACTTCGCCAACAGCGTGTTGCTTTTGAGGCACTGAATAAGCGTCGTGCAAAACAATTGCCAAGCCATGCAACAATCATCATTTGAACCTCTGGATCCAGCAGTACAAGAATTAAGAGACGGTCATTTCGAAATTTAAATGATGATGAAAATATTTTCCCATAAAATAATGTTATATTAAATTAGAAAACCGATGATGCTATCTGTCACTGGTTAGCTCTCATCTGGATTGCGTATGCTTCAAGTACCATATATGGGATGCTCGCGAAGTTGGATTAATTTGCCATATTGGATCACGTGCAGCGTAGAGGACATAGATTTGTCAAACGTTATCATGATAAACTTAGTAGCGTATCCAAAATATTACAGCAGCTAGGCTGGGAATCACTGTATAAAACTAACGTCAAATTACAGATTGGAGCTCCCGTATAAATTGGAAGGGAGTCTCTCTAGCAGTAATTTTGAAAATGCGTTATTAGCCCCATCTTACTACGGTATGAGATGTCGATAAAATTAAAAAGATTAATTGTAGAACAGATAGATTTAAGATGCCGTTTTGTCCACGAACGATAAGGGGTCAGAATAACATTGTCCGACCTCGGTAGGGGTAAAAATATTCGGGTCAAATTAGTCTGGTGTGTTTTCACCCCCTGCCAAACACCCTAGCAGTGGCTTACAGGGTACTAAAACATGCAGAAAATGCAGAAATACAAAATCCTTAAACTGTCAAAGGAAAATATCACACGAAAAATTGATATGGAACACAAAATTTAACCAACGAATTAAGAAGTAATATCTGTAATTATTCTGAAGCATTATTAAACCATAGAAAATAAGAGAAGTAAATCAATGAACTAATTAAATGAAAACTTACGGAAAGAAACGTATTCGTTTGCATCGCCAATCAATCACCACACTACGACCGTGTTCCATCAAAGGTGTGTATTTAGCAGCACCCACAAATATCGACCCACCGCGCACACCGTACATATACAACGGAGTTCCCTTCCGTGAGAGTTCCTCTGCGTCACGCGACAGAACCCGTGCCTTTGTTTTGACGCACGTGGCGGCACGATGCTAGTGGGGAAGAGGGAGAAGTTGACGCCGATTTCGGTGAGGATCCCGCGGGGGAAAAGGAGGAGGCAGTTCCGCTGAACACTCCCCTCCCTCTCTCGGCATCACGGCCAAGGATAACGAGCACCACCCTCGGGGGGGTGACTCGCCCCTGGCTGGATGGAGTCCGAAGACATCACAACGTCAACAAAGGGATCCGGCGGGCGACGAGTGGGGTGATCGAGAAACGGCGGGAACAACAAGTCAGAGGGGGATGAAACCTTGAAAAAACGCGCGATTAACTCAAAGAGAGACACACGACGAAGAGTGTAGTGATGCTGGTATTGACCTGATGATCGTTAGAGAACACAACTTCCTTGATGCGGCGTTATTAGATTCGAGAGGGGCAACACTCATCAAGGCCAAACGGAAAAGAGACGATGGACCAAACAAACGTCAAGGCGCACGTGCCCTCGCCGGTGTACGTGCCAACCTAAGTGGACATTCAAAGGAAAACGAAAACAGGGAGCTCTCTTCTGCAAATACCCAAAGAAAATGTTACGAGAAACTCGTGAAAATCGCTCGAGCACCTAGATTTATTATGCGAAATACATGATCGAATGATAATGCCGAAAAACTGGGAGTCTCTGGGGGAGCGTATGTATAATGATAGGCATCGAACTAAATGGCGAAATCTCTGTTGCCGTATATCTCCGGAATCCTTTCCTCCGCTCGATTCAAAGATCATGATGAGTGAAATTCGCCACTGTTCACCTTCAAACGCAGGGATCAAAAGTTTGACACCCGGGACTATATCACGGCAGAATCAATCCGAAGGAGAAGGGGATGTCACACCCGGCGGCGTTTTTGGTGTGCTCCCAACAAATAATCAAACATTTTTTTATATATTGTGGAAGGCAGAACATTCAACGTGATGACGTGGCAGTGCATCTTATTATGCCATACGGAAAACAGTAAAAAAATCAGCAATATTATATATCGAGACTTTACGTGTTTAAGGACGTGAATGACTTGAATGTTTTCATTGGACGTGAATGGCTTGAATGAGGGTCGCTTAGTATTCTAAATTAATGGGCAACTTCGCCTAAACTGGAAATAAGTATGGCAGGGAAGAGTTTTTCAGATAATATTGCATGCATGATAGAGTAATGAAAAAAAGACGATCCGGTTTATACGGCTACTGTGCAATTCAAATGCATTACAAATTATAACAAGGAAGCGGTATGTAAAACACCTGGTGTTAAGTTTAGGGCTGGGAAATCCTCATTTTAATTGTTCGATCATCAGGAGTACATAGCGAATTCTATAGAAATTGGCCGTGATTAGTAAAATTTACTCGAAGCAAGAGCATATTTAAAAGCAATATATCATCAGGAATACCGTTTTCAAATGTCACACGTGTTTATTATTTTCTATCAATAAGTGTACCCAAACCTTACTCCTTCCTTCAGTTCGAATTTTGATTGAGCTAAACCAACTGTTGGCTCCATCTTCCAATACATGATGTTCGTCTACCCAATTGAAGAAACGCATCGCGGTTTTCCGTCCCCCCTCATCGTTAAATCTGAAAAGGAACCATAACCGAGCCTCCCGTGTAACGGCTCTTACGAGAAATTAAGGTTTAAAGAATGATAGAAAGAGGCTTCGAGCGAGCGGAGCATTCCCGGAAATGCAACGTCCGATAGCTGAGCGGAAATGAAGACTCGATAGGCCGGGGAGATTTCTAAGAATAGGAAGGAGTAAAATACCATACGGCCACAGCTGGGAAGATTGAGTTCAATGCATTCGCGCACGAGACATTTCGTGCCAATATAAATCGGGACACACTACAAAAAGCTTCCTCGAATTAGGGAAGCTTCCAAATTAGGAAATTACTCAAAGGGGAAATATATGGCCTAACAGGAAGGTAGGCTGTACATAAGAGTCCTGAAATACGAATGGCACCTTCAGAAAACTCGAAATATGAGACAAGTAGGAGGGTGGAATATCCTTGCCAATCCTGGCAAACATTTTCCACTTCTCAATCCGTTGGCTTTATTTCATTTACCCATCATTATTTTTGAGGATCCACTTCATCCTTTCCGAGTCCCGCCCTTTATGGCTTTTTTATGCTTAAATATATATGAAGTTTAAATGTAAACCTGATAAAAACTAATGAGAGAAAAGAAGAAGAAACGTAGGAGAAAAGAATGACAAAAATTACGTGTTAGAGATTATCTTCCAGTTCGTTTTTCCCTTGTATTTCACTATTTTTCCTTTCGGTATTATCATAAAAATTTGTCAATAACGGTGAAAAAAATATGCTTCTGCAAAATACGAAAAATAAGTGTTGCCAATCTTCTTACCTTGGTTTCACGTCGACTAAAAATAAACGTTTTAAGAGAGCTAAATGATATCGCACGTCATCCGCAATTTTGCTCATGGTTACCGGCCACCAACCGCATTGTATTCTATTTATATGTACGATGTAATCTTGAATCATCTTTTTTTAGCATTTAAGTCATTTGCAATATGCATTTGCCAGCTCACTATTCTTTACCATTACTGAATTAGCAAGGTGGTAACTACCGCTCCTTGGTATTGGCACCAACGTTAAACCCGCCATATACCATAAAATGGTCATCACGCATTCAGCCTAAATATGTTTATTTAGTCAAACGACTCATTAGAATCACCATGGAAATAAGTACGGTGAGATGGCTTAATTAACTTCTGCAACTATAGCCAAATTCTAAATTTCACATTGCCTTATGATGAGGGCATTTGGCGACTCTTCTTGTCTAAGACTCACACGACGTGTGCTTAGATTTAGTGAAAGGTACCGCGTGTAAAAACAAAAGTAGGCGGCGTTCTCCCACATTCCGAAGATCACGTCGTCATCAACTAATTACCGCAACCTCGTCCGCGGGGAAAGCTTCGACACATAATTACCCTCAATCACAAGGCCTTATGTTTTATATAAATAATGCACAAACACGTGAATTTCATTTGACTCGTGATTTCAGCTAGTCAAACCACAAGGTCGAGCGTATGTTCCATATGCTAGAGTGGCATGGAATTCTACCCGGCGACTAGACACAGATCCATAGTTCTCATTTTAATTGAATACTCACCGATATGGCATTTGCCGACGATATGATGATTGCAACAAATTCCGAAATCCGTGAAAACGATACCGGAGTCACAGGTCAAGAGTTTTATCTGCAAGTTAGCAGCTCACGCAAGGGGTTGTTTATCGGTAAAATGTGAAACAACTTCCGCCCAAGTGTCTTTCCGCGAGGTGAATAATAAAAGCGCAGGAAGAAAATACCGAAAATAGATATACATTGAAATACCATTATTTAATCTACGTAAAATTTTCTTAGCCCCTCAAAAAATGCGTCCTATAAATAAATATCTGATTCGACCGGAAGTGATATAAAAGCCATTTTGCCAGATAGACCGATTTCAGTTCAAAAAAACGAGGTGAGTAGGTATATTTACATGGATATTCACTTCCTCTTTTGCATTAAATTGATAGCTCTCTTTAAAATGAAAAACTATCCATGCTACAAACAGCGGTCTAACTAAGATAAGTATTTATCAACACCAACTAAAGAAAGCGTTAAAAAGTATATCACCTTTTAACGCCATCGAAGAAATAAATACTGTAAATGCATAATACACATGTAAAAAATATCATAAACACAGTTTTCGTTGCATTGCCGAAATTCAAATACGTATATTCGAATCGGGATCAAAAATACTCACGAACACCTATTACGGTAAAATACCCACTCTTCTGCTCCGAACGGAGATTGCTAGAATGATACTTGTTTCTCTTTGAGTTTCCACGAACGTATCTATGAATCTGTGCTTACGAATAAACGTAACTTCGTCATTGAGCGTCGGGAGATGCAGGGAGTTGGTGTTATCACACCTGTACGCTCACGTGAGCGCGATCCACGCACCCGCGCGCGAAATGAACGCGACGAAGAAAATGAGCGAAGTACGAGCACGTGACCTACCGAGCACACGCCATTCCGAAACTGAACCCCGATGCCATTCTCTCCTTCCATTTCACGCCGCCGACAATTAATTACATACAATTGCCCAGCCGAGCGAGCAATGTCCTTGGTAATCAAACAATAAAATATGCAGCGTATTCCATTCCAACGGTAATTCAGAGAGAGGGGAGGGGAGGCGGTTCAGCTAACGCGTTGTTACAATGTATCTTTTTAAAACATGAATGGAATGAATCACCAATAATGGAAGCCATGTTTGTTTAACGGCTTTTCCCCGCTAAACAAATTTTGGAGACTTTAATTGTTGATTCGTTTAAGTATTTACACTTAAAACATGCGGTAATACTTTCCACGTGATTAATTAGGGTAGTGCCCCATGTGATTAATTAACAAACAATGAAGAGTAATACGCCCTATACGACCATTCAAGGTGCTTCAAGATTAAAAGAACACCATAGGATACACATACGTCCAATATATACACCCAAAAACGTCCCTTGGCTATTATAATAATGTTTGTCCCCGATCGTAGACCATGCGATCGCACACTCTCACGCACTCTTTACTATTCAAGCATCAATACTAAAATGCTAATGACTTAAGACGCATAATTTTGAAAACCTCAAGTTTAATGGAGAGAGGGGAACGCACTGAGTAAGTATGATGGCGACAAGTTTACGAACTTGAATGAAACTTATTACAAAAATATATGGAAGCAAAATTAGCAAAAGATATTAACTATGAAAATTTGCAGGTACCTTAGTCAATGCTCATCGAGTTCTCGTCCGCGAGCGTCATCTGTGATCACCCTTTCACACAGCGTTGATATCAGCCGACAGGACTGATGAGGGAGCGAAGTTGTTTCTAGAATGACAAACAGCTGCGATGTAACTATCGCCGTTTCGTCGGACAACAAACAAACATTATAAGAGAACAAAACACTGTCGTGGAAATGGCTCCGGCGAGCCATCCATTCACACAAAATAAGAACACATCACGCCGTAATTACGAAAAGGTTTGAATACACTTGGAAAAAAATAATTTTGAATAAAATTTTTATTTCAAATGAGAAATCCATAATCTAAAGTGTAACTCACAAAGTAAATTAGCAGAAATAAAATCTCCAAGGAGAACAAATATTTAATTTGCGATAACTGCGAAAGCGCAATGGAAACATCGCAAATGACTCTTTGAGTCGTTAGAAATTTTAAACATACCATATTTAAACTACTTTGAGGGTCTATCTCATTTGTCTCGGCCGTAGTCGTTTATCTCGCCAAACCATAATTAATAGAAGTTAGCCACGTATATGATTTCTGTTTCTGACAAGCGATTGAAAATGCAATTTTTTTTAATGTATTCGATTTCCCTTTCTTTATCGCAAAAGATTAAGCATAATATCGTTACCACTAAAAATTATAATTATAGAGCCGCCAGGAGAAATCAACCCTGGCATTACATGGGATGTCAATGACTTCAACGACTTAACCTGGATACGTCATTTTCCGACTGTGGAATGAGTTACAATGCGGCAATCAATCCAACTTCGTGAGGTTCCCATATATCTGTACAATATTCTAAATTATACCCACCCAGCAAAATGTAACATTTCTCTTTGACCTTTCCTTCACATTTACCTAAAACTCTCCTCATAAACAATTGATCTCTTCAAACAAATCCTATAATTGATTACCGAGTTGTATCACGTCCAGCGTAGGAAGAGCTAGATTTGAATTCTTATTTATTTTATTATTTAGTGCCCTGCAAGCCACCACAAGGGTGTATGGCAGGGGGTGAATAGAGAACAGACTAATTTTAACCCGAACATGACCCCGACCGTGGTCGGATAATTTTATTCTCATTCCTTATTATTCGTGGAAAAAATGGCATCTGTTCTACACTTATTATCTCTATTTTTATAGACATGATCTCACACACCGTAGTATTATGGGGTAAATAATGAGCAAGGCGTTTTTATGATGAACGGTGTAGCGAATCAAATAGTTAGGGGAGCTACGTTGGGAATAACTCACGGACCGACGGTTGCATTCCAGATTAAATCTCTAGCAATAAATTGCAAGAAAGTCTCTTTAGCAGTAATGTTGAAAATGTATTTTGTGTCAAAAGTAATCTGGCTTGTAATCACTACCTGCCACACACCGTCGTGGCGGTTTTCAGGGTATATTTGTATTTTTTTTGCACCCTGCAAGCCACCACTAGGGTGTGCAGCCGAGGGTGAAAACATATCAGACTAATTTTTACCCCTACCGCGGTCGAACTATGTTATTCTGATCCTTCATATATCATGATAGAAGTGATATGCTAAAAATATCCGTTCCGCAATTAATCTCTATAATTTTACAGACAAGATCTCTCCTATCGCAGTACAATGGAGGTTTTTCCATCATTTTCAACATCATTGCTAAAGAGACGTCATTCCAATTCATGTGAGAGATTTAATCTGTAATTTCTTTTCATCTGTCAATTTAACCTTCGCTTCAAGAGTGATACCCAGCCTAGCTGCTTTAATGTTTTGGGTACGCCACTAAGTTTACCAACGTTTACTAATTTAACAGCGTTTTACAAATCTAGCTCCTCTACGCTGCACGCGATCCAATTCGACAAATCAAGCCAACTTCGTGAGGATCCCAGAATATACTAGCAGCATAATCTAAATGACGCTTAACCAGCGATAGATAACATTTCTCTTTGTCGTTTTCATTACATACATACTAATATATATATATATATATATATATATATATATATATATATATATAGAGGAAGAAAGTACTCAGAGATGAAGAGGGACCTGATGTAGAGTAGGATACTGAATTTTGTATTTTGCTAGGAATCACAAAATATTTATTTGATAGCTGTGTCCATTCAAAAACCTACCTTAACCGGTAGATTACCTAATAATAATAATAATAATAATATATATATATATATATATATATATATATATATATAGTATATTCCTCCCCGGACTACAAGCTTGACATCGTGGAAGGGCTTCTTCTTCTTACTTCCCGATAACGATTTCGCTTCGCTGTACAGCGCACCGATTTCGCCCTTCCTCTGCAGACTTTCCATATCCTCGCACTGCGTCTTCCACCATGCTTCTTTTGATTTATTTGTTGCCCGTCTCAATTTATTGTTTAACTCTTTGTACTTCATTTTGCCTAATTCTGTATTTACATTCTTCCATTTTCGCCGCTCATCCATCTTTGTAATCATCTCATCCGTGATCCATGGTTTCCTAGTCCTTTTAGCGTTAACGGTTCCAAGAGTGTCTTTTGCGGCTTTAGACAACCCTTTCTTGTTACTTTCCCATTTTTCTTCGATAGTACTTAGCCCTTTACCATCCTCCATGATTTCCTCTACCACCTGTTTGTATTCCTTCCTTTTCAAACCATTTAATGCTTCTACATTCCATTTTCTAAGTCGCCGTCCCTGCCTTATCTTTTTGAAACGGACTCTACATTTCATTATAACTAAATTGCGGTCAGAGTCCGCACCCGCTCCCGGGAAGCTATGTGAATTTATCACACTGTTCCTAAATCTGTGTCTAACCAGGATAAAATCTAGCTGTACCTTTCTGAGTCACCTGGCATTTTCTAAGTATACCTGCGTCTTTTGTGGTGTCTAAACAAAGTGTTGGTGATGACGAACCCCCGTCTCCTGCAGAACTCAACAGCTTTCTCCCCGCGGTCATTCCTCGTGCCTAAACCGTAGTCCCCCACCTCATCACCATCTCTTCCTTCGCCCCACGAAGTAATAACCACGTTCGTTGGTTCTGCTTTTATCTCTACCAGTAATATTCAATCCGTTACCGGTTCCATGTTGACTACGCTTCTTCCTACTTCTTCATTTAATACTATGGCAACCTCTCGTTGGCTCTCTTCCCCGCCGCTGTATATTATTCTACAATTTTCACTCCAGTAATCCCCGCTATCCTTCCATCTCACCTCGCATAGACCTAAAATATTTATACTTCCCCTTTCCATCTCTCGCTTAACATTCTCCAGTTTCCCTGCCCTCATCATTATCCTCACATTCCACGTCCCTATTCTAACTAATTTGGTCTTCTTCTCCTGCGTCTTCTGTCCTGCTGCTGCCGGTTTTCCCTTGCAAGGGTTTCGTGGGATGACGACCGCGGAAGCCTTGCCTCCCTCGCTGCCGGGCACGACACACGGCCGATTGGGCCGAGCCCCGTAGTTGCCAGGACTCAAAATATCTCTATTGTCCATCATATTTTTTTAGGGATATATACATATATATATATATATATATATATATATATATATATATACATATATATATGTACCCTCCCCGGACTACAGCCTTGTCGTGGTGGAAGGGCTTGTGCGTTCCGATAACCCCTAGAGCTGTGCTGGCGGGAGTAATAATAATTGCTCCTGGTAGGGTCACCCATGCCGGATAGGTCGAAGGTTAGGAAGGAGGGAATCTGGCCGGAAGACTTTGTGAGATCAGTTTTAGTTCCTATTCCGAAAAAGGTAAAGGCCACGTCATGTGAGGACTATAGGACAATTAGTTTGATATCCCACGCAGCTAAAGTTGTTCTCAGGATCATAAACAAAAGGATAGAGAGTAGGGCAAATGATTACTTAAGGGATGATCAGTTTGGGTTTAGGAAGGGGAGAGGTACGCGTGATGCCATTGCAGTAATGAGATTATTAATCGAGAGGAATATAGAATACAACCAGGATGTATTTGCCTGCTTCGTAGATTTCGAAAAAGCGTTTGATAGAGTGAATTGGGAAAAAATAATGAGTATATTGCAGAAAATAGGAATAGATTGGAGGGAAAGGAGGCTAATCCGCAACCTGTACATGTCTCAGACTGCTCAGGTGCGGGTGGGAAACGGGGAGTCAGGATGGGCAGTGTTAGGAAGGGGTGTAAGGCAGGGTTGCCCATTATCACCGTTGCTGTTCAACCTGTATGCAGAGGAAATGATCAAAGAGGCATGGGAAGAACTCGAGGTAGGAATGAAAGTGGGTGGGGAATTCGTAAAATCAGTTAGGTTTGCTGATGACCAAGCTTTAGTTTGTCAGTCAGCCAAGGGGCTGCAAGCATTGCTGAGTGAATTGGAAATTCAGTGCGACAGGTATGGGATGAGAATCAATATTAATAAAACAAAGGTTATGCGATTTTCTTGAAAGAAAAAGGTCAAGCTTAACATTAAAATAGGAGGGCAAAAACTAGAGCAGGTAGAACAGTTTACGTATCTCGGTAGTGTTTTGGACCAACACGGTCAAAGTAGTAGGGACGCACGGAGAAGAATTGCGCTAGGCAAAGAGGCTTTCACAAGGAGGAGGGAGTTGATGACGGGGACTTTGAGTAAGGATGTTAAGAAAAGACTCGTAAAAACTTTGATATGGAGCGTAGCCATGTACGGTGCGGAAACGTGATCGTTGAAGCAGGAGGATAGACGTAGATTGGAGGCTTTTGAAATGTGGGTGTGGAGAAAAATGGAGAAGGTGAAATGGACAGAGAAGAAAACAAATGAGGAAGTACTTGGTATGGTGGGCGAAGAGAGGGGTTTGTTGGGAGAAATGCTATGGAGGCAGGAAAAGTGGGTGAAGGGGGTGTTGACCGGCAGTGGGATGTTGAAGACTGTGATAGAGGGTAGAATGTTGGGCAAAAGAGGAAAGGGAAGGAACAGGATAGGGATGTTGGACGGGATGAAGGGAGGAAGAAAGTACTCAGAGATGAAGAGGGACCTGATATAGAGTAGGATGATGGATTTTGTGTTTTGTTAGGAGTAATAAAATATTTGTTTGGTAGTTGTGTCCATCCAAAAACCTACCTTAACCGGTAGATTACCTTAATATATATAAAATAACATAAATGATCTAATATAGGTTATTTGTCGTTCACGCTCTATGTATTCTTTCCACATGTCTATCAGAAGACCCAAACGAACCCAAAATACCGCCGCTGATTCGCCTGTAGAAGTATGCCCACATGCTGGCTTAGGGCGCACTATAACACGGTGGGCCCTCCGCATTTTGAATATATGCGTATGCGCCAGAGTGGAAAAGGGTCGAATCATAAATTATTATCCAGTGAGCGGCGCTCACTGGAACAGCTGCTAACCGCACTGTCTCTCGCAAGCATGAAGGGGAGGCGACTTCATAACCGACCAACCCTTCAGATGGAAACATGCGTGGCGGAGAGGTTGAATAACGAGCGTTAAGCATTTAGCAGTACCTCGTAGGCCTTCTTCCAAAGCTTAGACGGGGTGGGGCATTAAATATTTTATTAACTTCTTCAAGGAGAAGTACCCTTAACAAAGGTTCGAAGGTGAATTTCCTTCCCTCGCGGGAATTTGGACTCTCTATCCAGTGCTCACTAAAGGAAGGAAAATAAAGAGGTCACCTTTGGTGATTCGCGAAAATGTTAAATGGTTTCCAATTGAGCATGAGTGCATAATCCCTTTGAGATGGAATGGTCGAACAATCGCTGTCTTGGAAAACCACCCCGCCACTGACGGATCATATATATATATATATATATATATATATATATATATATATATATATGCACATGGTGCTTATAATTAATTTAATTATTACCAATTCTCACCAATCTGTGACGATATGAAATTATCATTGGTAGCCTATCAGTTGAAATAGTTTTTAATGGACGACGAGACAAACACTACTACACTTTAGTTTAGCCCAACACGAGAGCCTTATTCTACAGCATACATTGCATTTATTTTGTGCGCCTACATGCAACAACCTATATTGACACTTAATTCATATTTGATGATGATACTGTCGGTATTTTTTTTATTTTTTCCTAACGCAGTTGTCATTCGCCACTTATAACCCTGGGAATATTTTTGGGAGAGCAAGTTTGTTTCTTCGTTTCCTTGCCTCTCTTTTCCTGTAGATGTCTCCACTGAAGGCAATGGCTCCTTATCCAGGAATTTGAAACTCGTAAAGTTTCATTGCATAAACGACTTTTTTTGTGATTACCAGTCTTTCAAGTAAGGTACGTGACCGTAAGTCTTGCCATATCCGTGCCGGGCATCATGTACATATATTTACATGATGCAAATGCTCAATGGCATGTATTTTTTTACCTCCCTTCATTCTGCACAACGCGGTCAGTCTTTTTCCCGTGCTACCTTGCTCTAACCCACCGTTCTCACCCCTCTGCGCATCGTCCTTCAACACCCTAGCGTCATCCACAATGCCCTGCCAACAAGTTCCCTTCTTCCTTTCAATTTCCCTCAGCAAACCTCTCCAACATATTTCAAGAACCTTTTCAAGTGTTTTTCTTCCAAACATTTCATTTTGCCCATCTTTCTCCTCGCCTCAAAATCCTGGAATTGCATGCATAGATTGGAAGGATATTACTTTAGCGATGGTGAATACCGTAGGATATATCATGTAAAAGAAATTAGAAAGATCAAGTGTGGAACTGATAGATATAAGATTTCATTTTTCCCACAAACGATAAGGGATCAGAATAACGTTGTCAGACCTAGCTACGAGGGAAAAGTATTTCGGGTAATAATTAGTCTTGTGTGTAATCGCCCCCTGCCACACACCCTAGCGTTCGCTTGCAGGGTACTAAAAAAACTAAAAAAATAAATGTACTCTCACCTCGCAACGGCCAAGTTTCTGAGCCGTACGAAACTCACTCCCCATCAAAATGTTGATTAAACCTCTTCGTATTACTTATGGTCCTTGTCACTGACACCATCCCCTTAGAATATGGACTATGCCAATATCAAATACATAGTCGATCCAGGGATTGCTTTTTTACAAATTATTCCCACACCGAACGCATAGTATACATTTAATTGTCCGCATTTTCTCACGACGAGCATGCATAAAAAATAGACCAGCTGCGCTTCGGATTCTTGGGCGGCTAGCTGCCATTCAGTATTTCAATGGTGTCCACAATTGGGAGGGCCAGTCCGCGGAAGCGTCTTCTAAACAACGGCCCATTGCGATGAGTCCCAAGAGTGGACCCAAGGCGAAGTGAATGCAAAATTCATCGGCGTGGCATTCCTCACTTACGAATTCCCACGGAATACTCCGCTTAAGATCCGCAAGGGGTGAATGAAGTTATTGGAAACACCCTACTTTACACGATGGGCGTAGAATTTGACTGTAAACGTTTAGCTATTTCACAGTTTCACTGAAAATGGTTTGACAAGAAACGGGAGCGCATCTTAGACTAAATCAAGTGTGGGAATTAATACCTCAAAGCAAATTTGCATTTGCGATTCAAATTTCTCCGCTGATGCACTTCAAATATCGGTAGTGGTTTTTATGGGAGGCGACCGACAGCTGCGCCATTAGGGATGGGCAGGAACGGATGAAGGGTGGAGGGAAACCCGGTGTCGCTATTAGCCTGCTCTGAAGGAATGGTGCCAAGGGGTCCACAGCTTGACGTCCCATCTGACGGACGGCGTACTCACTCACTTGTATATTAGATATTTTTATAAGATATAATATATTAGATATATTATATTTTATATATCATATTAGATATAATATATTAGATATATTATATTAGTATCTTCCTAAAACTAAAATGGAGTTTCGCGTATCATTTTATTAAACCAGGCAAGGATGCGGCTTAATTTTTTTATATTTCTACTCTCAGTTTGATATTGATGAAAAGCCAAATTAAATGTATAAAGAAGTCAAAATGAGGTAACGGAGGTAACTTCAAGTTCCTTGCTGACTGATAAAGAAGATATCATATGTTTGAGTAATATTACGTAACTATTGATGTGGGATTCACAGAAAATTCAATTTAGTACCCTTAAGCAGACTTGAGCATAATCACTAGGAATCTATGGTTCTAAACTATACATATAAGTGTTAGGAACGTGAGGAAAAAAGCAAAATTATTCTCCACTTAAAATAAAAAAGGTGGATACGTTATTTAACCAATAATATAGCAACTAAAACTTATATTTTTTTAAAATATTTGGATGATAATATCATTATTTTCCTAATTATGCGCCACAAAGTGGCGAAACCATGGTCGTCGAGAATAAATATAAATTATAGAATTGCTTCGTTTTGTCTTGACCGCGCGATGGGAAAATTCCACTCCGCAAGCAAAGGCTAAAACAGTTTCGTGTGTTGATATGTGGGCAGGTATGCCCGCGTGAAGGTGGTCTCCTTACGAGGAAGGACATTTCCTGCGTCAGCCGCCGCAGAAATGGGTCAAAAGGCCGCAAAGAGGTGGCAGAATGGGGAGAGTCAAATTAAAAGTCTTTATCGACGATGGATCTAAGGAGATATGTTAAGGAAAAAGCCTTGAAAGAATAAATTCCCAGCGACTCCCGTGGGCAAGGACCACGCCTTATCGTTACACTCGGGGCCTCTTACTACTCCCCCTCCCCCGGTCACGAGACCTGAATGGAAGTAGCGCGATAATAATGCGGGGGGCAGGCACTGAAGGAGCATTAGGGGAGAAACAAGGAAATGAAGCCACGGAGAGGTACACGCGAAGTGGGGGGGGTGGGGGATAGTTTACTCGGCGAATATGCCCCCCCAAAGATTGGCCGACTCCCTCTCCCTAAATGAGAAGAGCCCAATAGCAAGAGATCTAGGCCTGGAATCGACTCTTGCGTAACATCCGCACAAAAGCGACCACTTCTCTTATTTCCTTTTCAAAAGGGAAGAAAGGTCCACGAAATCAAATGGACGGAGATGCGCACGTGAAGATAAGTCGGTTGGAGCGGGCGGTGGTGGGCGAGAAAATTCGCGGGCAGTGTTCGGGAATTGTCCGGGGTCGAGAGACGGTCGCCGGCGAGGACGGTGTGAGTCCAACGGGAGCAGGGAGAGAGGGAAGGGGAACAAACCATGTCGAAGAGACTTTTTCCGAGATCGACCGGAGAATTTCGGACGACGAAAATAAATTTTGAATCGGGTACAGAAGGAGTAAAAAAAACCGTAAACATACAGGGTCGCACCCAAAAGTGGTAGGACTGATTTTTTTGTAGTAATCAATCTTAGGTTCGGTTTGGTAGGAGATGGCAGAGTTCACCAATTTCTAAGACGCCCGACGGCGAGTGAAATTCACACATCAGGGTAGGGGGGCCAGTTCCTTTCCCTGTGCCAGTTATGGTTTCCCAGCAAGATCTGGTTCCCGAAAAATCACATAGTTTGGTTTGAGCTGCAGGTGCCCAGAGTGCTTTGTCCGGGAATCGAACCTGGGCCCTCCGGCCAGTAGTCCAACGCTCTACCCCCTGAATTACCGCGACTCACACAGGAGTATGCATGCAATAATATATCAAAACACTTGTCGGTGGATGATTAAACAATATTATCGGCAGAGTAAGGGGGAGAGCGTCAAACGGAGAAACGTCTTTTCGGATGGACGTATCATTTCTTCTCAACAATAGGGCAACAATTCGGGTGAAACGAAAACATCCACGTCGCGCGTATAGAGCTAGGCCGAATCCATCTGGAGAAAAGAGATGGATGGATGAGAATACACTCATTTGATGATCGAAAATTGCCACTGTTTTCTTTCGTAGCTAAACTATGACTCGCTTCTATCTCATAATCACAGAAAGACAAAATACCGCCATATATTTTTTATATCTTAATATACTGGAAATTTATTTTTCACCCGAGTTCAGTTAGGAGTTTGATTAAGCAGAATTTTGATCGCTCTTGATGTAAACACTAGACAAATCATCGCTGATTTCCGCTGCTTTAATAATGGAAGGGTGCATTTCGCTAGCAACTTCGGATTTGGTGATACCAGGATTAAACTTAATTCATTCTTAAAATAACAACAGTACTTTTTAACAAAATACGCTTAATAAACGGCGAGCGTTTCTTCTCACTGAGTCATCTTCAGGTACATGAAGATTACGCTGAGAGTAGAATCACGCCTCCTTTTTCAAACTTAATTGGTTAAAAAGTGTTATAATCCTTTTTTAATCTTGAATTCCTTCCAACGCACCAAACCGTAAACTGTGAATTTTAAACTTCAATCGCAGCGAAATTCCTCCAGCTATTCCCATCCTCTTGCTTAGTCAAACAACTCGTGAACCTCTCTACCTCCACTGCTATATCAGAGATTAGGTTTAAGTTCGTTTTATATTGACACAGATTTGGCACCGCTACATTTCTTAGTCGCGCCCAACAACACACAAACCAACGTCCAACACTGCAATAAGTCCCTCTTCCATTCCACGTACTTCTTTTCTCCCTTCATTCCGTCAAAATTCCCTATCCTATTTCTATGTACCCCTTCCATGCAAATGCCCCCTCTTTCATAGTCTTCAACATCCAAATGACAATCAGAATGCTCTTCATCCATTTTTCCTGCCTCCTCAGGATTTCTCCCAACAATCCCCTCTCCTAACTTTTCTACATGCATAGCACCTCCTCGATTGTTTTCCTTTCTGTCCACTTAAACTTCTAAATCCTTCTCCACATGCAGATTTCAAAAGCCTCCAATCTACGTCTCCTATCATCCTGCTTCAATTACCATGTTCCTCGCCATACAAAAACACGCTCCTAATCAAAGATTTCATTAATTTATTCTTAACATCCTTACTCGCGGGTATAAACAAGGGCGCAATAAATTGGGCCGAAGGCTTTCTTTCAGAGCGGGAACAGAGGGTGTTTAGTTCCGACTGCGTGCGAGTAACCTCAGGGGTTCCTCAATGAAGCGTAATCGGGCCGTTGCTATTCTTGATTTTTGTAAACCCCGCAGTGAAAAGTAACATTAGGATGTTTGCGGTTGACACGGTGATTGAGTGTGAGATATCTAGGGGATAAGAGGATCGTTTATTCTAGCGCAGGATTTAGATTGCATTACTAAATGGTGTTCTAAACGTTTTGTATTGCATGTTCATGTGGTAGTCGCCTTCTTACTTTTCAGGTTCTGTCTGGCTTGCGCGTTGTTGGATGGATTCCATGGTACAACCTGGGGTGCAATTGTTTGTTGGTTCATGGTATATGTGTTTGCATCAGTGTTGGATGAAGGGATTTTTGCATGAGAGTGTGTCTTCCACTGTGGGTGTAGTTTTGCATGTATGTGTTAATTTTGCATGTGGCATTGTTCCTTTTTGCGGGTGGTGACCTAACATCCCCCGCCACACGCCCTGGCGGGGTGTTATGTAGATGTAGAATTACTCAACGTTATTCTTTTTAATGCCCCTATCAATGTGGCCATTCAATCTAAAACACTCCATGAAACGTGGAGAAGACTGTAGGGCTAAGGTAAATCGACCTTGGGATTGTAATCCTGCTGATGACCGTGAAGCCCAAAAATATTAATTTGTGACCAAACGAATAATCTCAACAAGTGATAACAAAACGAATACTATCTATGAATATGTTGATCTCCCCGACCGCGTTTATTAGTTATGCTCGCCGGCAGGAGTAATCTTTAGCCTAAATTGAATCACAGGTTGAATCGCTATCGTGAAGCTCAATCAAATAAGACCCAGGAGAAATGACCATTTTCTGTCTCAATTTCACCTAAACTGTTATGCGGCAGAGTCAATACTAATTCTTCTTAAAAAGAAATGTCCACAATCAAATTGCTAGATATGCGACATGTCCTCCTGTTCGTCGTTAACTATTAATACATTATCGCACCATATATACTTCCTCTCACGAGATTACTTAGCCAGCGTTAAACGTATTATGAGAATCGTTGTTTCTGAGGGCTTGCCCAAACCGAGCTGCGGTTTCCACAGGTTTTTTTTCTAAAGCAAGAACATCAACCACGAGATCTTTAAAATTGACAGGAAGAACTCTGGGTTTGGAACATTTAGTAAATGTCCATAATAAATACACCTGAGAAAACGTACAATTTTTCCGGATACACACGGGGTCGCTCGTATGACTGCAGTTCCAGGAGGCAGTTTATTCAAACTGCATCATGGCACTCATTAATAAAAGTAAATTTGGGACTTCGCTGCGAAAGAAACGATTTTTCCGATGCCTACTTCCTTGGATGCGAAAGAGGGGGAAGCCGCGAGCGCGGAGGCGGAAGGGGGGGGGGCGGAGGAGGGGCTCGCGTTTCCTCCCCTCTCCCTCCTCCGAGAGAAGGGAGACAATTCCTTACACCCCCCACCCCCGCCCGCCAAGGTCTCATCGCCGGAACGGGCGCTCCTACAGGGAAGGAACACGCAGGAACAGGGGTCCGTCCCTCCCCTCCCCCATTCCTTTAAAACGCCACCAGACATCGTTATGCGCCAACCAGAGCTAAGAGAGCATAAATGCGGCGACGGCCTTGCCTCGTTAGACTGCAATTATCCCCTCCCCCCCTTTCCTCCCTCGCACCAGACTCGACGGGGGGGTTGGCGGAGGGGGGGGGTGCACGTTTGACGTAAGTCGACAAAAACCCTCACGCGTGCCGAGCCACACCGTTCAGTTCCCTCCGTTCGCGATTTCCTTTTTTCCATCGTAACATTGGCAAATATTTATATTTCGCGCGAAGAACCGTGATATAAATTAACTATTTGAAATGAAATACGTCTTGCATGCTTTAACAAGACTTCATTGTGTCCATCCATTATTTGATTTCTTTTTTGGGCCCACTTCCCGATGTCCAACCGACTTGGCGCTTCGGGCATCCGTGCTTCGAGCGGGTTTCTCATGACAGTATAATATTCTATCAAATTTTATCCTCAAATTCCAATATTCTTCCCCCACCACCATAATTTTCACAATGTCAGGAAGGCCCGAAGAGACTGGCTGTCTAATTCTGGGATGGATGGCAAAGGCTCGAATTTCACGAAATACGACATAAGATTCGGAGCAATTTTGAAGAAAGGTGGCACGATTGCTTGAGCGAAGATCAAGAAGCGAGTGAGACTTAAAAGTTGAAGTGGAAAAAATAAGAAACATGAAAGAAAATTACATTAGAAATCTTTTGAAGGAAATGCTTTTATTATAAAATGCACTTAAAACAGGAAATACATTATCCTTTAGGAGGTAAAAAGATTTCACGCACATGCAAGCTTTGTATAAAACGTATCGGAAGCAATCTTTTCCTGACGCGACTGTACGTCCCAGCGCGGTTGCACCGGGCAGGCTCGGCGGTGGGGGTGGTCTGGCCTTCAACAGGCACCAAGCGCCAATAGCCTGCGAGTGTATTTTTATGCTAGATCGTGTTATTTGTGGACCCCTGTCGTGTGACTCGGTGCAAGCGCAAAATGTAGCGAACGATCGAACAGCGGTATTTCCATCAAATTCCGTGTCGGACTGGAGAAATCGGGTGCAAAGGCGTTGGGCATGATTTGCCAAGTGCTCAAGGGTGAAAAATGTCACAAACTGCAGTTTTCAAGTAGTATAACCTGTTCAAAGATGGCCGAGAGCGCTGGACGGCCGTCGACATCAAGAAACGACAACGAGGTGCAACGTATGAGTGAATCTAAAACGTCTGTTAAGTGAGCTCATGATCTCAGTACGCAATGGCATTGATAAGATGACAGTACACAGCATTATCACTGAAAATTTGCCGATGCGAAAGATCTGCACTAAATTCGTCCCGAAGGTCTTGAGCCTTTGAGGCTCCAAGGTCACCGACTACCTGACGAAAAATGACATAGCGGCGATTCCCCAACCCCCTTACAGTCTCCATTTGACACCAGCAGACTTTTTCCTATTCCCGAAGGGGAAATCGTCCCACAAAGGAAACCACCACCATGGGACCCTCAGTGCCGTCAATGAAGCTTACACGCGTAACCTTAAGGACCTACCGCCTACCAGGGAGCCTTCGAGTCGCGGAAAAGCCGCTGGAAAAAGTGTATCAACGTTCAAGGGATGCACATTGAAGAATTTTGAGGCATTAATTAAAATAAATCCATTTCTCCAAAAATTTTACCGATATTTTTAATACAAAAGTTGTATGCTAAAAATTACTTCCGCGGTCGCTTTTCCCCGTTCCCTTAACTGATAAAAATTAAAATTATGGATCATCTTTGGCTGACAATAGGTTTTTTAGGTATTCCGAAGTTTCTAACAAAAGTCTCACTAAAGAAACCTCCCCCGCATTTATCATCTGCCATTTGTGCGTGAAAAGGTTTTTGGTTACAGATTAAATATTTATTTTCTACTCTTCAGTGGATTTTACAATGAAAGCTTGTTTTGAAGATGGATTTCAATGTGTATAAAATGCACAAAAACCTTTCACAGAGGTAACAACCCAGATACGAGTACGCGTTAGTCACAAGAGGCGAACTCACATCCAAAGGCCAATGGAATTCGCATATTCGGGGTTTGATCTCTCCCTGGACCTCCTATGGTTTTCCAAAACCCTTTGAGACCCAGGAAATCGCATATATTGATTATTTTCCCGAGGTTGCCTATGGCTATCACTAGGATTTGAAACCCAGACACATCAGCCGAACGTTATATCCACCAGAGCTATAAAAAATAAAACTCTAATTTTATTTTATCCCATTAATATGTGCTCACCATTCCTAACCACTTGAACCCACTGCCAAGGTAGGTACACGTTTAATCCTTTAAGCCGGTAGGTGAGAGAACGGTGACATACACGTATTACGACAGCATACAAATACTCAAGACGACCCGACTCCCGGCCTTGAGGGAGGAATACGAGGGGCGATTGTTATTTTGCCTGCCATCCGACCACAATACCCGGGGATCATCCAGAGCTCCTCCGCGAAGGTCAAATGGGTGCCGCATGCCCCCGTGGGGGCGACGGGGGACAGGAGTGCGTGCAATAACCTTAAAGTCGCGATGCGCCATCACACTTATTGCATATTTTCCAAAACGCTAAACTCCAATACATCACCCAACGCCAACAATTTGGCAAATTTTACCATCCATCAAGGCCGAAACGAAAGTCAATGCAGAGCTGCCTTATACGTATACACGTATGTGCGTTAATGGCGACGCCATCGCCTGTTCAAACGAAAATTCAAAGTTTGATATCTTTGAAATATCAAAACATTATCTCCTAAAGGTACCAACATATTAGAATGTTTTTCACTTTGTATACTTGAAGCGCGCATTAATTAATTTCCCATCCAAGCATCACGGTATTTTTTTTTCGAAAAATTTTCTTTTGCCACGTTCGATGGGGCAAAAGACTCATTTCGTGCACCGACCAGAAGGTTATCGCGTATTCACTGAGTGAGATGACTTCAAGCGCTTTTCGTATGTATGTGCTTAAAATACAACTAAAAATTAACGGATTTAAATTGCCAATACAATGCATTAAAATGTACAACCAGGTCATTCGCACTCCTCATGAAACCACAATACCGAGAAAACAAAGTAACTACTACATAAAACCAAATTTAATATATTCTATATTTTCATATTTCATTGAAAACATTTCCGTAACTTTTGCACGAGATCCTAGAAAGGCATGATTCCTAATTAACACCAACCAACAAAGCTCTAGGGAATTGTGTCATGACGCCAGAATCGCCTTTCCAGCCTCGGTCTAGACGCATCGCCCACCAAAGCATACGATTGAGCCTCGCGACTGATTTTGCCTCCTACGTACATGAGGGCACTTTGCGAGACAGGGCTGATTTCGCACCAGTCATACAGCACAAGCATTATGTTTTGGTTGGATTTTAGGAGCCAATTAATTTATTATTATATTGTAATCTAACGGTTAAGGTAGGTTTTTGAATGGACACAACTACCAAATCAAATTTGTTGTCTCAGGCGTAACTTTATGGAATTTGCATAACAGATTGAAATGAAATAATTTACTTTTTAATTCCTTAATTTTTTTTTTAACACGACCCAGGTGTCGACGTTGAACGTCGTCATCAGGATGATGTGAAAAAAGTGCGTGGAATTACAAAGTAAATTATTTCATTTCATTTCAAAACCAAATAAATATTTTGTGACTCCTAAAGAAACACAAAATCCAGCAACCTACTCTGAATCAGGTCTCTCTTCATTGCTGAGTACTTTCTTCCTCCCTTCATCCCGCTCAACATTCCTATTCTGTTCCGGCCCTTTCCACGTTTTCTTAATATATTCCCCTCTATCACAGTCTTCAGCATCCCACTTTTAAACACAATGCTCTCAGCATCCATTTTTCCAGCCTCCTTATGATTTATCCAACCAATCCCCCCTCTTCGCCCATCATTCCTAATGAATATGAAAATAATTTCAAATAATTGAGGTCATGTTAACTGACACTACGGTAAAGAAAGAATTCAATTCAATAATAATCATGTGTGGGGCAGCACACACTCAAAACATATTGAGCTTTAAATATTTATTTCGCACACTCCTCGTTTCGTCATGACATAGCACCAGATTGATGGAATAATGGTCGTACCAAACAACTCTTGACTTTAGAACACGTGGTTCACCAGAGAAGCCGTCGTCCAGACAAACCTCTGGAGCAACCGGAAAACTATGGCGTCATCTGCCCTTCGCGACCTATTTAGCCTTATCATGAACTTTAATTAACACTCGGTATTCCACCAATTAGAGGTAGATTTCGGACGGTGTTTAAAAATTATCACATAACGCCGGTGACTGAAAGCACGCTGTGACGACACTTTCACCCTTCACTCAACATTATGCCCTTTGTCAGGTCCTTCAATCATGCAACAATATCTTTTCCAAGTTCTTTAAAATGTTTAATCACCAGCCCTTCATCTTTTGCGCTCGCCCAACATCTTCCCCCCTCCGTCCAACAATCCATTGCATCTTAGCACTTCCTCCATCTATTTCCCCTCCTCCTTTGAACACAATATAGCAGCAGAGTTCTACCTCCGCCCGAATTTTCCAATACATACTTATTCTCCTATCCATGGCGCACACTCTTATGCAACTTTATTTTGCATCCTTCTTTATCCTCATATCTACAAACACTTCATTCCAACTCATCCTTCTTTCTCAATTACCACAACGTCTATTTCCTGCCGGTTTTATGCCCAATTTTGCGGGGTTGTTCACAGATTACGGCGACAATGAGTGCCATTTCACTGAAGCAACCGAATGTAAGAGTTTTCTCTGAGGCACTCAGGTTTCAGGAACAATCCGTATAAACCGTATTCCGTTTCAGGAATAATCCGTATTCCAGTACTTGAATAAAGGACAGTGGAGAGATACATTGTATTCTTCATTTAATTAACATGAATTTCCACAAAGTTGAGCCGGGAACAATTGAATATAATCCGTATAGTTGAACGTAACAAGTTAACTAGTAATTTTCAATATTTCCTTCATTGAGTGACAGTGGCCATCTGGATAACTTTGTGAGGAACGCCTCCCTTAGATTTCCCGCTCCCTGTCTCTCCGCGGCCCCCATCCACGACCACTCTCTCCGAAGGCTCCAATACCGTTGCTGCAGCCGCAGAGGAGGAGGGTCAACGGCTGCGCTCGGAACCCAATTTGCGGCGAAGATCGAGAGCGGGAAGTAGGTGAGTCGAGTGCACGGAGATGGGAAATTCCCCCCGTGGGCGAATGCAAGGAAGGCGTGCTTTCCCTGCAATCATCCCCCCTTCCCCCCCCCCCCCGCGCTCCAAATATCTCCCGGAGACGTGGAGCGAGACGCAGCCGCCGCGGATGAATCCATCCGGCCGTTTTTAAACAATGCAATGCCAATAATGCCTGCGCTGCAGATGCAACCACCCCATATTTTCCCGGAGAGCCACGACCTGCCCCTCGGTTCGCCCAGACAACATGGAATTGCACTGTTCGCGAATCCATGGCATTGCACTGGTGGTGTGGCTCAGAGGCAAGTGGGCTCCATCCGATGGATGTCGAGTATTTCGGCGGAGTGGGAGACGACTACACGCCAAGGAGTGATAGAGCGTGTTCCTTGATGCAGCATTGAGAAAGTCAACCATGACTCCGCCAACAATAAGACAGCAATCGAAGAACATCGTCATTACCTAATCCGAATACAAGAGAACTCTAGCATTCCATCGTTCCCGGCTCAAATTTATGGTAGAACTCTAGTAAGTTGAACATATTCAAAAATTTAATAGTCGTGAATATTTCTTCATTGATCGTGAATAATGGTCTCTCATACTATTCATAAAAGGGTGTATAAGAAGGTACATGTGTGAGGATATTTATCCCTCCCCGGACCACCACCTTGACGTGGTGGAAGGGCTTGTGCGTTCCGATGAAGCCTAGAGCTGTGCTGGCGAGAGTAATAATAATTGCTCCTGGTAGGGTCACCCATGCCAGATAGGTCGAAGGTTAGGAGCCAGACGAAAGGTAGTCTACGCAGCGTCTGTTCCTTAGTGAGGTGGCTGCAATGGCGTCTGACCCCAGTGGGGTGGCCAGTAAGTGATGGTGTCACGTTAAAAACACTATTGAGGAGGGCAACGGGAAACCACCTCAATTATCATTCCCAAGATTTACATGACGGACAAAACAGAGATTTTGAGTCCTGGCAACTACGAGACTCGGCCCAATCGGTCGTGAGTCGTGCCCGGCAGCGGGGGAGGCAAGGCTTCCGCGGTCGTCATCCCACGAAACCCTTGCAAGGGAAAACCGGCAGCAGCAGGACAGAAGATGCAGGAGAAGAAGACCAAATTAGTTAGAATAGGGACGTGGAATGTGAGGATAATAATGAGGGCAGGGAAACTGGAGAATGATAAGCGAGAGATGGAAAGGGGAAGTGTAGATATTTTAAGTCTATGCGAGGTGAGATGGAAGGATAGCGGGGATTACTGGAGTGATAATTATAGAGTAATATACAGCGGCGGGGACGAGAGCCAACGAGGGGTTGCCAGAGTATTAAATGAAGAGGTAGGAAGAAGCGTAGTTAACATAGAACTAGCAACAGATAGGGTATTGCTAGTAGAGATAAAAGCAGAATTGACGAACTTGGTTATTATTCAGGTATACATGCCACCGAGCAACAATAGGGAAGAAGAGGTCGATAGGATATACGATCAGTTAGAGGACATAATCGCGTGTGTTTCTACAGGGAAACACTTGATATAAATGGGGGATTGGAATGCGACGGTAGGCGAAGGAAGAGATGGTGATGAGGCCGGGGACTACGGTTTAGGCACGAGGAATGACCGCGGGGAGAAAGCAGTTGAGTTCTGCAGGAGACGGGGGTTAGTCATCAGCAACACTTGGTTTAGACACCACAAAAGACGCAGTTGTACATGAAAAATGCCAGGTGACTCAGACAGGTATTAGCTATTGAATGAATGTGAAACTCCAATAGCCGTAAACAGTTTACCTTTCTAAACAAAGTACAAATGAAATTAGTTGGCTAACGCCACAAGTCAAGAAGGGGTAAAAGGTAAAAAGGAGGGAATAAAAAAGGTATTCTGGTTAGACACAGGTTTAGGAACAGTGTGATAAATTCGCACAGCTTCCCGGGAGCGGATGCGGACTCTGACCACAATTTAGTTGTTATGAAATGTAGCGTCCGTTTCAAAAAGATAAGGCAGGGGCGGCGAGTTAGAAAATGGAATGTCGAAGCATTAAATGGATTGAAAAGGAAGGAGTACCAACAGGCTGTAGAGTAAATTATGGAGGATGGCAAAGGGCTAAGAACTATCGAAGAAAAATGGGAAAGTATCAAGAAAGGGTTATCGAAAGCCGCAAAAGACACTATTGGAACCCTTAACGCAAAAAGGACTAGGAAACCATGGATCACGGATGAGATGTTTACAAAGATGGATGAGAAGAGAAAATGGAAGAATGTAAACATAGAGTTAGGCAAAATAAAGTGCAATGAGTTAAACAATATGAGGCTGGCAACAATAAAGCAAAAGAAGCATGGTGAAAAACGTGCAGTGCGAGGATATGGAAAGTTTGCAAAGGAACGGTGAAATTGGTGCGCTGTACAGCAGTTTTAAATTTTTATCGGGAAGTAAGAAGGGAATATCTCCGCTAACAGTTAGAGAAAAGGCGGGTAAGATAATAGTTGACACAGGAAAGATCCAAGAGAGATGAAAGGAATATATAGAAGAACTGAATGGTAAAGAACTAAAGCCAGTCAGGTCAGACATATAAATAAAATATGACGTAGATGAAGATAGGTTAGGTCCAGGCATACTCAAAAATGAGATAGAAAGGGCATTAAGGGAGATGAAACTAAATATATATATATATATATATATATATATATATATTTATACATATATTTATTTATTTATTTATACATATATATATATTTATATACTTATATACATATTTAATATTCATACATATATACTTATATATTTATACACACACACACACACATATATATATATATATAAAGCCACTTACTCATTCACTCTTGCCTTCTTAAGACTCCTAATAACTGCCAGTCCCACTCAAATCGATCTAATACGCGCCTCTATCGTCTTCCGCCTTTCTCCAACAATCTGCTTTCTAACACAATCTCTAAATTCTCCCTATATAAGGAGACAAATACACCTCCATTCACGTCTCTGCACATTTTATTTTACATTCCAAGATAATTTTCATCAGATTAGCGAGCAAATTTCTGCAGCGCGTCGCGGAAATGAACTCTATTGAGTTCTTTTTGATCGTGGACGAATGGTGCAAAAAATGTCGAAAGAGCTTTACGGTATTCTGTTGTCCCAATCCAACCACAACACGGCCTCGGGAGGAAATAAAACCGAGAGACGATGTGAGTGAGACCCAACGCATCCGGTGGGGCTCAATAGAGGTGAGCAGGCGAGATGGTGGGAGCACACAAAATTCAAAACGGAGAGAGGAGTGGTCGCGGGGGGGGGGGGATGAATCGATAGCTTCGCCACCGATGCGGATCTCATCGCTTCGAAGACGAGACAATAGCTACCGCCCCGTTTTGCGCCGGCAATACTTTCTTTGCCTTGGTGCCCCGGGGAACCAGACACCACTGCTCCCGCGGTGCCAGTCGGGAGGAGGTCCCGGCGCAAGAAATGGATGCAGAGGCGAGACGTACTAGAGAAAGGTGGCCATTGCCAACACGAATTTCTACTTTTCTCTCGCTCTTCACGCGCGTTCAGAAAAGAGGAAATTATACGCGGAGGGAGAAGGGAAACCAGCAGTGGGAAATGGCTACGCTTCCCATTGACAATCTAACGTTTACAGACGCTGTGTCTGTAAACGTTATATTGTCAATGGGAATCAATCATTTAAACACACCCTCGCCTCGGCCGTTTCCCTCCTCTATCCTCCCTTATCAATAACCCTTCCCACCTGATGCCTGCACCCCCTGCCACACATCTTTTTGGTGGATCGCGGGGTATTTATGTCGATGTCGAAGAAAAGTCTCAATAGGACGAAGAATTTCAAACAACGACGCAGGCGAATGGTATTATCACGACGCCTTTTCAAAGATTTCATTTTTCAAACGCTGAAAAATATCCGAGTTTCGAAGAAACTCAAAATCAACCGACAATTTGAATTTAATATTCCTCTCTCTAGCATACCACCAGAAATATGCTGCACTCAATAATTACAGTGCAAAGGATTCACCAGTGGGGAATGTCTTTAGCATTTTTAGCACCCTGCAAACCACCGCTAGAAGGTGTGAATAGCAGGGGGTGAATAGACACCAGAATAATTTCGATCCGGCTATATTTTTTACCCCAACCGCAGTCGGTCTACGTTATTTTGATCCCTCATAGTTCGTGGAAAAAATGACATCTCCAATCTATCTGTTCTGCACTTAATCTCTCTAATTTTATTCACATGATCTTTCCAACCGTAGTGCGATCGAGGTAATAATACATTTTCAACACCACTGCAAGAGAGACATTCTTCCAATTTATGCAAAAGATTTAATTTCTAATTTAACCTTCGCTCCGAGAGTGACTCCCAACCTATTTGCTCTAATATTTTGGATACTCTACTAAGTTTATCATAACAATATTTTAAAAATCTAGCTCCTCTACGCTGCACGCGACCCCTTTCGGCAATTAATCCAACTTCGTGAAGTTGAATACTTGCAGCATATTCTAAATGAGGCCTTACAAGCGACAGATAACATTTTTCTTCGAACTTTTCATCACATTTACCCAGTAATCTTCTGATATATCCTAATTATTTTTGGATTTGAATAAATCCAGAAAATTATGATGTAATGCAGGAGGGCTATCTTTGATTTGGTGGCAGGGCTATGCATGTGGAAATAGAAAATCCCACTTTTGAATAATAAAGGCCAACCGCTTCGACCTCGATGATGAGCCGTCAGAACAGGAAACAAAAAATAAGGTTAATTTTTTTAAGCGTATCCTGAAGTGAAAGTTCTCAATTATAAAATTAAGTCAAAATAGAACGCTTGCACATACAAGAAATTAAACGTGAATAAGCATTTACGAGACTATAAAATTCAGATGAAACATAACGCGCGAATCGTAGGTTGCATTTCCTCCAGGTAGCAGAGAGAATAATACAATTCAACAAATACGCAAGCGTAAACAACAAAGCAAATTTGAAATTTTTACATGGCATGGGTGTGGCGAATCGAAGAAATAAAAATTTGAGAAGTACCTAATGAGTATTGGTTACTGTATTACATTCCCGGTTGTGGAAATTTCTCAATTTCTTGCAAAATACACTGAACTAATGCCTTGTGCCGTTTGCCTGTCAATCACACCTCAAAATCTTGGTTCCTGTCAGAGTAAAATACTCTTAAAAGGCGAATAATTTTAAAATTACAAAATACTACGTACAAAAATCAAAAAATATTCTTGAATTATTTTCCAAATATATATATATTAATAATTAAAATTCTACTGCCACACATAATTACGCTGATACGGAAACCGGATGGGAAATAAACGGAAAGGGTTTGGAGACATCCGAACCTGAGGTATTTAAATGTGAGTCTTTCCCTTAAGTCTTGAAAAAACATAAGGGCATAGAGAGCTGTAATTAATTCCGATGCACCACAACGCCTTTCAGGCCTTGAAAAAGGACACTTCCGAGACCTTGAAAATCGCGCGTGGTCTCAGTTTTTGCGAGTGTAGCTACGATGGCTGCTAAGTATATCTGCCCAACGCCACAGGGAATTCAAATATAGCGCGAGGTGATTGAATGAGTTGCTGAAGCCGGAGGAAATTTTATCTTATCTTGCCAGCCGAGGAGAGATTTGGCGCATATTAATTTTTTTCCAGAAGGCGGCGGTGGGTGCCCGACCCACTAACTCGACTGAATTCCAAAGCCAACCTAAGATTACACGGCAGAATATTTTTCCTCCCTCTGACGTGAGGGACCATAAAAAATTCAGCCTTGAAGAAGGGTCCATTTATCCACAATTTTCGCGAACGAGGGGGCGTGGTCGGGAAAGGGAAAGGCCCGAGCGATCGAAGGGGGGGGCGCGGAGATGGCAAAAAGTAGGCGAGAAAGAAAGAGAGAGAGAGGGCGGAAAGGGGCAACGAAGGAAGGGAAATGGAAGGAAGTGGAAGGGTAGGCCAATCAATATTAAGGACTAGTCAGAGGAGCTGCATCCAGTCTTCTCTGGAAAGGAGTCTCCTCCGAAAGTGAATAGAATAACGCCGAGCTCACTACTACAACAAACACGCCATTCACACAAAAATCGCCCGTGGGGCTAAGACGTCTAAGTAGCTGTGGGGGCTCCCTACGCGGAAGCAGTCAGTGCACAGCCGGATAGGAAGTTACCGTAACGCTAGGAATCATAGAGGCAAGAATTTCGATATGGAATATTTTCTAGGATAGTGAAATTTGTGAAACTAATGCCGCCATTGCAACTCTGCCCCGCCAACCCTTTTACCACCTTCAAACAATGGGTTTCCGAATCTACGGTGAACTCCGATTATTTCTGTTCTCTTTCAAATTATAAAGAAAAACCAACTCAGAGCTTCCTGCAGTAATACGCCTCGGGCCCTCGTGGCGGGGAAGGATATCTCCCTCTAGAAAACACGGATTTAAGGAATACCTCAAATCCTGCGAAATGTAGCAGTTCCGGCAAAAAAAGTACAAACGTGATAGAGCATTCGCTCTATTATTGTATACTTAGAAAAAAATGTCTATCTAAGCATCGGCTCCCTGATGTACGCGCACCCAACAGAGGAAGAATGAAAAATAAATGTGGTTGGACATTACGTCTCAGTCCCGGCAAATCAATCATTTCACGTCCCCGTGGTGTCTCTCTCGGGGTAAAATGTGTGCGTGCCATAGCATCTACATCTACATCTATCTACATCAATACCCTGCGAGCCACCAAGAAGGTGTGTGGCAGGGGGTGCAGCACCAGGATGAAAGGGTAAGGGATGAGGGGGTTAGGGTTTTTCAAATGGATGGGGAAAGGTGGGAGGAACCTGCAAAGAAATATATATATAAATATACTAGTATAACGATGCGCTGTCGCTAACTTGTAGGTTAATACTTATTATGTCGAGCCGACTCCTGGGGGATTTCGATTAGAAACATTCTGGTCTCTTATTGTTCTTGGAAAAAATAACCATTTAAACCTGTCAGTCTTGCAGTCTATCTCTCCAATCTTATATTCGTGATCCCTCTGCCCGTAATACGTTGGGGTTCGTATTATGTTCTTGATGTCATCGAAAAAGGACCCATCTTTAAATGCTTTTAATAAGTTTAATCTATATTTTAAACACCTCTATTTAAGGGAATCCCAGCCTAAATTATCTAGTTACGCTACTGCGTTGGTGATAATAATTTTTGACAAATCTAGCCCCCCTCCGCTGAACTCGATCCAATTCCGAAATCAAATTTATCTTTGAGGAGCCAATATACTGGCAGCATACTCTAGGTGGGGCCTGACTAGGGCAAGAAAACATCGTTCCTTCACTTTTTCGCCACATTTACCCGGCACTCTTTTTACAAATCCAAATTTTTTTATTAGCACGACCGCATATTTCTCGTATGTGTGGATTTCAGATCGTGAGTAATTGTTACACCCAAGTACTTAAAGGAATCTACCCTCGCAATTTCTGTTTGTTTCACTTTGTAACTAAATGGGAGGGAATTACTCTTTTCCCAAAAATGTATTACTAAGCATTTTTTCAAATTTAATTTCAATTGCCATGTATCACACCAAGTCTGAATTGCATTTAGGTCGTTAGCTAACGCGACTCAATAGCAAACGTCTGCCTGACTGCTCCCTCTGTGGGAAGAAATTCAAACGCAGCAATGCGAACGACTTGTCTCTCTCTTGCTCAGCGTCTCCAAATTCAAGTCTCCAAGCTCAGGGAAAGAACTGTGACACGTATATTACAAAAGCAAAGACTGCGCCGACAATGCAATCCACTCAGACGATGCAATCCACTCTGTTAGTAACTTTACCTGCATGCTGAATCCCCCCCACCTCATTACCCCCATCCTGGATAATTGTTAACTAAGATTTTGTTACAAATAAACACATATGTGGTATGACATTATTTGAATATAAACCTGAAAGAGAGATGGAAGATGGTATTTGGGACCGATGTTATATAAGGCTGACCACACGCGAATTAAGTTAACTATTTTTCTAGACTTTTGCTGAAAAATAAGAATTTCTAAATTCACTAACTATACCACCTTCGTGCACAACATTCACGAAAGTCTAATTTATGAATTTTGCTGCGCAAATAATTTAGCATTTTGGATTTAAAAAAACCCTCTAATGCAAATATGCACAAAAATTCTATTCAATAAATAAAATCAAA
Organism: Hetaerina americana; assembly: GCF_022747635.1. Lineage (NCBI taxonomy): Eukaryota > Metazoa > Arthropoda > Insecta > Odonata > Calopterygidae > Hetaerina > Hetaerina americana. The sequence continues at coordinate 1,631,012 of NW_027287117.1, forward strand.
CATTAAACAGTGTCCAACTTCCGAATTATAGAGATAGAATTTGATAGCAATCGTTTCGTATTTAATGCAAGTACACGTTTGGCATGGAAAGAAAAGAGACGAAACAGCTCCTTTCAAAATGCCCCTCCTTTTGTGAGACACTTGTGACGAATACACCGCGAAGGTCGTTCTAATTTCGAACTGACGTCGAGGAGGACATTTCGTAAGGAACGCGGACGCACTCGTGTTATGGATAACATAGAGATAACGTCACGTGGTGGGAGCTCGACTCCAAATCGTCTCAATTCGAGACAATTGAATTCATTGTCCGGATCCTCGGCTGCACTGTTCCCAGGATCACGCAACTGCGCACACGCGATCCGGCCAGACACGTCGCGTGACTCGAGGGAGGGAGGGATGGGGAACACTTCCTCCAAGTTGAGGAGAGATCTACGCGCGTCCTAGGGATGTCGAAGCGAGGGATTCAAGAGCAGCGGAAACAGCCCATGAATAGCTTCGGGGGCATTTCACTTTCGAGGGGTATACTATGAATTATATCGAGTGCTGGTTACAATTGACAAAAAACGCTTTCACTGAATAGTTATAATGGGCGCCAAAAAATAGTAAATTTATCTCGAAATAAACAATCCAAGGTTGTTTATGATAGTGCAGAGAGAGGGAGAGGGAGTGAGATGTGGGGGGTGGTGGATAGGGATACGGAACAGGGAGAGAAATCTCTCGGCTTGGATTGGCGATGGGGTCGACCGAATTGGAAATTCGATTGCGAACGCATCTTGGTTCCCGAACGCCATGTCCAATAAACCACTACGTCACCTGATCGGAAATAACCTCAGTGGAAAAACAAATACGGTTATTCGAAATGTAAATCTAATGGATACTCGTAAATACTTAAATTAAATTGTCTCGTTCGCCATAAAATGGAATGCGCCGCAATGAAATGCATGGATTTGTGGAGAAACTTCTAAATTATTAGATATGGCTTAACTATGGCAAAATTATGGGCACCGAAAAACATTTTGATGACAGTAATTCGACATTTACCTTTAAAGAAAATGTCTACAATTACATCTAACGATTTCTTACTGCAATAAGCTAGTATCTTTTCTCCCAGTGATACATTTTCTCATGAAAATTTGGCATTCTTTTCGTATCATGGCTGTTTTTGGTGAAGATTAAGTCACTCGAGTTGAAATTATGCGCAGCAATAGTGAAATATGACATAGCGTCTGCACTGAACAGATATTTCTGCGTAATCACTTTTTATTTGGGGAGGGTTTGCGCGACAGATCGTAAAGACTTTCGTACTTGCGGCTTCGCCGATAAGTTTCGCACTTATCGTACCGTGACATATCCATAAAATATGTATATCCTAAATTTCGTGTTCGAAAACAAAGATCAGACTAAAATTGTGAAGAACTGAGAACTCTTGAACTAAACCCCATCGGAATAGAAAACACCAACAAGTACATGTACTAGTCAGTTACATTTCTAATAAAAATAACTCACCCCTTTTGCTAACACTTCCAAAAATACACTCCATGGCTCCAGTGGAACCTAGTTCCGAAGGAGTAGTAAAGGTTTACTACTTATGCATTGGCATTGGTGACAATAATTTTTCAACTCATAAAATGACCTAAATATTAACTTTTACAACAGGGGAAATAGCGTACATGTACTGTCATACTAAATAGTACGATTGAACTAAATAACCTTGCAAATTTCCATAATTGCAGTATGTAAAATACGAATTAATACTGAATAATTCAATGAATCTGACACGAATTATCCATTCTGAATTATAGGTCACTGACGAAAATAGTGAGCGTCGGTTAAAGTATCTCAAGTTCTCCAAGAGTTTATCGAAAGGGACAGGTTCAGCATATTTTTGTTCGCACACCCCTTTATCTAAGTTCGCATGAGCACAATCCACGCTGACGCGGTGTTGAGCACGCGATGACGGCCCCAACGCAACGTCATCGAATAACGACAATACAAACACGGGCGGCAACTCTTTTATCTGCAAGAAAAAATGCTTGCATAACATTTAATTAATAGAGGCAGGGATGCCAATTACTCCCTGTCCAGTTGTTACGGTAAGCTGATGTGACCTCCTGGTAAAGTTTCTCTTTATCACCCCTTGTCCCTTCACGTTTGTACGAGTAGCACCAGCGAGGTGATGGGGTCGGGATAAGTTTTGAGGCTAACTATATATTTCTGGAAAATATCGCGCACGTCCGTGAAGACTTTCTTGACCCCATTGGCGTGAATGTATTAGCATAAATAGCAGCTCCACTAAAACCCACGTGGGCACCACTGGAGAACAACTGATGGGATATATTTTTTTTTTTTTAAAGGTAATATACCGGTTAAGGTAGGTTTTTGGATGGACACAACTACCAAACAAAAATTTTATTACTCCTAACAAAACACAAAATCCATCATCCTACTCTATATCAGGTCCCTCTTCATCTCTAAGTACTTTCTTCCTCCCTTCATCCCGTCCAGCATCCCTATCCTGTTCCTTCCCTTTCCTCTTTTGCCCAACATTCTACCCTCTATCACAGTCTTCAACATCCCACTGCCGGTCAACACCCCCTTCATCCACTTTTCCTGCCTCCATAGGATTGCTCCCAACAAACCCCTCTCTTCGCCCACCATACCAAGTACTTCCTCATTTGTTTTCTTCTCTGTCCATTTCACCTTCTCGATTCTTCTCCACACCCACATTTCAAAAGCCTCCAATCTACGTCTATCCTCTTGCTTCAACGACCACGTTTCCGCACCGTACATAGCTACGCTCCATATCAAAGTTTTTACGAGTCTTTTCTTAACATCCTTACTCAAAGTCCCCGTCATCAACTCCCTCCTCCTTCTGAAAGCCTCTTTGCCTAGCGCAATTCTTCTCCTTACGTCCCTACTACTTTGACCGTGTTGGTCCAAAACACTACCGAGATACGTAAACTGTTCTACCTGCTCTAGTTTTTGCCCTCCTATTTTAATGTTAAGCTTGCCCTTTTTCTTTCAAGAAAATCGCATAACCTTTGTTTTATTAATATTGATTCTCATCCCATACCTGTCGCACTGAATTTCCAATTCACTCAGCAATGCTTGCAGCCCCTTGGCTGACTGACAAACTAAAGCTTGGTCATCAGCAAACCTAACTGATTTTACGAATTCCCCGCCCACTTTCATTCCTACCTCCAGTTCTTCCCATGCCTCTTTAATCATTTCCTCTGCATACAGGTTGAACAGCAACGGTGATAATGGGCAACCCTGCCTTACACCTCTTCCTAACACTGCCCATCCTGACTCCCCGTTTCCCACCCGCACCTGAGCAGTCTGAGACATGTACAGGTTGCGGATTAGCCTCCTTTCCCTCCAATCTATTCCTATCTTCTGCAGAATACTCATTAGTTTTTCCCAATTCACTCTATCAAACGCTTTTTCGAAATCTACGAAACAGGCAAATACCTCCTGGTTGTGTTCTATATTCCTCTCGATTAATAATCTCATTACTGCAATGGCCTCACGCGTACCTCTCCCCTTCCTAAACCCAAACTGATCATCCCCTAAGTAATCATTTGCCCTACTCTCTATCCTTTTGTTTATGATCCTGAGAACAACCTTAGCTGCGTGGGATATCAAACTAATTGTCCTATAGTCCTCACATGACGTGGCCTTTACCTTTTTCGGAATAGGAACTAAAACTGATCTCACAAAGTCTTCCGGCCAGATTCCCTCCTCATAAATACTACGGATCAGCCCATATAGCCTCTTCCTCCCACATTTTCCTAAGCATTTTAAAAGTTCCACGGGAATGTTATCTACCCCCACGGCCTTATTTAGTTTCATCTCCCTTAATGCCCTTTCTATCTCATTGTCTAGTATGCCTGGACCTAAGCTGTCTTCCTCTACGTCATTTTCTTTTTCAATGTCTAACTTTGTTGGTCCGAGTTCTTTACTATACAGTTCTTCTATATACTCCTTCCATCTCTCTTGGATCTTTCCTGCGTCAACTATTACCTTACCAGCCTTATCTCTAACTGTTAGCATAGCTCTTCCTTTCTTACTTCCCGATAACGATTTAACTTTGCTGTACAGCGCACCGATTTCACCCTTCCTCTGCAGACTTTCCATATCCTCGCACTGCGTCTTCCACCATGCTTCTTTTGCTTTATTTGTTGCCCGCGTCAATTTATTGTTTAATTCTTTGTACTTCATTTTGCCTAATTCTGTATTTATATCCTTCCATTTTCGCCGCTCATCCATCTTTGTAATCATCTCATCCGTGATCCATGGTTTCCTAGTCCTTTTTGTGTTAACGGTTCCAATAGTGTCTCTTGCGGCTTTAGACAACCCTTTCTTGATCATGTCCCATTTTTCTTCGATAGTACTAAGCCCTTTACCATCCTCCAAGATTTTCTCTACCGCCTGTTTGTATTCCTTCCTTTTCAACCCATTTAATGCTTCTACATTCCATTTTCTAACTCGCCGCCCCTGCCTTATCTTTTTGAAACGTACGCTACATTTCATAACAACTAAATTGTGGTCTGAGTCCGCATCCGCTCCCGGGAAACTGTGGGAATTTATCACACTGTTCCTAAACCTGTGTCTAACCAGGATATAATCTAGCTGATATCTTCCTGAGTCGCCTGGCATTTTCCATGTATACCTGCGTCTTTTGTGGTGTCTAAACCAAGTGTTGGTGATGACTAACCCCTGTCTCCTGCAGAACTCAACTGCTTTCTCCCCGCGGTCATTCCTCGTGCCTAAACCGTAGTCCCCCACCTCATCACCATCTCTTCCTTCGCCTACCGCCGCATTCCAATCCCCCATCACTATCAAATGTTTCCCTGCAGGAACACACGCGATCATGTCCTCCAACTGATCGTATATCCTATCGACCTCTTCTTCCTTATGGTTGCTCGGTGGCATGTATACCTGAATAATAACTAAGTTCGTCGGTTCTGCTTTTATCTCCACTAGTAGTATTCTATCCGTTACCTGCTCTGTGTTGACTACGCTTCTTCCTACCTCTTCATTTAATACTATGGCAACTCCTCGTTGGCTCTCGTCCCCACCGCTGTATATTTTTCTATACTTATCACTCCAGTAATCCCCGCTATCTTTCCCTCTCACCTCGCATAGACGTAAAATATCGATATTTCCCCTTTCCATCCCTCGCCTAACATTCTCCAATTTCCCTGTCCTCATCATTGTCCTAACATTCCACGTTCCTATTCTAACTAATTTGGTCTTCTTCTCCTGCGTCTTTTGTCCTGCTGCTGCTGGTTTTCCCTTGCAAGGGTTTCGTGGGATGACGACCGCGGAAGCCTTGCCTCCCCCGCTGCCGGGCACGACACACGGCCGATTGGGCCGAGCCCCGTGGTTGCCAGGACTCAAAATATCTCTATTGTCCATCACATTGTTCTTGGGAATGATAATTGAGGTGGTTTCCCGTTGCCTTCCTCAATAGTGTTTTTAACGTGACACCATCACTTACTGGCCGCCCCACTGGGGTCAGACGCCATTGCAGCCGCCTCACTGAGGAACAGACGCTGCGTGGACTACCTTTCGTCTGGCTCCTAACCTTCGACCTATCTGGCATGGGTGACCCTACCAGGAGCAATTTTTATTACTCCCGCCAGCACAGCTCTAGGGGTCATCGGAACGCACAAGCCCTTCCACCACGCCAAGGTTGTAGTCCGGGGAGGGATGGGATATATATATATATATATATATATATATATATATATATATATATATATATATATATATGCTTTCGTAGGCGTAACACGGAAGTGCCGAATAGTACAATACACAGCCATTACTTCTATATCTTCAGAGGAAGACGGATTGTTTCCGTCGAAATATCAAGAAATAACGTGTGAGTGTTCTTCTTTTTTTTTGTGTTTCTATATTGTGTGTTACTGTGTATTGTACTATATATATATATATATATATATATATATATATATATATATATATATATTTATATAAAATATGAGTATTCGACAGTGTATGGTGCCTCTTATGAGTAATATACTCACGGCCTTACTACGGGTCAGTGTTTGAAACCGTTTCCACCGAGTTCTGCGGTGTGCCACATTCCTCCCTGTGTCTTTGGGGGCGGAGATCATGAGTGGCACATTCATGGGATCGTTGGATTTCCCCTTCTTACTTTTCAATTCTGATTTGCCATTTGTTATTAGATAGATTTTAACGATACTCTAAAGAGCATATCCATGTTAGTTTACATGCACTTGCATGCGTGTAAGTCGAAAAGGTTTCAGCATGAATATATACGTCAATGCGGGTGTAATTTTGCATGTGGTTTAATTCTCTTTCACGGATGTTCAGCTGACAACTCCCGCCACACGCCCCTGCGACGGCTTCCGAGGTATTATGTAGATGTAACGAAACTTCCGGCGCTGAAACCACCCATCCAACAACGGTATGCGTCTTAAAATTGAGTCACTCAAGAAATGTGGGGGTTGGTTGTTGATCACACTCAATTCATATCACACAAGTATTTTCCATGCACCTCTCTCTGTTTTAATATAATATGATTATCTATAATAAATATGTGGGTCGCGGTTGCCTAGAGGTAGAGAGCCGGACTACCGACCAGAAGGCCCAGGTTCGAATCCCGGGCAAGCCTCTCTGGGCACCTGCAGCTCCATCCAAGCTATGCGATATCTTCCTGGGGAAACCATAACCGGCACAGGGAAAGGAACTGACCCCCCTACCCTGATGTGTGAATTTCACACGCCGCCGGGCTTATTACTGGGTGAACACTGCCATCACCTACCAAACCGACGATCGGGCTGTGCTAATGGTTTTTTTAAAGTAAATGCTACCGTGAAAATAGCATAAAATGTCTATTGGTAATACCCCTACTCTTTCTTTTGAAGGAGGTGGGATTGCAATAATCGAAAATTAATATATATATATATATATATATATATATATATATATATATATTTATATATATATATATATATATATATATATATATATATATATAAAATATCTTCGAAATGGAACGCTCTTCGGTGACGCATAAATATATAAAAACACAGATGTAGATTTTTAGAATATAGAGACACAAAGAAAGGACACTCACAATTTGTTATTTTACGTTTCGACAGCACGGCTGTCGTCTTCAGAATCAGACAATCACAGACAGACCTTCTGAAGACGACAGCCGTGCTGTCGAAACGTAAAATAACAAATTGTGAGTGTCCTTTCTTTGTGTCTCTATATTCTAAAAATCTACATCTGTGTTTTTATATACACTATATATATATATACACATACGAGGGTCATCCGGAAAGTAGTACCCGTTCGTGCCGCATGAAGTGCTGACGACGCGAGTAGCCGCTGGACGAGGTCAGATAGCTTCAGTGGCTTGTCTGCCTTCTCTGAGCCAAGTTGCGTGACGCTAGCATTGCCTGTGTTGTTTCTGTGATTGTTTACAATGTTTAAAAAAATTGAGAACGCCGCCAGTTGTGAAGTGAGGGCAGTGATTAAATTCCTCAATGCAAGAAACGTTCGCCCATGTGATATTCATCGCCAATTAAAGGAGGTGTATGGAGACAATGTAATGGACGAGTCGTCTGTTCGGCGGTGGTGTCGCAACTTCAACATGGGGAGGGGGAACACACACGACGATGAGCGTTCGGGGAGACCGTCTGTCATTACAGACCAACTGGTGAGCTCAGTTGAGACGAATTCGTGAGGAACGATCGGCGCGTCACAATTGATGACATCTGTGAGCATTTTCCCAATGTTTCTCGAACAATTGTTCATGAAATTGTTAAACACCATCTGCATTATGCAAAAATTTGTGCAAGATGGGTCCCTCGCGTATCTCAATGAGCTGGCGGCGAAGGACTATGCAGCAGGAATACAGAAACTTGTCACACGTTATGACAAATGCCTTAATTTGCTTGGAGATTATGTTGAGAAGTAGTTTAAAGTATCCTCTTTCAAATAAAATTTTTTATGTTTGTTAATATTTACTTTTGTGTCTTTATTTCACGAACGGGTACTACTTTCCGGATGACCCTCGTGTGTGTGTGTGTGTGTGTGTATATATATATATATATATATATATATATATATATATATATATATATATATATATATATATATATATATATATATATATATATATATATGTAAAACTGTGTTTTGACTTACTATCCACTAAGCTCTCTATCGCGCATAACTGATTAACACAAGGCCAGTTGGAAAGGGTGCAGATTCCAAGCAGAAAAACTCTCCTTGACCGGGACTTTATCCACGGACCGTGACTTGCCGGGTTCTACATATTAAGTGATGGAAGAAACGCACCCACCATTGAAATCCGCGGAGTTTTATGCAGCCAAATTCCTCGATTTAAGGAAACACACCCGTCGCGGCGAACATCTGCACATGCACTATTAACATGAGTCAACATCATCCTTCCATGTAAATTGATTTCAAGCTCAACTCAGACTTACACTGACTTATTGTCCGGCGATGGAAGGTCGTGAAATATTCTCATAATTTCCCCCGTACATACTAGGGCCTATATTTCAATAACAATGCAACATTAGGTCAATTTTAATTTCGCCTCAATCATGCAGGTACCAGATGACGAACTGATTGACGTGATTATGCCAAGGTTTTTTAAATGAAAAAAACATCTTGAAAATGTTGCCTCGTCATTACTGTTGGTGATTTTTAACACCCTTTTAAAAAACGCCATTTTTCAACACCCTGCTGAAAAATATCGGCACTTATATTTAAACCGGGTCCATGCCCACGGAGGCGGGGCCATCGGGACGGAAGGCGATGTGGAAATGGAGCCGAGAGCAGTTATAAATACGCTAAGCGGCGAACTGTATCACTTCGCCGTCTCACCTGTAGGCACCCCAGGCGAATAAGGACGACCCCAAGGTCGCACGGCTATTCAGAGCCCTCGTGGGACGGCCCCGCGGGGAGAACACTGACCCCCAACAACGAGGGGGGGAAGGTTATCCCTTTCATCCAGTCGTCGGGGGGGGGGATGCCGCCGCCTGCATGAAAGAGGAGTCTTTGTCATCTCTCACCGCGATTAACTCCACCTCGTGAAAGCAGTTCTCGAACATCTCCCGATTACTACTAATTCGCAGGCTAAAGGGATAATGGAATTGCAGGACTTTGGGAAGTAATGAAATAGAGATTATTACTTTATCACTACCTTCAATAGATCCAGGAATTTCCATACTACCACAATTCAGGAACACACCAGTGTAAAGGAGACGTTATATATTCACGTGAATATATTCCAGTGAAGTATCCTTGAAGTTGAACATGAACTTAGATTTTATTAAGAATTAATTATTCATCAATATTAATAACTTATTCATAATATTCATAAATATGGGGGATCGAGATGGTGCGGGGGCTAACGTACTGGCTTCCCACCCTGAGGGCGTGGGTTCAAATCCCGGCGGTGTTGAATATTTTTCAGAGGTATCTCGATCCCTACTTGAGGTGCTTTGTGGAGGGCACTTTGAGTGAGTACGCCGTCCGTCGGATGGGACGTTAAGCCGCGGACCCCTTGGCGCCTTTCGTAAAGAGTAGGCTAATGCCGACGCCGGGTTTCTCTCCACCCTTCATCCTTTCCTGTCCTTCCCCTATGGCGCAAATGACCTTAGCTGTCGGTCGCCTCCCATCAAAACTACTACTACTCATAAATATGTGGGTCACGGTAGTCCAGGGGGTAGAGCGTCGGACTACTGATCGGAGGGCCCCGGGTTCGATTCCTGGCCAAGTCTCTGGGCACCTGCACCTTCACCCAAGCTATGTACCAAGCTATAACCGGCACAGGGAAAGGAACTGGCTCCCCTACCCTGATGTGCGAATTTCACACGCCGTATAGGGCTTAGTACTGGGTGAGCTCTACCATCACCTACCAAACCGACCTTTGGGTTAATTACTGTGTTTATTCATAAATATGACTAAAGAGATAGTAAGTTCCGTTGTTTTCCTGCCCTTATCATGCTCAATTACTTGAGTTCGTAGTCAGTGTATCCCATAGGTGCGAGAAAAAATTCACTGGGCTAGTACGCCGAATGTAAAATGGATTAAAAAAGTTATGATCATAAAATAAACACTGTCTCCGTCAGATAGATGTCTCTGTTGGCAGATCTGACATGGGAGTCATTGGCAGACCATCTGACGCAAGATCGAATTCCTTATTTAAAATATAAATTGTTAAGTTTAAATGCATCCCAGACAAAACGCCATTAGATACTTCGGAGGAGACATTGGATGCCGAAATATTCAACGTCAAGGCATAATTACAAGTGCTTTATGCTGGCAAATCTAATTACACCGAAATCTCTCTCATTATTTCAGGTGCTGCAGCACAAATATGTTATAAGGGAAGGTAAATTCACGTTGGCATTGATGAGATGGCTTTGTTGACTTTTTTACAGTGAAAACACTGCTGCGTGACCACACCCGCTTAATAGGGACACGAGACCTGGTAACTGGTAAGGAAGCGGTACGCCGGTTATAGTTTTTTAGCGGAACACGCGTTTAAAGAAGACGACGCACCGCAGTGAGGCGGGTCGGCGCACACTTGCATGTCCCGTGAGTGACACTGCACTTAATGCACGCGGGGGATCGAGATGGTGCGGGGGCTAACGTACTGGCTTCCCACCCTGAGGGCGCGGGTTCAAATCCCGGCGGTGTTGAATACTTTTCAGAGGTATCTCGATCCCTACTTGAGGTGCTTTGTGGAGGGCACTTTGAGTGAGTACGCCGTCCGTCGGATGGGACGTTAAGCCGCGGACCCCTTGGCGCCTTTCGTAAAGAGTAGGCTTATGCCGACGCCGGGTTTCTCTCCACCCTTCATCCTTTCCTGTCCATCCCCTATGGCGCAAATGACCTTAGCTGTCGGTCGCCTACCCTAAAAACTACTACTACTACTACTTAATGCACGCGTGAAACGCCACCTCCACTCTCTTAGGTAATCCGATGATTTGACTTCATTATTGTCACATTAACAAGGTTTCCATTAAAAAAGTATCGGTAACAATTTTTTCCTGACGTGTGCGTGAAGGCCGTCGATTAAGTGTGATGTGCATGATCGTAAATTGGCATTGACATGATAGGGCACACAATTATCACTGAAATTTTGGCGAAGCGAAAGATCTGCGCTAAACTCTTCCCGAAGGTCTCTCGACGGACGACCAAGAACATAGCTGAGCATCTGCTCGCACGCCTACCCTTAAGGACCTTCCGTCAACCATGGAGCCTTTAAGAGTCTTGGAAAATCCGCTCTGGCAAAAGTGTGTCGGCGCTCAAGGGTGATGTACTTTGAAGAATTTTGAGTAATTGTAGCAATATTTGAAATATATCTATTTTTTCCAAAACTTTTCCTGGTACTTTTCATACAAACCACTTATATCATTGGACTCTCGACGCAAAGGAGACCAGAAGGAGGAACATGTAAATCGTCTCAATGGGAAAGTTGGGGCATATATCCCAGATCAATCCCGTCGTCCAGCGTTACCCGATGAATGAAACATCAATGACCGACGAGCTACTTTTTGAAATAACAAAAACACAACATGGAAATAAACACAATTATTGCCAAACAAGTTGAAAATTATTTATATGAGAGCAAACCCAATTAACTATTCGAATGCTTTGAATAAATTTCAGGGCTCATTGATGACGAGGAGATATTGACTCTCATCTGATAGAAATAATAATATGGATATTTTAACTAATGTAAGTATCTAATAGCTAATAATAATAATATGCTGGTAATTCTGAAGGGGTATTTCCCAATGATAATGAAATTACCATTATGACCTTTAAAACACTTTGCAATGCGAGCACTCGCACAGCCTCGCGGGTGTGTTAGACATAGCAATCATTTCAGCAATGATCGTGAGGTGTGTGGTTTCTTTTAAATATATTTTAAACATTATTTTAATTTTCCGGAAGATCTAACCCACCCACACGTTTTGAAGCATTGGGTCTGATAATTGGGCCAAGGCGACGGAAGTGAGATACATTTTTTTTCTTTTCAGATGTCATTTAAGGTTTACTCTAAACCTATTGATACACGATTAAGGCAGGCGACGCTTATTGCTTCAAAATTTTGAAAACTTCACCTAAAATCTCTCCGAATGGGCGATGTATATATTTCAATTATACTACAAATGCATACCCGGTAAAGAGGGCGTTGGTTGAAAGATAGCAATGAAAAATGAAAACCAGTGATGGATTGTGGCAGAGGAGACGATTGCCACGGATTGGCACTTGGGCAACTTGGTCATGACCTGCAGCGTAAATATCGCCTAAGGAAGGCCAATCCGCTTAGCGGGCAAGAAGCAAGGACTTTATTTAATAGAATTTTGATTCGTGGAAAAATGGGAAAGTTTTTAAAGCCGAATCGCACGGTCGATCACAGAGAAGAACATGCGCACAAAAGAGTAAAAATCTCGACAACTTGGATCACAAACTCTGAGAAGTCGGTCGGAATGCGCTTTGTTCATCGCAGCAGATATCACGCAAATAAGAAGTGGTCGGAGGGATATAAATCACCATTTAGACTCAATTCTCGCACTCAAGCTGATTGGACAAAATATTCGGAAACGTAAACATGCCTGAGGGGGAAAGTACACGGCGAGATCACGCAGGGAGTCCACGAAAACATCCCGGCTCCACGAGTGCTCCACGGCCATCGGCCCCTGAAGCCTCGAGTGTCAGCGGAACAATGAACGTCAAATACCTCACAAAGATTTCATATGAAATAAACAGAGACAGGAAATATGTTTACGCAGCAGTATTTCCTTCGATCTCTGATTGTAAAGTTCGCATCCAAAGTAATCGCCAAGCTCACACTGAGGCAACTTTTATGGATTCATCGAAAATTATACGCACAAGGAAAATCAATGTGTGTTAGGCTGTGGCATGAGAAGGCATCTTTCATTCACATCAAAGGGCATGAAAGTCAACCGACAGTCTGCAGTGAGTGGGTCCAATGAGTGGATCGCATCGGTCAGTTTATCTCTGGGCTGGCGATGGTCGGAGTCAACTTTAAATGGAGTCATCCGCCATACAAGTATATATACCCTGTATGTACATTACAAAATCATTAGCCTTGATTGGGATTCAAATCCGTATCCCTCGGCGTCCGGCCTCTTTAAAAACCCCAAATTTTCGAAGTTTAAGAGGACGCCTCGATAGCTCAACTGGCGAAAACATTCGGGCGGCCATCGAAGGTTTCGGGTTCAAATCCCGGTCAAGGTGAATTATTTCTACACATGAAATGAAAGTGAAACACCTGAAATTGTCGCAAAGTGGTACTTTATCTAAAACAATGTGGAAAGCGAATTGCTATTCACTCGCATTTAGCCTGCCATGTCCATCAAATCGGGGAAAAAATTAATGCAAGAAATAAATCTCATGTGCTGGAATTACTGAGCGGTTAAATATATTCTCTTGTTAGTTTTATTCCTTCATTTTTGTACCATTCGCTCTCTCAGCGAATATGACCTCTTTCTTTTTTCAAGGTTAAGTTCTTTAGGGAGGTAGACAGCCTACCGAGTTGAAAACATGAAATATCAGGTTCAATTTAAATGGATGATGAGGGTTTCTTACCCATAGAGCTTATTTCATTGCTTTTTTATCTCGCTTCCAAGAATAATTTACGCCTCGTGGCATTCTCAGTGCTTTTATCGCATGGGATGGATGCTATCTTTCGTGGCAGCAAAGGGAGGTAAATTGAAAGCTATAAAAAGTCAACATTTTCTAAAAAACAAATTGTGTTTGCTGTCATTATACAGGGTTGCGTCATACATACGCATGGATATCATTAAATCATCAATTATAATTGATACTGTCATCTGATTAACATATATATCCGATGACTCTAGAGAGTCTATGTGCTGCACTTAAAAAAAACTCGTATAAATTATAACCTTCATTCATTGGCTAATGTCGTAGCTGCTCCCAAAACTTCTAAACGGATCTCAATGGAATATCAGTAAACTAAGAGTGTGAGTGTCAATTCCCTGGACATATTTCTCATATGGAATAGATTCGGAGTAATTCATCACAATTTCGCATATCTTTGTAGTGAGATAGCATGACTTACGCCAAACGTCATCGGGACATCGGATCAAAGAGGGCAAGATTATGGTATAAAAGAATATTTCGCAAAGAACTTCTTACCAGCTTTTTAATTAGCATAATGACATCAGTCTGAGCCTTTCTTATTGTATGAATTAGCACATAATAACTGTGAGAGAGTTTCGTAATCCGAGAAAACTATTGCTTTCAGGCAGAAGGCACCTCCACCCATCGGAAGAGGCGATTAATTTGAAAAGGAAGAAAGTTATCCGGGGACGACAAGAAAGAGGGGAGTCTCAAAGATGAGATTATATGACACCTTTCAACACTCCCTCTGAATACAGCCCTTTCGAACATTAAACACCATTCATATCGAGGAATGAGTCACCCATTCATTCATTCCTTCATTCGAAGCACGTCTGTGAGCAAAGTGTGGAGTGCCATTGCACATTCATAAGTTTCTCAATCTGGTTAAATTTGTTAAAGCACTCACTAGCACCAGAGATATTTGGAGGGATACATCTTAAAGATGGCATGTCAGTGCAAAACCAATCAAAAATGATTCCGCTCAAGAACGAATTGAAAACTATTTATACGAAATGCACGGAAGGAGGAACTGGGTAATAAAAGAAAGGTAAGAAGTCACAAGGGACTAATAAATTGGAAACATAAAATTCATGAGGCAATACAAGAGAGGGAAGCAGTTTATCAGCTACACCAGAGTAATTGAACAGGGAGCACAAGGAGAAGGGCAAGTAAAAAGTCATCGTCAAAATGCATTTGCAGATATATTGTAGGGAAATTGAACGTGGAGAACAAGGAAAAACATATAAAACTATGAAACACATTAGCATATCCGAGAAAGTACCTAGAAATTATATTAAGCACAACTTAATATAATTCCTAGGTAATGTCGGAAATGGCATCATAAAAGATTGATGGTTTTGCCTCCTCGACCATTCATCACTTGTCCCAGCACTTGCCAATAAATCCATTGACGACAGCATGACAAGATGGAATGAAGCAGCAATTAAGGAACTTTGACAGAGTACATTTCTGAGTAGGCCACTCTTAGCAGACGACTCGCTAATCCTCCAAGACGGTGACCACACCCTTCAACAATTTGTATTTGAGCTAGAGAAGATTTCCAAAGGGCAGGATAGTATCAAAGCCAAAAACAAAGCAATGGCCATCCATGGAGCAGAACCATTAAGAGGAAAATTTAGAGGAAGTCGTTAAGAACATTAAGATATAACAAGTTAGCCACGACTCTTCCCTGAGGAATGGCATACGACAAGAAAAACTATATCAAGGAAAAGCTATAACAAGGAAAATACCTACACGACCAAATTCATGCATTTAAGACGAAATAAAGCACGACTAATACGCACAAGTCGAAGAAAAGATGAACCAAGGAAACGTCGTTTAATGTTATGAAATAATGGTCGACTATTCTAGTGATCGAATGGTCTCTTCTGTTCAAAGTAAAACAAATATGAACGATGGTTAACGCGGATGAAAGGGAGATACAGATATCGACGATGGCATTTTTGTGATAGGTTACAAGAAGTATAAGATTTCAAAGTCAAAACTGAAGACATAGGAGAAGACTTAATCTTAACAGAATCAACGATGTGCGACGATATTGAGGGAGTTGGAGGAGCGGTGCGCGAAGTGTGCACGGCTACCCAAATCATGAGCGGAGCATGCAATGGGTAGGGGGAGAGAGGGGGGGAGGATAGCGTGGCGGAAGAGATAGCTGGAAACAGTTTTGAGGGCGGAGTAGGCAGAGAGCAGCCTAATCCACGGCAGATGATGGCGAAGAACCGAAATGCTTCTTCCCGACGCCATCTCAAATTGAGGACTCAGCGGGAATATAAATCAACCATTAGAACTGATTGAGGAAAAGGGTAATGTCATTAATCGACTTGCATCGTTCGTCTCCGCATGGCGATAGACTAACCTCAGCCCTATTCAGTGTGACAAGACATATTTTGCAGGGCCAAATCCTTTGACTGGGTGCCCCAATATTGTACAAATTAAATATAACGCAAGAGGAAGAATTTTATTCGAATCAAAATCAATTTAAAAAATATTATGATAATCATTGAATAGTTTTGTTTAAGAATCACAGGTGACCGACTTCACCGAAGAGAGTAATATGAACGGCATAATTTAAATACTTTTGGAATACAACGTATTTGCCAGGTCACAGCATACAATCGATTAGGTGGAAGTAACAAATTCTCTTGAGAAGAAACTGTTACTTAAAAAAGTTGGATTGGTGCAAGGGAGAGATAAGGAAATAGCAATACTGGAGAGGACAGCCAGGAAACAAGCACAAATAAAACTGACAGTGACGGCAATGCAAGAAGAACATTACCGACCAACAATACTTGGGAACGAACATTATTACACAAGAAATAAACACGAAATAAAAATCTTAAAATGTCGGCAAAGGCAATTTTAAATCTTATTCTAAGTTAACTTATTCGGCACGATTATTCTCACCACGAAGACATATTCCTTTTAACATTTAATAGATAACATTACATTTTGGTTTCCAGATTGTTGCCCAAGCATGTCTCCTAATCAATACCGCACTGCATTCATAAGACAGCAGGATTATGGCTTAAAAAAGTCAGATGGTTTTGGCAACATAAAGCATCCGTTAAGAAAACCTATAGGCAAATTCTTAATCGTGAAAGCAGATATATACTTTTTTACACTTTTGATAAACCATCTGAATACCTTACCTCTACCATTCACCAGCTCAGCTAGTTACATTTTTTTAGATCAAGGCCCAAATACCAGCAGGTATAGCCCTTCGGCTAATTCTGTAGCCGTGATATTACACAAAATATTTTCCCAAAATAGGACTCTGCATGAATAGACAACTGCATTATATTGACCATTACGGAGCGTCAATTGCCCACACTAATTCGACTATGGAGGGAAACGATGATTTCACTAAAAATGAGAGAAGAGAATGTCCATACAAAGGGAAAAAATATCACTTCATTCCAATGAAAAGAGTAGGTAATCGACGAACTCGCTGCTCGTACCTTACCTCGTTACTAATCCCAGTCTTCCCATTCCCCCTCACTCAAAGCAACTATTTTTATACCTGTTCATTGCAATTGCCTTACCAGATACCACGGGTACAAAAGCAACCAATAATAGGCCTTTTGGCATCAATAATGAATACCAAAGCATGTCCAATGGCGAGAAGATAAACGATGAATTAGAATTCCTACAGAATTATTTATTCCTTTAAAAGGTCCTGGCAAACATTACATGTAGCGTTTTTGTTGATAGGAGTTTGATCAACAACACTTCAACCAGAAATGACTTCGAAGAATATTTTAATAAACGAATTTAATGAGAATCTGTTGCACATACAAAAACAGAATTATATAAGCATAAATCATAGATTAGATTTGAGTGAAGCAGTTGCAATTTATCGAAACAACACATTTTATATGAAAACAATTTCTTCACCAAACAAACAGGAAATACAGAGAGGGAATGTTCTTAACTCTACTACCGAGGATTACACCAAAAAAATGGCAAATGTTTTTATTCTACAGACACACTATGTACCATGTAATTAAATTACATTATTTATATATTTAATATATTAGAATAACATCTAAAAATCAATAGAAAATTACAGCGAGAAAAAATACAGAAAGCGTATTTTACATTGTATGGCTGCAAAGCCTGTGAGAGCAATACAAGAAAGATTCAAATTAAGTAAGGCACATAAGAATACATATCTGATTAAACACTACAACAATTAGTATTATAACTGATTAAGTGAAGTAATTGTGGGATGGTTATCGACATTTCATTATTTGCATATCACAAGTTAAAAAGTTTTGAAAATTTGGAAATCACAGATGGGTTCCTAATACAATCGCAACAAAATATTTACATCATAAATAATTGAACCGAGCGTAAAAATTGAAAAAAAAGGGATTGGGATGCATAAACAACTAACATAAAATTAATTTGATTAATAAAATAAATCGTAGGGCTGCATAAAAATAAAAAAAAAGACAAAAATTATAATTTTTAAAAAAACCTTTATAGAAAGATGCATAAAAAAACGATCTTATATCATATTACAATGCATGAACCTTGATGACACCATTAAGATAAACAAGAGGCATACCAGCGTGCACAAGGTGCAAACTCACGCTATCATTTTGTTTCACTGAGGCAGGAATCTGCACCGTTAGCAACTCTTGACTAACTCTACTCAGATATGAAAACAATAACAATCCAGCGCAAGACGCGATCGCGAGTGAATCAGAATTCAAATGTGGATGACATAAAGAAAAGTTCAATTCTTTGCAACGGACAACGCCCACCATATTAAAAGCGTTATCACCGCCAAACAAAAAGTGACATCCAAGCAACAACAACATCAGCATCATTATTCAAAACAACTCACCTTTTCGTCACCAAAGCTGTAAATGCCGTCCAGCGAGAATTATCGTGCGATTCACGCCAACATTTGGGAGATATCAACAAGACACAACACCTTCGCCATGCTATCTAGTCCACGCCACTTGGAATAGCGACATCATTGTGCCCGTCCCCTTTTCTTCCCGAACAAATAATCCTTCACCTTTGTCTACAACTCTTTCGCAGGGCAGGCCACGTCTGCTTTTTCGAACACTGGCGACACCAAATCCGCGGACGAGTTAAGAAACCTTCCGTTAGTTCAGATAAAAAACTCTTCAAATGCCTGTTTGACTCTCCTAGAAACAAGCCTTCTGCATGAAACCATGCATTTGCGCGAACACTTCAGTATGGCCGTCCGCAAAGTACGCCTCCCCTCTCTTCCAATTCCCTACAGATAAAAATGTTCAAACAAACGAATGGCGTCGCCCGCTCTCTCGCTTCGTGGAGGAAGTCGGGTGTATCTCGCTCGGGGCAGAGAGACGGAGCGAGAGGAGGAATGAAAGAAAGAGGTTGCGGCCACTCCCCGCCCCCTCGTGCCCTCTCCTCGAACCTCTTCCCGCCACAAGATGGTGGATGTGTTTTCGTCCGCTTCCCGGTGGCAGGAAAGATGACGAGTCTCTCGGGAATATTTTTTGGTGTAAAGAAAGCAAACTCTCTTTCATCCTTTTATCCTATCTCTCTATTAGGGTATTGGTATTTGGTTGGCATGCCTCAAAACCTGAAAAAACATTGAATACCAAAACAAACGTGTCTAAGAGATCCCACAATTCTCTTTTTTTTAATTATTTCAACCGAATTCACGGAAATAAGAAAACAAATTCCACAACTAGGGGGATGTATCGGGCGAGTCGACCCAAACTTCACGCTCACCGTCTTGCATGTGTTCTTCGGTGGCGATGGGGTGTGGGGACTGCGGGGTATAGAAGAGGGGGGGGTCCGGAAGGGGAGGAGCAAAGGGGGGGGGGGCAGAGGGGAATTGAGGAACGGCTTGCGGGTCAGCTACGAGATTGAGAGGGGGGGCAGGGGGAGTAGTAGTAGGCAGCAGCGGAGAAGCAGTCGTAGTAGTAGCGTATAAAAGCGGACGGGTTGAAAGAGAGAGAGAGATCAGGGGGGGGTGAGGTCAGGTATTCTAGGGTGGGGGGGACGGACGCTGGTGTGGGTTACATAAAAGGTCGGGGTGGGGCAGTGAGAAAACGGCTCGCGGATGCGAAATGCTATATATGGAAAGGGGGACTTGTGGGAAGAGAAATTCCGAACGGAGGAATGGATTTAAAAAATAAATAAATGCGTTTGCACGTCTTTGGCTGCATACTCCGGGGAGGAGGCGAGGCTTGATAAAACATAAGAGGCAGAAGAGAAGACACGAGAGAGAGAGGCGGGGAGAAAGCAAGGAGCAAGGCTCTAGCAGTTGTCTCTCTCGCCTGCATCCCTGGGGTGGGGCGGGGGGAGGCCTCGCCGTCTCCGTGGGTTCTGCCTGCTCCCGCCGATGACTGCGGTGGACAAGATGGCCGCTCTTCCGTTCCCCCCCCCCGTCGAGGGACGGTGGAAGAAAGGCGGGCGGGGAGGAGGGGGTTGGGAAGGGAGGGGAAGTGAGGGGAGGTTGGAAAAAAGGGCAGAAGAAGAATCGCGCAAGCGCCTTGCTCTCAGGACGAGGAGGACCCCCTAAACGGGAAGGCTCCGGCGACGTGACGTCACCAACTCTCTCCCGCTTGATTTATTCCGATCGCTGAAGGAGGGTGGTTGGTGGGGGGGGGGGTGGTTGAGGGTTTGCGTGGCGTAAATAAACGCATAATTACTTTCCAAACTGGAACAGAACGGCGGAAGGAATGCCTCTAATAAAATGCTACTGGAGGAGTCTAATTTAAATTACTAAGGCGCACGGGTTAAAGTTTTCTTTCCGCGGAAAGTATGAAACAATAATAACACACGAATGATGAGGAATGAGTTAATAACAAAAACTGCGAACATATTAATACGCTTCCTGACACTTAAAAAAGTTAGAGTGGCGAGGAATACTTCAGGGTTCGTTGCCCTTACTCATAAGTTATACCATTATCAGTTACCCTCTCTTACTCTTCAATTCTGCATGACCGGTCTTGTTGCGGTGGAGGCCTGTCGTATTAATAGTTTTGGCTAATTTTTATTCCCTCTTTTGGCATAGCAAATAAATAATTTATTAGGGTTATTCATCCATTTTTTTAAATTTGGTCTTCCTCCAGCATGCGTTGGCCTTCCTCCGGCATTTGCATGTTATTTTTTAGATTTTTACTTAATATTTTTCCCTTTCCCGTTCCCTCTCCCATATCCTCCCTTATCACTTACCCTTCCCAACTGGTGCATGCACCCCCTGCCACACACCTTTGTTGTGGATCGCGGGGTATTTATTTCGATGTCTATAAACCCATTTCATACGACTAGATGCTTTCGCCGTCCGCGTTAAAAGTATGTGACTCCTTGGCGCCTTCCGTTATTAGAGTGCGCTTATGCCAACGCCGGGTTTCCCTATCCACCCTTCCCCCATTACCGTCCATCTCTAATGGCGCAAATGACCTCGGCTGTCGGTCGCCTCCCCTAATAACAGCTACAACTGACTAATTTACCGGTGTAACAGTAGTTATTAAGGGTGGCGACCGGCATCTGAGGTCGTTCGCTCCATTCGGGATGGGTGGCTGAATAGGTTGGGGTAGGGTATTCCGGGAATGGAGGAAGAAGGGTCGGGAGAAAGCCTTCGTCGACATTAGTCTACTCTCAACTATGAGTAGATGCCGAAGGGTCACACACAGTTTAACGTTCTCTCCGACGGATGGCGTCCTCCACTTGAAGTGCTATCCACATTCAGCACCCAAACTAGGGATCGGGATATCACTGAGATATGCCCTGTTACCAGCGAGATTCGAAACCAGACCCTCGGGTGGGAAGCCAGTACACCATCTACTTTACTGACGTAAGCCGAGAGTGAAACCCTCGCTTCTTCTTTGAGGGAACTCTTTCTCAGAGCTACGGGTTGATTTACTTCGCTGAGAATCGACTTGGAGCTGCAAATAGCGCCGTCAGTCTGAATGTACAAGTGATCTCAGGAAAGGCTCCTTTTATTTACAGCAATTTCCATACATAATTTCAATTTCGTATGTGCTGAAATTTACCATTTAATTAACGTTATTCCACTGTACTATCGCATTTATTTTGCCACGGCAATGCAATGCGTGTGATTCCTTCACCGTAGTCCTTCGATGTCTCATAGTAACTCGCAAAAATCCTCGGGCAACAAATCCAAATTACTTGATACGCCGAGGGTGAAGTGCATCAGGATATAGGGCAGGAGCAGCGGCGAGGAATCGCAAAAAATATTTGCACCCGGGACTTCACGTTAAAAATGTCAACCCCGTTTCATTTCCACGCAATCCTGACTTGAATTGAAGCAATTGGATTAATTTCCGAATTGGATCGCGTGCAGCGTCGAGGAGCTAGGTTTGTATAAAGTTGCTATGACAAAATGAGTAGTGTATTGAAATTATTAGAGGAGATAGGCTGGGACTACTCACGGAGTGAAGGTTGAATTACAGATTGAAGCTCTTGCATAAATTGGAAGGAGGTCTCTTTAGCAGTGATGTTGAAAATGTATTATTAGCCCCATCATCCTATGTTAGGAGAGATCATGCCAATAAAATTAGAGAGATTAAGTGACGAGCGAGCGAAAGACAACAATTCTCTTCAATATTTTCATCACATTTCGCAAAATCTCTTGTCATGAATTCTAATTTTTTGTTAGCTTGTCCACATGTTCCCCGTCCGTATATGTTTCTCCCAGGAGAGGTCGTGAGTGAGGGTAAATATTTAATCGAGTCTACACTTTCTATTTCGGTGCTCCTGATTCAGTAGGCCTTCAGAAGGGATGAGCTCTTTTTCTCATATATTCATCACTACGTAATTTTTTTAGTTTAATTCCATTGCCAAATGTCGCACCAGCATTGTACAGCATGAGGGTCATCTACCAAAGTTGCTTTATCCTCAGGATTACGGATATCTCTGTGAACCACTGCGTCGTCGGCAAATAAACGTATCTTACTAGTGACTACGGAATAAATGTCGATAAGGCAAAGAAGGAATGACAGATATGCGATTACACTCCCCCGGGGAACACCTTAAGTCTGCACTAAAGCCGTAAGATAACAAGTGATATATATGATGCGATGTGACTATGACTACGCTTTGGATCCGACCATTCAAAAAGTCTTTAATTCACCCCTGGATTTTTTATCTATGCCATGGGCTTCTAGCTTTGTGAGTAGTTCACAATGAGACACTTTGTCGAAGGGTTTTCTTAAAACCTAGAAAAACAATGTCCACTGGAATATTGCTCTCTCCCAAAGTAAGGATATCATGACCAAAAAGCCCAAGTTGTGCCTCGCAGGATTTACCCTCCCGGAACCGGGCTGATTTTTCATCGATAACTCCTTGCTATTGGAGGTGTCTCACGATCGAACTAGCAAGAATTTGTTTACAATGTTTGTAGTGACCTTTCATGATATTATTGCGATAGAAATAGGTCTGTAATTTCTCGGTTCCTCCTTGTCACCGTTTTAAAATATAGGAGTTACGTTAGCCGTTTTCCAATCTCTGGGGACCTTGTGATCTACCGGCGACTTCTTCAATATTATTTCTAGATATAGCGCGATTTCCGAAGCTAGATGCTTAAATATACGAGCGAGTATTTCATCGGGCCTGGAGGATTTATTAGGAATAATATTTTTCAGCAAACGTTCTATTCCATCACATGAGATTTTAATTTTGGGCAACGGTTGGCGGGAAGGAACTGGTAAGCTATCGGAGACATTTGGTGATACATTGATGAAGACGCTTTGAAAGAAGGAATTTAATAAGATGTACTTTCGAAATTGCTGGAAACTCTTTCGCCTTCATCGCTCCCGAGTGAATTTACTGTTGACTTATTTCCCTGAACCTCTGTGATGACCAAAATGCTTCCGGATCGCCTTCCACATTTTCTGTAAATCTTTCCCTTTTGAATTCAATCAACGCGCTCAGAAAAATTTTGGTATTCGCCCTGATATATTGTAATCATACATTATCTCATTCATTTCTTCGCTAGAGATTACTACATTCATAGCTAATATTTTTCATCTTGGCATGACATAGCCTTTGACGTCGGAATGATTTTCTAACATTTGCGTCGTACCATCAGTGTTCCTGTCAAGGAAGTGATTCCATGTATATTCAGTATTTCGGTGTATACTATCTTTCTTAAAATTTGCAAATCTCCATCGATTGTAATGCCACGATCGTTGTTTAGGGGTGAGACAATACTCCTGCGGAACTGCTAAAAGGTTAAAAGGAAAATATGGGAGGAAGAGGCTATGAGGACTGATTCCACATACAATATTACGGTGCAGACTATTTTTCTTAATATTTACAATGACCTCTATAACACGCATTTTAAGACAAAGTGCCTGTTTTAAAGGAATAACATTTTTCTTTCATAATTCTTATTTCTTATCTCACGTAGGGAAAACAGTATTTACTGGTCTTTGGTCATTAATCCCTTCAATAGTTTCTACACATGTGTGAGAACTTTTCGGATATGTTCGTTGCCAACAAGTCAAGAATATTATCATCCCTAGTTGGTTAGTTACAAGTTCACGTATAAAGGCCAAGGTCAAGGAATGTAATAGTAACTCGCAGATATCTTTGTCTTTACCCGCTGTTTTCCAAGTATATATGTGATCCAATCAACAGATGGGGCATTGATATCTCCACCGAATATAATACCATCATCGTTGTTTTAGGATGAGAAACTTTTGATTTGCTGATGTAGTTCCAGTGCTGAATTATCTTTGTCATCCGACGGCCTGTGAAATGCGCATGATTAAAATTATTTTGGATTCAGGACTTTTAATCGCATACACTTTCCCAGCCGTTATCTGGAATTACCTCAGCACGGCCGACGCAAGGATTTTTTACTGGAATAAAGTTTAATGAAATAAATTTGAGTACTAAACGAATATTTTACGAAAGATAACTTATTGTTAAAAATTCAACGAAACGCTGATGTTTTCATATCCAATATTTTTACATTTTTTTTCAGGTAACTGAGGAAATTCAGGAATTCCCTAACGATTACCCTCGGCCATGTGTTTGAACACACACATATGACCAACCGTCCCCGGATTCGTTGAAAAAAGGTGTGTGTGGCAGGGAGTGCAACACCAGGTGGGAAATATAAGTGATAAGGGAGGATATGGGAGAGGAAGGGAAAAGGGAAAAATATTCAGTAAAAATATATCAAATAACGTGCGAATTCGTACACATGCAGAAGGAAGACTTCATTCAAACCAAGGATTAATCACCTGAACAAATTAGTTATCTTTTTTTGCCAAAAAAGGAATGAAAATGAGCCAAAATCATTTATACGACAGGCCTCCACCGAAACAAGACATGTCATGCAGAATTGAAAGGCAAGAAGGGGTAACTCCACCTTCACGTGCACACACAACTCATAGTCTCCGCCCCCAAAGACACAGGTTACAGGAATGCGATGCACCGCTACAGTCAGGGGGGGGGGCGCCAAAGAGAGAGACGAGGGATGGAAGAGGAAGCTTGAAAACGATTTTAAGCGTACTATTCAAGCGCAAGTGCGAACTGATATTTGTGCTTTTATGGCTGGTGCCCCGCCACCAATGAATGGAGCACACGCTATTGTGGTGGCATGCGGGACATGGTGTTGGTGATTGCTGATTCAGGGCCGATCAAATTGTCGTAAATTATGTTTTCGACTGTTTTTGGTTCCGAGCTGTACCCGAGGGAAAATGATTCCGAATATAATTTTGTCTGATCACAAGTCAATGCAACGTTCCTCGGTGGTCTACATGACGCCCTACAAGCCACCGCTTGGGTGTGTGGCAGGTGGTGATTACACACCAGACTACTTTTGACACCATATACTTGTTCCTCCTTGAGTGTTCGGATGACATTTTGATCCGTCATTGTGCGTGGGAACAATGACATCTTCAAGATATCTTTTCTGCCCATAATCTCTCTAATTTTATTTGCATCTCGTCTGCCATTTAAGTGTGGTGCAATATAATTATTCCTCCCGCGTCAGCACAATACTCAAATCTATAAGTTCAAATCCTCACGTGTTCAATGTCTCGTTTACCATTTAAATGTGAATATTAGTCTTTCTGCTCATCCATGACGATTCTTCACGAAACGATCACTGAATCCTATTTCATTGAGAAATGAGGAGGAGGAGGACGTAGTGGGGTGGGCAAAGGAATACGAGCGGCGTTGGACATTCGCCGCTGTGGCGATTCCCGAAAGTCACGACCGTCCGTCCATCCCCCGAGCCACCACGGACAATCGGCGACTCCACGGTTTCTCCTCGTTACTATTCCACGAGGGTCACGCGATCGCTGGAGGATGCCAACCGACACCTCCGCCCCCTCATGCATTAAATAAACGCCTTGGGAGGAGGCGTACGTAGAAGGAGGAGACCCCCCCTTCCCGCCACCTCGACATCCAAACCCTCCAGTGCCGGCGGGCGACCCGCCTCGAGACGAGTGAGAGCGAATGCGGCGAACTATCCTCGCGACCGGCGCCATAACCCATCGCAATGTATACACAAATGTGACGCGGCGGACGGAGGTCCTTGGGGAGAGGGAGAGGGGAGAGGGGGGTCGAAATGCGTGTGCACCCGCGGCGTTCCTCCGCAACCCAAAAATAGTGCGCGAGGAACGATCGCTCCTGGTTCCGTCCTCGTCCCGAAGGAACAGGCTCGCGATCACTGACGCGGAGGAATACATTATGTCTGCATTATTATAAGTTAATCTACCGGTTAAGGTAGGTTTTTGGATGGACACAACTACCAAATAAATATTTTGTGACTCCTAACAGAACACACAATCCAGCAACCTAGTCTACATCAGGTCCCTCTTCATCTCTGAGTACTTTCTTCATCCCGTCCAACATCCCTATCCTGTTCCTTCCCTTTCCTCGTTTGCCTAACATTCTCCCCTCTATTACAGTCTTCAACATCCCACTGCCGATCAATACCCCCTTCATCCACTTTTCCTGCCTCCATAGGATTTCTCCAATCAAACCCCTCTCTTCGCCCACCATACCAAGTACTTCCTCATTTTTATTTTTATTTTATTTACACAATTACGTTACAATTAGGCGATTTTCCTGGTGGCAACGGTCAAGTTTGGTCGCAGTTATCTCTTACAACGAAAATTACATACGGACACATGTAAAAACAGATAAGAGACAAAATATTTTTACATACAATGGCACTTCCACATCACATACAAACAAACTTCCACATTATACACAATATGCCGTCCACATCACATACAAACAGTATTTTCATAACTAGAATGAAGTTTATCACCCAGTGACTGCTTTACATTTCAACTTAAAACTTCTAAAATTGGATGGAAAGGGCTCAAACAAACCTCCAGGCAGCTGGTTCCAATAATAGCTCTATTTAAAAAAAGAGTATTTTTTCTTATTTGTTTTTTGAGTCCTTATTTTTATTTTGTAATTATGGTCGTTTTTTCCCTTAAAGTTAGGCTTTTCTATCCCTTGCCATAAATCTTCCCACGCTTCGTCCTTTTTAACAATTCTATACATCGCGCCATTTGTTTTCCTCTTTGTCTATTTCACCTTCTCCATTCTTCTCCACACCCACATTTCAAAAGCCTCCGATCTACGTCTATCCTCCTGCTTCAATGACCATGTTTCCACGCCGTATACATAAGAATGGCAAAATGGACCAAATAGAAACAATAGAATCGAGTTGTGGAAACCAGGGGTAATCGAGAATTCAGCTTATTTTACTTTCTCCATCAATCATGAATATATTTATTTACGGTATATAGTCTCTCGAAGATATCCCTCATTGCCATATGTATGTCCCTCCGGCAAACAACACTCGGGGTGTGAAATCGAGCATCTACCGGCTATGAAACGATATTCGTTGGCAAATATTAAAGTAGATGATAATAGTAGCAGTGATGTTGAAAATCCATTATTGGCCCCATCGTACTGCGGTAGGAGAGATCATGTCAATAAAATTAGAGAGATTAAAAACAAAACCGATAGATTTAAGATGTCATCTTTTCCACCAACAATAAAGGTTCATAATAACATTCTCCGACCGCGGTAGGGACAAAAATATTCGGGTAATAATTAGTCTGGTGTGTACTTGTATTAACCCCCTGCCACACGCCATAGCGGTGGCTTGCAGGCTACTAAAATGATTGAACTGATATAAATAAACTAAATTAAATAAATTCAAAGTACGTGCATTAACCAAAGAAATGGAAATGAAGAAGGAATGCATTAAAGCCGTTCGGGTTGTTGGCCCCCTTCGCCTCTTATCAACATCGCTTTCTTCAGGGTGCAGCCCAAGAAATCGTCTTTAGCTACTGCTAGTCCTCGCCTAATCCAAAGAAATCCCAATTTTAAATCTCACCCAGACATAAGAAAATTATGATTTATCAGAAGAGCACTTGGTAAATGTGATGAAAATTTCAGAGAAATGTTATCTTTCGCTGGTTAGGCCTCTTGAAGAATACGCTGCATGTATACAAGGGGAACGAATTGAGTAGCTTCAGGCGTGATGTGGTGGCAGTCGAATGTATTGACTAACTGAGCGTAGCACTTTTCCACTTGATATATCATATCATATCAAGTGGAAAAGTGCTACGATCAGTTATTCATTATATAAGGGGAAGACGAGGACAAGTTGTTTTCATGAACTGAGATGCGTGTGAAAATTATCAGAGGAGCTAGGTTGGGAATCACTCACGGTGCGAAGGTTAAATTACAGATTATATCTATCGCATAAATTGTGAGGACGTATCTTTAGCGATGATGTTGAAAATGTGTTATTACCCCAGTCGTACTACGATAGGAGAGATCTTGCCAAAAACATCAAAGAGGTTAACTGCAGAACAGATGGATTTATAATTTCATTTTCCAAAAATTAATAGAGTAGCATGGAGATTTCTTTTCTCTCCGTGGGGGGACCCTCCTGCTACATGCAGCTTTGGGTCAAATTCCCCACCTGTGTCTATGGGGAAGAGACCGTTTTATGCTGCATGTGGACGGTCTCAGGTCACGGCTCGCCTTCAGCACGGAAATAACTAATGACAACAATTAGCAACATCTAAATAATGTTATTGACTCTTTTTTTGGGGTTTCCCTAACCACGATTGAAATATGTGGAGGGTAACCATAGCAGGAAAATATGCAGTCACTAGAAATTAGTAATAGTAATTAGTGTGGAATGCATGCACAGGGAAAGATGGGCAATAAATGGACACACGGAATGACTATCCTCGAGCCTAATCTTTTTCATTCGATGGCGTTCAGGTGGCGTTCGAATTAGTCTTTTCATGGGCTCGAGAGGAGACGCGCAGTTCCTTTGATGGCCCCGTTGTGCCTCCGAGGGAGCCGACTTCGAGCCGAGCCTTAATCTTGAAGAACCTACTGGGGTGGTCGAAGAAGCCGGAGGTTTATTGTAAGCTGAAATGGAAGGAAGCGTCGAAGGGAGGAACTATGAAGGAAGGTCAAGGGTGAAAGGCACTGCGAAGAAGGGTGAAGTAACAGCAACACGATCACCCAGAGAGCCATAATGACATAAGAAGAAAGAAAGATTTATCTTCTAACGCCACCTCAGAAATATATACGAAGTCTGTCCAATAAATACGCGAAATAAGGCCATGGAAACTTTATTTCGCGAAATTTAGTCCACATTGATTTTGTCCCCTTCAAAAGTACTCTTCATCCTTTTCTATGCACTTATTCCATCCTCAGTGTTTAAAGCACCCTTAGAAGTCCTCGGCAGTTGGGCTGTTTATTTTTCTCATTGTTTCTTGCTTTATTGTGTCCTCCACATCTTCCCAGTGATGTCCTCTCATCACATTTTTGCATTTTTGGGAATATGAAAAGGTCACAGGGGTCGATATCTGACGAATAAGGAGGATGATCAAGGATGGAATATTGAATTTTTTGCCAGAAACTGGCGAACAATCAATGCTAAATGAATGTGCAGGTGCATTGTCATGGTGAAGGATCCATCCATCATTTCCGGTTAAAATAGCGTGCACTGTTGATTTTCCTAAATTCAATTCATCAGCTTCTATCATTCGGACAGTTTTTCTACGCATGGCTTCACCTGAAAGCATAAGTGAGCACACTTTAAGTCGCACCAGGAAGTTACCTGTTTAGAGCTGTCCTCGTTCGGACGTGGAGAGCAAGAGCATCGAAATTCCCAGAAGTTCCGGACTTTCTTAAAAAGAAACACAAACAAACAAGGGCACCTCCTCCTCGTAGGAGCGAACCAAATAATTTATCCGGTCAGCGCCGCCTCCCTCGATCGAAGGAGACGTCCAAAAAAATGATAAATTCCGGGCGAAGGAAGCTTCCAGATAGCATACCCCGCGGCAGTTTCCTCGGCCGATTAAATACACCCCGCCCCCCTCCTTCGTCCCCCCCTTGTGCCTTCACTCACACCTCTGCCCCGCCACGAATAACAGCGGTGACGACAACAGGGGTGGCGGCAATGAGAAAGCGAGAGGGGTCGAAGAATGGTGAATGCTCTTCAGCAAGCATAATGGATGGATGCCACGACCACGCGAAGATCATATTTGGGCGAGCGAGGGGTTGTTACTAGCGCCAAAATGGTGAAGTGGCGGAGGGGGGAGACTCCCGCCGTGCTCCGGGAGAGGGGAAGGGGGGCACCTAGAAGGTAGTGGGGCGCCATCAACGGGAATGCCCTCGGAACAAGTCCTCTCCGAGAACTGGGTGCGTCACCCAGATGTACATACAAGTATGTCGCCGTTATCAGAGCTCGGCTCGACAGCTCAATGGCAGCGTGGCACTGACGCGTCAACGAAACCCTCTCCGCCATTGAAGAATAGCCATCGCCTCTTTTTGGCGCAATCACAGAAATATCTATAGATCGTTTTCGATAATTTGAGGATGGAGTGCAATACCTCTGACTTTGTTTTGGTCTTCTAATTGTTAAGATCGGTTTTGGGTGTGCACAGCCTATACATACAATTTACTTAGCCAATGGAGCAAAGTATTTGTTCGGCTTCGTAGGGTGGCTCCTCTGTTTGAACGATTCCTCGGTTGAGGATTGGTGCCAGAGGAAACGAACTCGTTTGATAAATTACAAGAAACTGCTAGAGAGAATGATTTTTACGCTCTGATATTGTTGCATTGTAAACTCCTTGATGCCTCTATTTCCTTTATCGATGTCCCTAATCGCTCTTATCCGATGTAATCAACCGGAAAAGAATAATTAGGATGGCACAGTTACGCCTTAACACTCAAGTCCAAAATTGTCGGTCGATTACATTTCGAAAGCTGAGTTTCTGTTGAATAAATGGGTTACATTCCTGGTGGCACTCCCGGCCTCGCTTTAGGACCACCGATGAGAATATGAGTGTATTCCGATGGAGGTACGCAGGTCAGAAGCCACGAAGAAGCAAGCTCAGGTTACATCTACATCAATAACCTTCGAGACACCAAAAAGGTGTGTTTCAGGGGGTGCAGCTCCATGAGAAAAGGGTTAGGGGAAGAAGGGGTTAGGGTTTTTTAAATGGATGGGAGAAGGTAGGGGAACTTGCAAAAAATATATATATATAATCATGCGCAGTCCCTAACTTGCAGGTTAATATTTATTGTGTCGAGCTGACTCCTGGGGGATTTCGACTAAAGGCATTCTGGTCTCTTATTGTTCTTGGAAAAAATGACATTTTAAACCTGTCAGTCTTGCAGTCTATCTCTCCAATCTTATATTCGTGATCCCTCCGCCCGTAATTCGTCGGGGTTCGTATTATGTTCTTGATGTCATCGGAAAAGGACCCATCTTTAAATGTTTTTAATAAGTGTAATCTATATTTTAAGTGCTGAGTAAGGGATTCCCAGCCTAAATTATCTAGTTACGCTACTGCGTTGGTCATAACAATGCTTGACAAATCTAGCCCCCCTCCGCTGAACTCGTTCCAATTCCGAAATCAAATTTATCTCTTTAGGATCCCATATACTGGCAGCATACGGTGGGGGCTGACTAGGGCAAGAAAACATCGTTCCTTCACTTTTTCGTCGCATTTACCCAGCACTCTTTTTACAAATCCCAATTTTTTATTACCACAACCGCATATTTCCCATATGTGCTTTCCCCAGGACAGAGTAATTGTTACACCCAAGTATTTAAAGGAATCTACC
This sequence comes from Hetaerina americana, assembly GCF_022747635.1. Classification (NCBI taxonomy): domain Eukaryota; kingdom Metazoa; phylum Arthropoda; class Insecta; order Odonata; family Calopterygidae; genus Hetaerina; species Hetaerina americana. Next base: position 1,662,869 of record NW_027287117.1, read on the forward strand.
CTCGCGATTTCTGTTTGTTTCACATTGTAACTAAATGGAGGGAATTACTCTTTTCCCAAAAATGTATTACTACGCGTTTTTTTCAAATTTAATTCCAATTGCTATAAAGGTTAGAAGGAGCCCGAAGTAGCCATTCCCTTTCATGGCAGCTACCGATGTGATCGCCCCTTATTTCAATATTATCAGGTGTACAAGTGCGGAATGCGGATGGAAAAAATTTGAAAGAATTGTAAAAAGATCTTTTTTCAAAGTATGTTCCATTGCTACTTAGGAATTTTTCCCATATCTCGGGCAAATTGTGGACCTACCACGCGAGTGAAAGTCTTTTTCCTTTTTGTTGCGAACCATTTGGCATCGAGCCATTTTTTCCGCATATTTTTGGCTTTTTTTTCCGCGTTGCTTGCTTGCAACATCGAAGTCACCGGTTTTGAACCACCGAAACCATCGTTCAAACGTATCTTGCGATGGAGCATGTTCGCCACAAGCTTCTCTAAGTGATCGCTATATGATTCAGCCGCAGTTTTCTTTGAATGAAAACAAAAAATTAATGCTTCCCGCGAATGTTCTTTGTTTGGTATGCATTTCGATATATTAAACACAGCAACACACAAAACTATGCAAACGCTTTTTCAATTTATCACTAATACTCATCTCACACTTGATGATGGCTCAACAAAAGGGATTGACGTGCAAAATCTCCATGCCAAAACCTGCATTGGTACGCCATCCGTTTGTCTGAAATCCACGTTTCATACTTGTACACCTGGTATTTCATTGAACTTCTACTAGTCTTCTAATAAATACCTCATTTTTCTCTTTTATAGTCAGGACATTCATTCGTGTGGCGACTCCCACGATTATAATTTCGCCTTCTTACTTTTCAAATTCTAGCTTGCACGTTATTGGATACATTTTTTTCTGCATCCTGAGGTGCAATGGTTGTTAAATGATGCCACATGTGTTTGCATGCATGTAAAATTAAAGGATTTTTCCATGAATGTATACGCCAATGTGGTTATAGGTTTGTGTGCGCCAATGTGGGTATATGTGGATTTTGCATGTGGTTTAGTTCCCTTTTACGGGTGGTGACCTAACACCCCCCGCCACACGCCCTCGCGGTCGCTTGCGGGGGGGGGGCTATTGGTTAGATGTAGACGAATAAGCGGATACACAAAATTTTCTCCGTACGCTCCCCAAAGCCTGGAAAGCAAAACGCAAAGAAAGCAATTCATACGCTTAGCCACGACGCGAGAAGTGTAACCGTTTTATTTTTATCAGCATAGCCCACAATATTGGGGAGGGGAGGCGGGGTTTGGGCAGTCACTGATGTAATTTGACAAAAAAATAAACTCGGAAGATTCTTCCTCGCTTACTGTGTCCCGTCTTTGTCAGTCCTCAATCGATCCATTTTGCAGTCGGCTCCGCCCCATCGAGTTGTCAAACTTCCCCTCGCCGATCGATCGAAATTCGTGGTGACTTTGGTGGATCGGTCGAGAATGGAAGAGGGGCGCCGCGGAGTATTGAAAAATAACCAAGAAATATGACATTTTGGACCCACAAACTCAGTGTTGGTGACCTACATATTGATTGGTATGCTTTTTAATGGGTACAGGTGGACCCTGAACACTCTCTGACACGATTTAACGTAAAACGTCAATAAAATAAAGTTGAATAAGCTAGACTTAGACTTTTAGAAAGGTTCAGAACAAACGAGTTTAACTATGACACTGAGGGAATCATAATGGCCCCACACTACTTGGGTAGATCAGACCACAAAGATAAAATAAGGGAGATGGATACAAATACTCATTCTTTCCCCGAACAATCAGAAATCATGATACTAAGAAACCGAAGTCACTTTAGGAATATTAAAAACATTGAACTTACAAGTCGGAACAAAATTAAACACTGTAAAGATATTAGGTGTATTTGTAGGTGCATGTGTATGTTAGTTGGTAGTTTGAGTGTTTGCATGTGAGTGGGGTGTAAGTGTTCTTGCATGAATGTAAGCCATGTTTTGTTTGTTTTGGCATGCTGTTTTTTTTCTTAATTACCGGTGGTGTCCTAACACCCCCCGCCACACGACTTTGTGGCGGCTTGGGGAGTATTATGTAGATGTAAAATAGGGACGTCAATTTCTTGGCACCCAGTTTAATATCTCAAACGAGCGACACTTAAGTTTCTCAACATTTTCGCCCATAAGGAGGAGACATTCCTTACGGTTTATGTCAATTTCGTTTCTTGCGTAGATCATGTATCGATAGGAGTTACGGCATTGGGGAGGATGCCTCGAAATTAGGACCATGAAATCACCGACCATCGATAAAATATACACATAAAGATGGACAGGATAAACCCTCTTGGTGATATTTTTTGGGTATATCAAATAAGAGCGACGATATCTTCCAAATATTCACGCCGTCAAGTGTTGAACAAATCGCATATTCATGTCGTCCGCATCTTTATATCGGCGTTTCAACGTCCGAAACGTCTGTCATTGATACGTCCAAATCCTATGGGGTTCGATCCCATCGCCTCCCTCTTTTGAGCTTTAAGCCCCCCCCCCCTGTGGGTCCCCCGGTTGGACCCACAGTGGGGGGGAGGGGGAGGAGAAGAGTGCCCACCCGACGCCACTAATATTCCCGATCGGATTGGTAAGAGTGCCGAAACATAAAAACACGTTGCTTCTCGCCAATATTGAATGCACTTTAACTATTGAAGGTGGGCATTATTTTGAATTTAATATTTAATAAGCGTAGGAAATTATATTTCTGTGTATTAACGAATGTATTCGTTTCTAGTTACATCGTAGCATTTTTCCAAAAAGAAAAAAAAATAAAAGATGATGATGCCGAGATTTTTCAATTAAAAAAATAAGAGGTTTTGACAGTTGATGAAAATAAGCTTCCTTTCGCCAGTACCTACGGAAACAGGGTGGACGTCAATCTAAAATCCGAAAAGTTTTTTTTAAATAGGAAAACGAACTGAATGAATATATATGAGATTTACTTCCACTGTCTATAACTACCTGCCATTCACTTCCGGGACACACGTGATCATATGTCAATTAAAAATAATATCGCACTTTACAAATGAAACCGTAGCATCAGCGTCGATGGAGGTTCATCCGGACAAATTTCTTCAGACTGACGGGAGATAGACCACAGCACAGGTCAGATGCTGATTATTACTGTCCTTGACAGGTCAACTAGGTGGGCAACATGCTAGCCTGTTGGTTAAAAGGATAAAGGCTCGAGTAACCTGCGGGGTACGAGTATTTTGTACTCTGGACCACTTAAACATAACAAAAAGGTCCTAATTCAGGGAATAAACATTATTCGGTTGTTCCCCCAATCGCTAATCCCATCCCTCTGGAATAACGTCAACAGTAACATACATAACTATAACTATAATAACCCATTCTTTCCGAATGACTTCATTCATGTTCTGTTCATCTGTTTTTAAGTTTCCCTTTCAATCCCTCGTCCCTCTCCGCGGGGGGAAATTCCTGCTACCTGCAACGTTGGGTCGCATTCCCTGCCTTGTACAGACTCTTTGGGGGTAAGGTGTTTCGTGGTGCATTTTCATTGGTAGTGATGTTTCAATTTCTTGCTTGTTGTGTCCTGGCTTCCGTGTTGTAGGATGGCTTTCGTGCTGCATCATGGGGTGCAGTTTTTTAGTTGTTTTGCGGTATACTTATGTGTTTGCATGAGTGTTGGATGGAGGGATTTTTGCATGAGTGTGTGCGCTGCTGTGGGTGTGATTTTCCGTGTTGTTTTTTTGCATGTGGTATTTTTCTTTTTTACGGTTGGTGACCTAACACCCCCCGCCACACGCCCTTGCGGCGGCTTGCGGGGTATTATGTAGATGTAGATGTAGATGTACAAAGTCTACGAGAACGGAGATTGCCCTTACAAAATTTAATCTCTGCAGACCTTAGCATTTGAACCGCTTACGTTTCATATTCAGCGAATGCGTGCAAAATTTACGAATATGTCATAAAGTGCACATCTTCCGCCAATAAATCCCCCTTTAAGTTAAGTCTCATGATTAAATCCCTTAAATTGGGATAGGCGTCACTTCATGACAAACTTATTACTCATATCAATGGCTACTTTCGTCCTGAGTACGTGAGAGATGATAGATTCTAAGAGAGAGAGAGAGAAAGAGACAAAGGGAGCATATGTTTGGAGTAAATAGGTACGCAAAGCTTCCAAACTGCCGCGCGCAGGCCCATGACCTCACGCAGAAATCACGCGTCACAGACAAACATATTCAAACTGCCTTAAGCTTGCACCACTTCCTGTTTGCTTTTTGGTTTTCGTAACCTTCCGTTAATTTCACACGAGCAGTAGAATATGTCCTCGGAAGATAAGTCGATGCACAGCGATCTCGAACGGATATCTGGAATATCGTGGGATGATAATTTCCAGTTATTCCTGGGTCGGCAATGTATCTCGGTCGATATACGCCGAAACGTGAAATAGTATTTAGGACACGAAGTCATAATGAGAATTCTCATGAATATCTCTCAATATGGTCTCTGCTATCAGTTTTGTAGACGAGTCGCTTGTGATTTATTTCTGGAGATCCCGTAGAGGCATTAGATTGAAGGAAAATCGCAAGGCGTCAGAAATATCCACCTCTAGTGTAATCTCGTTGCCATGACGACATGGTTTCCCCGTCAAAAAAGCGAAACAGGCCGTACCCTGGGGAGGTTCTGGGTTCTCGGTTCTTTCTCAGAAAGCTGAACGCCTACCCCTGCAATGCTATTGATTGCATCGTGACTTCTGGCATACAGTATTTCCGCGGAGTAGGTGATACACGGAATGAACTTGACATTCGGTGAATGATGGTAATCACATGAGGGAAGTGGCGGTCGTAGGGATGAATGCATAAATAAATTCAACTGTCCCCAAAATTGCCACAATATCACCTACAACAGCGCAGCTCCGTCCACTGGTCCAGAGAACCACGCCAATCCATCTAAATTGCTGGCAAAATGAAATGATCAGTCTTAGAAATAATAAAAAAGCTAATCAAAACCATTGTCCATAAAATTAAAATGATCGCTTAATTAAACTTTTTCACTGCCACCAAGGAACCGATGCATAAAAATTACTCTCGCATGCGACCAAATTCCATGGCTACCCTGTTCACTAATATCATTATGATCTTTGCTGAAGATACGTATGGAGACGGGCAATGAATCGCCCATATTAAGCGCGAGAATGTGGACGGTTTGCCGAGTCAGAGAAAAATGGGTGCGATATACTCTTAAAGTACTGCCAGAAAGTAAGGAAGGTGAGACTTTTGGGCGAAGGTTACTAATATTTGAACCTCCTCAGCTTGAGAAGTAAATTCAAGTACCCTGGGATTTCGGTAAAGTAGTCGTCTCTTCTTTAAAAACATACTAGGAATAGGATAACGGAAAAGAGGGTACACACGCATTTGTTGTAACCTATTTCCCCTTGTCATACTCCAAATATACACGTTTCTTTATTCACATTTAATATAACGGATGTGATTTAAAAAAACTCTTCAGTTGACAAAGTTTTAATTCGTACTTTCGATTAATCGATTTCAGCGGGATATAGACGTACAAGGGTGCTACTTCAAAGACTTCTATGTGAATTTATCAACTCTGGCATGAATATTTTTCAATCGACTCAATCCTACGACATTTGGGACAGACCTTCTACATATTGTCACGTGCTGTTCATACTACCCTAGCATATGACACCAAATGGCTCCTAAATTTACTTGTACGAAAAGTAGTTTAAGTAGTACAAAAATCAAAGCGATATCTTAACCGCCTCATGCAAGTATCATTCTCCTTTGAAAATGAAAATTTATTTTAAATTTGACCCGCAGCAGTTTCTCGAATTTGTGACGACACCCAAGACACCGAGTAAGCACAGCTCATGTAATTGATCTTTGACGCATTAAAAGCAACCCAGCCTTCAGGCCGAATATTAATTAGCACTCGCATGCATACACTTAAGCATAGAAAGCCGCCCGCCCAAGTCTTGAATGCCCTTGCGGAATGAAAAAGGTTCGTGTGCAGGGTGTTGTGTTTCCTCATCGACCCTCCGGCGTGCCATTAACACTCCTTGGTGCACCCATTTGTTTTTATTCAACAGGATATATTCGTGACGACATCTCCACAAGAGTTAATTGTGTTTTCCAGTGTGGACAACTCCAAAAAAATCCGCCCCTCCCGTGATCCTATTGCCTCTTAAGAGAAGCTTGCAAAAAACACGGGAATGAAACGACCGAGAGAGAGAGAGCTTGCCATAAAAACTTGATTACATTTCGCGGCCTTACCAAAACTAACGAAGAATGAGCGAATTCTGACTTTCATCACTTCTCGGAAAATAATGAAAATAAACACAAGTGAAGAGGAAATATCGTAAAATAAATACACAAAAAATATTGGCACTAACGCAAAATTCTTTTCTTCGGAGTTACGGAAGGTCCAATGATGAAAGTGGCGAAAACACCCCGTATTCGCTAATGGATTTACTGCAGGCCCTAATATATTGTTCAAATTCTTTAACGTATATGTATATAAATATCTTCGAACACTTACACATCTTACTACAACTGAGTTTAAATATATATATTCATTAAGATGGAAATATATATAAGGAAAAGGGATAGAACACATATAGCGGACGAACACAGAAGAGGTGGGGAAGGCGGAATCGAGCAGATCACAAGCGCAAAAATATTCCCTTGACTTGAACACCGGATCTTTCGGCTTGTCGGGCGGATGCTCTAACCACTTGAGGTAATTTAGTAGTGGGGGGGGGGTTATTAGACAAATTACTAGTAGAGAGGGACATCGGCCGAAGAGTGAAACAGAGAGGAGAAAATCTCTTCACAAACACAATTCTCCGACAAACTAGTGGAAACCGCAAGTGAAATTCTGAAGTTGAACTTCAATTAGGAAAGTTGAATTAAATTTAAATGCCTTTTGATTCACTCACTTTTGGACTCGGGCGGCATTCACTCTCCTTGTTCCAGAATTATAAATAGCTTTATTTTTGTACTTCTCCCTTTTAATTGACCCGCGTTATCATAGCCGTCCTTCGTAGGTACTGCAGGGGTATAGCGTTGGACTCCTGACCGGAGGGACCGGGTTCGATCTCTCTGGACACCCTCAACTCTACCCAAGCTGTGTAATTTTTCGGGTACCAGGTCTTCCTGGTAAACCATAACCGACACAGGGAAAGGCACTGGCCCCTCTTATTACCATGCGATGTGTGGATTTCACACGCCGTTGGGTTTACAGATATTCCGAGATGGTTCTATTCTCACCAATCAAACCAACCATCGGGACGATAACTATATTCTGAAGAGTGGAGCCCTCAATCCCTGAATCCATGATAAATGTCTATATTGTTTCGTGGACTACCGTAAATATTATCTTTTGTTCTTCCACGCATGCGCTCCACCTCTGCTGAACACCATATGGCGGCGCTCCATTGCTGTTTTCCTTATCGCATCCCTATTGATGTGGACGTGTGTTCCCGTCCCATTTCCCGACAGTTCACTTGCACCGATCGCCCATTCTTCTCCCGTTTGCGTTCTTCACTGAACTAGGCTGCGTGACTATGTTGATGACCATAGTCGTCAATGTGCCTTTATCATCTCATTTTACCATTCCGAAAACGCTGGTTCGTTGGATCTGATATTTCTCTTGCATGTTTTTTTTGCTGTCAATTTCCATCCCTTTATTGGCTACTTTTATGAACTGTTATGTCTTGGGTCTCCACAGCCAGTTTCAGACTCGCAATATTTTCTTTCCGCTTGGCATAGGAATTTGTGGGGATAAAAAACGGTATTTCAAAGAACAAACTTAAAATTAAAAAAAAAATTTAATTCATCACACCGTCGTTCACCAGTTATGCTTACGATTAATATTCCCAAAATAAAATAATTTTCTATCCAACACTGACCATCTTCCTCTCAGATGTTGTCATATCAAAGCTAAGTTAGGGAATATTATATCTCACCGATGAAATAAATTAATACTGGACTACATAGTACTGGAACACGGCTCCATACTTCCGCTTCTGAAAATACAGTGAATGAATGAAACGAACTCAAACCTGCACATGCAATTTGAGGGGGAATGTTACTTCCACATGCCACCAGGAGTGCTTCTGGAGGTGATTTTTTTGTGGTCTACAAGCATATGTGCATTAGTTTTCAGCCTACCCTCGTATGAACAAGCGCCCAATTTCGCCCGTCCGAGGAGTGTCCTCTTTTACTAAGCGTTTATTTTAGACACTTTTAGGAGCAGCACAAACGAAACGGAACCACTGAGAGCGGTGATTACACCCCTCCCTCCCCCCCACGACTCCCCTCCATCCCACTAGGAACGTACATTTAATCGCCTCGTGACCGAAAGTGGATTTCGGCCAAAAGCACCACTCCTCCGTTTTAAGAACACTCATTAAAACGCTGGCTGGAGCACCCTCGCTGCAATGCCGTGCGCTCTTATGGTTATCCTGACGTCACGGAGCCTCAAATAGCCAGGCAAGCCTCCCCCCCCCCCCCGCCCAACCCCCGCCCCCTCCTCCTTTTATAGCGCACTCCTTCTCAATTCCCTCCGCCAACGCCCCTTCACCCCCCCCCAACACTCCTCCCCAACACTCCAAGCGCGGATTAACGAGCCTAAGCCGGTGGCTAGTCCCTCCCTAAATAACATTAACAGACGTCGCGAGTGTACATTCATGGTTATAGTCTGCATCATCTTGTGGACGCAAATTTTTAGTTTGCGGGATACTTCGCATGCATGCACGGATGGACCCGTTAAAAAAAAAATTACAGCCTATTGCAGTTAAGTTTAAGAGGGTGAAATTTCAAATTTCATGGCAGAGACGTACATATTATACCGAAGTCCTGAAGATTCAGACCTCCCCCCAGCACCTTAAGCAGCGCCTAGAGACTTTCTCCGCGAAAAAAACACTATTGTATACTGTGCCCTTATCCGTCCATTAATTTTTGCATTTTTAAATTGAGCTAAGCATGCGGGGACCGAATATTCCCTGTGCTTATACCGTTCGCAATATTTTGAGGCCACCAGAAACAAAAAAATAATCTGATTTCGGCCTTTCACGACACTCGTTCATGTGGAATTCCTTCTCTCTCGCGGAACCCTGCGATTAAAGGGCCTTCAAATACCCTAACCACACAAAAAAATCACTAAAAAATGTAGACATACGTATGAATTTGTAAATGGTACAAAAATGTAACTCAGGGAGGAAAATGTTCACTGTGGAAAAGCTGACAATGATCTATTCCGCGTATGTGAAATAAGGGGCGTCGTGCACAATGTCATCATATAAATAGACAAATTCAGACCGTATCTCTAAGATTGACAGCAAGTGTTTCGTGCTGGTAGAGAAACGCAGTATACAATGGTAACTAGCCGAAGAAAAAATCTTCAATAACATAGGGACTCGAACTAAACCGCAAACGAGAAGCTGTAGTCAGTGTTTTAATTTGCTCGCACAGTTGAGGTTAATTTAAAACGAATACTTTTTTTAAAAACTTAGCAGATGCTAAGCAATATTACACCCATACCAGAGGTGGGATTTGCGCCATCTTGGAATCAGCTGGCAAGTATGAATACACACATTCCATCTCACATTCATTTCATTCCATTCAGGCCGCGGCGCACCGTTCCCTTACGGGGCAGGCAAACTAGTAAGACCCATCTTGTGTTATTTAAAGAAAGTTGCTCTCTTTTCCTAATTTCCGTCGACGTCATAAGTATACCAAGCTTAGCACACTCATCTCGTACTGCGTGACCATTACCGGTTCATCCAATCCACCAACCCACTCAGCTCACAGCATATTTCCTGTTTTGGCCACAAACACGCCTCACATCCCCAAACCCCATCTGCATCTACTTAATACCCCACGAGCCGCCGCAAGGGCGGGTGGCGGGGGGTGTTAAGACACCATCCGTAATTAGGAAGAAAGAAAACCGCATGCAAAAGCCACAAATTTATATCATCCACAAACAAAACATGTCATACACTCATGCAATAACACTTACACCCCACACACATGCAAACACTCAAACCACCAACTAACATACACATGCACCTACAAATACACCTGATATCTTTGCAATGTTTAATTTTGTTCCGACTAGTTAATTCAATGTTTTTTAATATTTATAAGTGACTTCGGTTTCTTACGGCTATTATAATTTCTGACTGTTCGTGGAAAGAATGAGTATTTGTATCTATCTGTACTGGAGTCTATCTCCCTTATTTTATCTTTGTGGTCTGATCTACCTAAGTAGTATGGGGCCATTATAATTCCTTCAGTGTCATAGTTAAACTCGTTTGTTCTGAACCTTTCTAGAAGTCTTAAGTCTCGCTTGTTCTCTTCGTACTTCAAGTGGCTCCCAGCCTAATTCCCCCAAGAGACCTGTCACACTTGTGTTCTTATCATATCAATTTTTAACGACGGCCGGGTGTTCAGTTGACTCGTATGCTAATCCCAATACATATATCCAAACATCACTTCCTTGAAACAATTATAGGACTATCCTTTTATGCGATACCAATTATTTCTCTATCGCAGAAAAATTGGTAATATTTTATTTCTCCCACACACTAGCAACAATTTTTCCGTCGGCATTCGTACGCCTTTCACTCTCTTCTTATATCCTACCGACTACATCTATATCTACAAAATACCGTGCAAGCCGTCGCAAGGACGTGTGGCAGGGGGTGGTAGGTTTACCAGCAATTCTACATATACATTCCCTCTATTTCCTCATACACATAGATTTAAATTAATTTCCACCAACATATTTTTTCTCAAAAACTCTAAAAATTCAACTATTTGTTCATTTATTTCTTCGTTTATACTAATTATGCAATCTTTTATTCCATTCTCCAAAAAAACTCCACCTAACTACTTTCGCTTATACACGCATTCTACTTTACCTTACTTCTCAACACCCTAGCAGTGGCTTGTAGGGCACTAAAATATCTAAATCAAGCCATTCTATCCGTTACACCACCAAATCATTTCAGGGACCCCTTTGGATCAGTTGGGCTCCAAGACAACAACACAGCAACCGCTGAGCTCGATCACATATCCATCTCCAATCAGTACATCCGCCATACTCATGAATCCGCCACTGACGCATTTGCCCGGAACAACGTTCAACCGCCATCGCGCAACCTGGTTTAACACCAGGCACCATGTCAACACACTCACTCGGGCTCCAATTCATTCGTAAGGCGTTTCTTTTATTTTTACTCAATTCTCCATTCAAAACTCCATTCCCACTAATACTAACATCCCCTGGGGCGTCATTTTCGCGAATACGGCAGCTCCCCCTCGTAGCATTGAGGGCGGCTGATATTCCTGAAACACTCGAACTGTGGTTATCGCGGGGAGTGCTCGGCCTCCGACGCCACGCCTGCTTTAATTAAAATCGTCGAGCACTCGGGGAGGGGAGCGCTTCTGTTGTCGCGAGATCTGGAGCATGCGTCCGCCAAACACGGCCGGCGGGGCGCATGGCTTTCATTCGCATTTCGCAAGGCCACCGAATGCGAAGCCGCGGCGTTGAAAGAAGATCCCTCCTATCCCTGAGAAAACGAATCCGGGGAGCGCCTATTTTCAAGCGATCCATCTGTGAGAAAATATCGGTTGATTTACTGGCCAAAAACTGGGAGTGATTCGTCATTTCCATTGCACGTTTTAGTCCAGTTTCACGCTTCCCAATTAATTGCAAAGCGAACTTCATCCCATCAATTCTACATCTACATCTACTTAATACCCCGCAAGCCGCCGCAAGGGCGAGTGGCGGGGGGTGTTAGGACACCACCCGTAATTAAGGAAAAGATACCACCTGCAAAAGCCACAAATTTATACCATCCGCAAGAAAAAAACATTGCATACACTCATACAAGAACACGGCCGGCGATGCGCTGAACGCTTGACCCCACTCACACATGCAAGCACTCAAACCACCAACTAACATACCTGTACACATGCACCGGCAAATACACCTAATATCCTTGCAATGACTAATTTTTTTCCAACTTGTAAATTCAATGCTTTCAATATTTCTAAAGGGACTTCGGTTACTTACTATTGTGATTTCCGATTGTTCGGTGAAAGAATGAGTATTTGTATATATCTGTCCTGGAATCTATCTCCCTTATTTTATCTTTTTGGTCTGATATACCTAAGTAGTGTGGGGCCATTAGAATTCCTTCAGTGTCATAGTTAAACTCGTTTGTTCTGAACCTTTCTAAAGGTCTAAGCCTGGCTTGTTCTCTCCATACTTCAAGTGGTTCCCGTCCCGTAATCCCCTAAGAGACCTGTAAAACTTGTATTCTTATCACAACAATTTTTAATTTACATTTTCCCACCACCCATATAATGAAGCCGAGTATCTTTAAAGCTGATCCGCATATTGTCCTGATATGTGCTCCCCATGAAAGGCGTGGTGTTAGAACAACCCCCAAATATTTAACTTGATTGGCCGTATTCAGTACTGAACCCTCTATTTCGTAGCTTATATCCTGTTCGCCACTTCCTTTGTACCAAAATTTCAAAACTGCGCATTTGTCTCTATTAAGCACTAATCTCCATTTCTTACACCATTCCGAGATTGTATCTAAGTCTCTAGAGAATGGCTCGCAATCTACCGGGAGGCGATGTGGGTTTTTCTTTTTTTATGCTCAACCCGGAGCGTCTGTGTGGCTCTTTTACTCCGGGCGATGCTGCCCTCCAATTCCAAACGACTCCGGCTTGAAGGTCGAAGAGAGAGGCCGGTGTAGTACGGTCCCTCAAAACTATTGAAAACCTCGTGGGCTCTCGGAAAGCATTAACACCTTTTCCGTCAACCTCTATCGCCCTCTTCACCTCTTATGCCATTCGTGGCCCGCAAAACGTCTTTCATCCTCCGACCCCCGAGAACTCAACTCCCATCCCATCAATGTCCGCCCTTAACCCGCCTCCAACTATCCCCTTCTTCTCTCGTATTCGGGTCACTCTCAGCCACTTTGCTTCTTCTAATTCCGTCCCATCTTATGCCTCCTCCATTGCATTATTTCTAAAGCGGTGGAGAACCCCATCTCAGAGGATAAATTTCCCTTCACCAAGTTCCTCTTCTGTCCATAATTCTTCCTCTACCATCAAATAAATTTAATTAAGAAGAATGAAAATGACCAGATGAGAATACAACACGAAATGGAGAGGTAAATGTACGACCTAAATATAGCAAATAAAAAACTTAAGTAATAGCCGGTGTCCTATTTATGACGATATTTGCAGAATTAAAATTAGGAAAGGCACACATGATAAAAGGGAGGAATAATGGAATACAATGCATCTGCCAAAAACAGAGAGTCATTCCAAGAACTCCTTCATATATTCACAAAAGACTCCTTAGAAATAAATAAAACAAATCAAATAAATACAGCCCAGAGTAATTGAAATGTTTGAAAAAAATGTTCCAATCAAACTTCCCAAATCGCAAATGCTCGATAAATGTTTATGTGATTTTTGTTAGGTGTCCGAATTCCTTAAATTTGCAAGTATTTTATCAGTTTTCTTTAGCATTCTCTATGCAAGTGTTGAAGCAATTTGAAGTGATATTTGTGACTAAACTGGTTTCCTCGCTCTTATTTTGAACAAAAACTCTTTCCGCACGATAATTTGTGCACTTTTAGCTCATTAATCAAAGATGTGCGCAAAACCTTAAAACACTGAATCTCAACAGACAGCACGAAAAGTCTAAAATTTCAGACTTTAAACAAAAGCAGAGTAATTTGATCTATTTCTGGAGCACGTTCTCCTCAAGTGGCATCATCAACAACTCCGGGCGAGGGGCAAAGATGGATGATGTGCTTATGTACACACCACCCGAAAGCCAACGAAAACCAACAGCGACTCCCGTGTTTTTCATTTACCAGCCAGCATTCGCCAGGTGAAAGGGGGAGCCGTTAAAAATAGTTCTCTTCCCCCGGAGCAGCCACGAACGCTTCGGAAATGATTTGCAGCGTGCGCGAGGATGAGAAAGAAGTCTTTGAACTCGCCCTCCTCAGCTCAGCCCAGCACATGACGTGCACCACAGCGACTGACTGGGGAGGGGGGGCTCGTTTCCACGCATGGTGCCACGTCCAGTTACGATGATGACGTGACAAACTTTGCATCAATTCACTTCCACTTTCACCCTTTTTTTACATTTCATTACATTGTATCCTGCAATCTTCGGGATAGGGGATGTGGCAGGGGGTGATTACACACCAGGCTACTTTTGACACAAAATACTTTTCCTCCCTTGCGCAGTCGGGAAACGTTTACCAAATCTTACCTAAATATCCAAACCTATTCTTTCAGAATGACATCATTAGTGTACTGTTCATCCGTTTTTAAGTTTCCCATTCAATCCCTCGTCCCTCTCCGCGGGGACCCACCCGCTACCTCCAACGTTGGGTCGCATCCCTGCCTTTCACAGTCTCCTCGGGGAGGGGAGAGCGTTGCGTTTTGTGCTGCATGTTCATGTGGTGGTGGAGTTTCGCCTTCTTGCTTGTTGTGTCCTAGCTTGCGTGTTGTTGGATGGCTTTCGTGCTGCATCCTGGGGTTCAGTTGGCTTATGGTATAAGTGTTTGCATGTGTGTTGGATGAAGGGATTTTTGCATGAGTGTGTGCGCCGCTGTGGGTATAGTTTTCCATGTTGTTGATTTTGCATGTGGTATTGTTCGTTTATCCGAGTGGTGACCTAACAACCCCCGCCACACGCCCTTGTGGCGGCTTGCGGCGTGTTATGCAGATGTAGATGTAGAAATCCTGCTTGCCCTGCTTTGTTTGTTTCCATGTTCCCCCTTCCATCCCTCGTCTCTCTCGGTGGGGGGCGCGCCGTCCGCTGCCTGCCTGATGCGGTGTGTGTCACAATCCCCAGCTGCGTCTTTAGGGACGGAGACTATGAGTTTCATGTCCATCTGGTAGTAGAATTTCCCCTTTTTCTTTTCTATTCCAATTTTCACGTTAGTGAATAGACTTCATCCCACATCTCAATATTCTTCGATTCGTGCGGTTCCCTTATAGCAGGACAGGAGGCAACAAGAATAGTAACCAAAAAGGCGTATTGTGAAACAAAAATTAATAGAGATTGATGGACACAAAACTCTGCTCTGTTATGGAGTTCTTCCTTAATCTTAATGTTTTTGACAAATAATTCTAAAACATCTGCCGGGGGCACGGCGGGTCTTCCCACGCAACGTCACGCTAAGTTCATCTTCCGTTTTCTATCCCCTATACGAATTCCTTTCAAAAATATTTGAATCAAAAGTTTAACCATTTTGAATAAACCCATAGTTTCCACAAACGTAGGTAATTACTCAGTTCACAGCATCTAAACACAATAACCGCATGATTCAGAGCCGTGGAGGAATCGAACAGGGAGCAATTCAGCTAAAAATTATTACATTTCCGGAACAACTAACCCTCCCCAGCAACTGTTTGCCCTTTTTTTGTGGATCGAGAATGAAAAGCGTACAATAAGAAGTCGGATGGCGTGGCATGGGTGTGTTTTCTGCCTTTTCCGCCTTAGAATGCTCCGAGTACAACACCCTCGGGCCAACACCAATTGGCACAAATTAGTTTGTCACAGCCGATTGCCAATTCGAGTCGGCAACGCGCCACTCCTCCCCCCGACCACTTGCTCCAATCAAGTCACGTAATGAATGCATGCCCCACCGCCCGTCATCTTAAGTAACCGCTTCCCATCCGACGTCTGCGCCAGTGGTCGCACGGTCGAAGGGTCGCGGGGCCCGAGGCGCTGCGGCGCGCCCGGCCCCTAAGGTTTCGCGGAGACGGCAAAGCGAGGGAGCAAGAAACCCCCCCCTCCCCCCCGGTCCCACCCGAATATGACCCTCGTGCAGAGGAACGAGTCCCATTGGGAGCGGCATGGAAATTTAAATATAGCTGCGGGCTAAACCAAACCGCGGAGGGAGTGCGAGTGGATTTCTTTAAGATTGCTGAAGAATAAACTGTTTAGTAGCCAGCCCCCACCCCCCCCCCCCATCCCCCCCCGGGGGCAAGACCAGAGGGTTGAAGGAGGGTCGTGTCCCGTAAGTGCTATCCCCACTAAATCACGCACGGGACTCGGAAGGCTATTTGAAGCCTTTTTTTTCATTCCCTCCATTGGATCAGACGAGATTAATACGCTTGCATATTCACTTTGTGACAGACTGTCCAAGAAAACGAGATGAGAGTATGTAATTCTGTGCAAAATTACAATTGTGTGCCGGGCACGATGAATGGCAATGGCAACTGGGGTTGGGGCCAGAATGTTGGGTAAACGAGTGGCTGTGAGAGAGGCGTGTTGACCTGAGTGAAGGGAGGCGTGCCACATTCCCCACCTGTGGCTTTGGGGGCGGAGACAATGCGTTCGTTGCGTGTCCATGTGATGGTAGAATTTCCACTTTTTACTTTTCAATTCTAATTTGCCACATCATTGTTTATATTTTAACTGTATTTGTAGTTGCATGTAAATGTTAGTTGATGGTATTTGAATGCGTGTAAGTAAAGCGCCAAAGGTTTTTGCATACCCGCAGAAACCCATATTGGGTTTCTATACGCTTTTGAGTGATTCGCCCAGAACCCATATTCCAAGGAAGACGTTTGTTTTGTTAAAGGCAGCCTGGGGCCGATAATCTTGCAACATGGCAACGCTCGTCCACACACTTCGCGCGCAACTGGAGAGATTCTGCGAAACCTTGAAATTTAAACCGATTCCACACCCTCCGTATTTCCCCGATTTTTTTCCTCAACTGAAGAGACACCTCAAGGGTAATCATTACACCTCGGACGATGAGGTGAAGGCAGCTGTCAAGTCCTGGATTCGAGAAAAGTCGGAGGAGTTTTTCAGTGATGGAATGAAAAAACTTGTTACACGTTGGGAGAAATTTGTAAGCCTTGACGGTGACTATGCGGAAAAATGAATACATTATTTTGAAACTTAAGAATTAAGTTTTCAAAGTTTCCTTTGCGTTATATTTAATATACGAGGGTAGGCTGAAAACTAATGCACACATGCTTGTAGACCATACAAAATAATCTTCTGAAGCACTTGGCAGGTGGCATGTGGAAGTAACATTCCCCCTCAACATGCATGCGCAGGTTTGAGGTCGTTTCATTCTCCCAATGTATTTCGAGAAGCGGAAGTGCGGAGACGTGTGATACATAGTGCTATATCAACGCGAGTTAAACAGTGGGCTGTTGTCGAATTTTTAACTTCTGAAGAAGTAATTCCTACTGAGATTCATCGTCATTTAAAGGCTGCTTATGGTGACGATTTTGTTGATAGGTCTACTGTAAATCGATGGGTAGTAAAATTTCGTGGTTGCGAGCCTGGAAAAGCCGTAATTGTTGATGAAACACGCAGCGGACAGCCGATCACTGCGACAGACGACTAACATCGCAAACTCGTCGAAGATTTGATTCAAAATGACCGGCGAATCACTCAAAAGCGTATTGAAACCCAAATTGGGATATCCAAGGAAGACGTTTGTCTTGTTAATCCTGGGGCCGATAATCTTGCAACATGGCAACGCTCCTCCACACACTTCGCGCGCAACTGGAGAGATTCTGCGAAACCTGAAATTTGAACCGATTCCACACCCTCCGTATTTACCCGATTTTTTTCCTAAAATCAAGAGACACCTCAAGGGTGATCATTACACCTCGGCCGATGAGGTGAAGGCAGGTGTCAAGTCCTGGATTCGAGAAAAGTTGGAGGAGTTTTTCAGTGACGGAATGAAAAAACTTGTTATACCTTGGGAGAAATTTGTAAGCCTTAACGGTGACTATGCGGAAAAATGGATATATTATTTTGAAACTTAAGAATTGTACTTTGATGTGCTATGTGTTCGATCATGTTATTGCTCTGCAATCATGCGGGCGTTACTTTTCAGCCTGCCCTCGTACATACAATGCCTCTTTTGCCCAGAGTACACAGTAGTACTAACTAGTCCATCATTTCTCCTCATCCGCTCCGGTTTCACATTGGAGGCTTCAATGAAAACTTGTCACCGCACTCTGTCGTCGCTTTCTCCATTATGGCATTCGTGTGGCAAGGGAGAAGAACTCATTTGAATGTGAATTCATTTTTTTATGTGGAAAAGCTAGATGGTTTAATTTTAAGTTCAGTTACCCATAATACGTGATTCCAGTCGTCTGCCTACGCAATGTATGATTATATTATTATTAGCCACTTGAAGTACGCAGAGAACAAGCGAGATTTGGACTTTTAGAAAGTTTCAGAACAAACGAGTTTAACCATGACACTAAAGGAATTGTAATGGCCCCACACTACTTAAAGAGATCAGACCACATAGATAAAATAAGGGAGATAGATTCCAGGACAGATAGATACAAATACTCATTCTTTCCCCGAACAATCAGAAATCACAATAGTAAGTAACCGAAGTCCCTTTAGAAATATTGAAAGCATTGTCTTTACAAGTCGGAAAAAATTAGGCATTGCAAGGATATCAGGTGTATTTGTAGGTGCATGTGTATGTTAGTTGGTGGTTTGAGTGTTTGCATGAGTGTACGACATGTTTCGTTTGCGGATGGTATAAATTTGTGGATTTTGCAAGCGGTATTTTTTTCTTTCTTAATTACGGGTGGTGTCTTAACACCCCCCGCCACACGCCCTTGCGGCGGCTTGCAGGGTATTAAGTAGATGTAGATGTAGACCAATTAAAGTAATTTTAATTTCGCGAGCGCGTAACATGTTCCCCGAAGTGACGCCCGAGACCTGTAATCTATTGTGATCTGTCATTTAGGCATGTCGACGCATTTGAAGAAGCCATGGAGTGTGGGGGAGGGAATGGATATAACCCGGGGCGCTGGTTAACAGTCAATGAAGTGGACGAAATAATGTAAAAACTAGGAAGAATCCACTTCCACGGGGCGTTCTTTTTCGAGGGAGGGTCAGTGTCGTAAAAGGAAGGAAAGAATGCCGACGCCAATGCCACTAAAGGAGCGGGAGAGGGGATTCCTGGAACCCTCGCGTCCGAATTGTATCCCTTTCCCGGAATCGGGTCCCCAGAGTAAAGCACGCACGCACCGCGCCGGGATGTACATACATATACAAGGCCGTCGCCATGGAAAGGGAAGCGACCTGGAGGCTCCAGCAGGCTGGAGCAGAGGCGGCGGCCCGCAATCCCGGACATGAATGATTGGCACGACTCGGGGGGGGGGGTGCGGCGGCGGCCGAGTTCCCCCCTCCCCCGTTGGCTCTCAGAATTTCGTGGGGACGCACGTGGGGGGTAAGAGGCCCCCCCAGAGTCGCAATGCGCCGGCGTCTTCAATCGCCCCCACGAGGGGTGGGGGAGACAAATGGAAGAAGGTAAGCTCCGGTGGGAGGGGTCCCCTGGGGTGTGGCGACTTGCACTTTCCCTGGAATCCAGGGCGTCGTCTTTGGCGGCACATAAGGAGTGACTGGACGGGCTGAGACACGAACGCCAGTATTTTGTGCGCCGTTGAGGGAGACCCCTAGGGAGGGGGGCGGGAACCTCTGAGGGAGTCGAGCGAGGGAGGGAGAGGGCGCAGGTCCTGAATTCTGGAGGAAGCAGGAATATGTGACGACTTCCGGTATGACGGTCCGGGAGAAATATGATCGTTCAGTCAACTTCCGCTCATCTGCGCTCCTGAATCCTTTAGACTTCAATAAAATTGGATGGGCCGTAGGTAGGGTGGGTGAGGCATTGGATTGGTAAGCTGAAAGTCGATGGTTCAATCCCCGCTAAGGTAAATCTATCTTGGGGAAGAGAGCGTGTTATGTAGCATGTAGCATGTGGTAGTGGAATTCCGCCGTTTTCAAATTGCACGTTATTGGATAAATATCTTACTGCATCCTAAGGTGTCGTTATTTGTAAGATGATGTCACACGTATTTGCATGCGTGTAGAATGAAAATGTTTTTGCATGAATGTATATGCATGTGGTTGTGTTCCTTTTTACGGGTGGTCACCTAACACTCCCGCCACACGCCCTTGCGGCGGATTGCGGGACATTATGAAGATGTAGATGTAGAAAATTCTATAATTATCATCATTATTTTTAATGATAGTCTACAAGTTGAGGTAAATTTTCGATGGAAATTGAGACCATCCACACCAACACTCATAATCCACCCTTTAGACCTCACTAAACATCAGTCACGTGGTTCCAGGCGTGAGATGCTGGAATTCGAACGAAATAATGAATAAATAATAACCCTTTCCCACTAGATATTGATTTAATACACGACCGGTTGCGATGTGCTAAATGATCTCGATGGACCTGAAGATGATGATCGAAACCGGTCGAGCAATGAATCAATATCCAGTGGAATAGTACTATCATTTGACCATTGTTACTCACTGAACGCAGTCTCGCCCAGCCTTAGCAATGGATCAATCATCAACTCCGCATATTCCCTTAGTAGTTGAGGACTATGGGCGGAGAAACACTTCGATGCGGGCCCTCCTTAATGTTTTACATGGCCTTTTCTTCATCTTTGACGACGTGTCGGTCGGCCTCTGGGAGCTTGATAAAACAGTTGCACCGCCAGAGTTAACGAGGTCTATCCAATAAATACGCGAACTGGTGCAATCTGGCGGCCATGACGTGAACTATAGCCTCGCCCACTAGTGGCGCTAGTTGCCTGAGACCCAATGAGCCGTCTGTGCTTGGCGGATCGTCGAGCTGTGAGTATGGTGCCAGTTATGTTAGTTTATATTGTCCTTATTTTTACTCTTTCTTGAAAATGTAAATTGATGGAATCACGGAGCATCGAATCAGTATCAAGTTTTTTTTTTGTGAGGTGCGGTTAAAATTATCAAGAAATTACTGAAATGTACTGACAGCTGTTTACGGTGATAATGCTCTGGAGAAAACATTCATTTTCAAGTGGATTACATCAAACCAAAAAATCAAGAAGAAACCGATCGAAAATCAAAATCATGCCCCTGGTTTTCTTGGATGTCGAAGGTGTTGTTCATCATGAATTTCTTCCTGAAGGACGAACAGTATATGCTGAGTTCTACCTTAAGAGCTCTCGAGCGTTTGAGAGTTCGTGTGCGACCAAATGTGACTCAAGGCGATGGATGGATCAGTTACCATGACAATGCACCTGCACATTCAGCATTGATTGTTCGCCAGTTT
This sequence comes from Hetaerina americana, assembly GCF_022747635.1. Classification (NCBI taxonomy): domain Eukaryota; kingdom Metazoa; phylum Arthropoda; class Insecta; order Odonata; family Calopterygidae; genus Hetaerina; species Hetaerina americana. The sequence continues at coordinate 1,684,081 of NW_027287117.1, forward strand.
CTGGCGAAAAAATTCAATCACCATCCTTAATTGTTCTCCTTATTCGTCAGATCTCATCCCCTGCGACTTTTTCTTACTTACAAAAAACAAAAATGCGACGAGGGGACATCACTGGGAAGATGTGGACATAATAAAGCAAGAAGCGACGAGAAAACTAAAAGGCCTAACTACCGAGGACTTCCAAGGGTGCCTTAAACAGTGGGAAAGAGGATGGAATAAGTGCATAGCAATGAATGAAGAGTACTTTGAAGACAGTGGACAAAATCGATGTGTTCCAAAGAAACTGCGGGAGATGCCGCAACAGTAACTTTTTGACGGAGTCATCCGCTAATGTGCATTTCAATGCAACAATTTCAAAGTGTGAAAATCATTCGCCGAGAATCGGTTTCAGAGTTTAAGAGGACGCCTCGGTAGCTTAAGTGGCTAAATCACTCGACCGGATATTTAGGGATCTGGGTTCGTATCTCAATCAAGGCGAATGATTTTTGCACTCTGAAATTGTTGCATTGAAAATCGATGTAGACTAAATATAGCAAAATTAAGTTAATATGACCTCAGTTCGCGTATTTATTGGACAGTCCTCGCACTTCTCCACATTGGAATGCATTCGACACCACCCATTGAAGTGAGCAGGTAGGCGGGTGAACTTATCCCGACAGCAACTTATTCAAAGAGTTCTTGGGAGCACTAACAGCACTCAACTTCCCGACGGTTGGGTCGATAGGGCAGGGTTCACTTCGTACCCTTCCGTCTTTCACACAAACGGGAAGGTGTGTCGATTTCCTTTGCTCTGTGATTTCCCGGAAAGGAATGAAGCTCAAGAAATTACACGACTCCGACGAAGCTGAGAACGTCCAAGGAAGTCAACCGGAATTGAACCCCGGCCATTATTAGTCATGCTCTTTAACGCCCACGATGCTTGTTTTTTTCATTTGAAATAGAATAACAGCAACCACACGTTCATTTTTTTAAGATAGTTATGGAAATAACTTTATCCTAGGAATAAAAGTGAGGCATATTTGTTTAATTTTTCGGATCTGTTTTATACTTTGTTGCTATTTATTGCGAAAGAGTGCTGTAATATTTATTTATGCGTGTTTTGCTTCTTTTGGATACGTATTTGAATTCTTTTTTTGTTTGGATTGACATTTTTTACTATTTTTGTATGGTTTTTTTTTGCAAGAGATTCTGTTCCCCTATTTCACAGTACTGCAAGTAGTGCCTTATGTGGTACCTACATTTCCCCTCAAAAATACGCAGTTTTAAATGTCGCGATTGCAAAAAGCTTATGTTATCCTTAAGAGGAAATATACTTCCCTAATAAATTTAGTAGATATCAAGACAGCCAAATCTACCATCTCATATGAGCCGAAAATATCCAAGATGGCTTAGCCCGCCTAATTCGCACAAGACAGGAGAGCCGAGGTCAATCCTGGAGATGTTGACTCACAGATATTATGAAGATTCATGTTTAATGAACATGCAAACACTTGAAATTGTTCAAGGAATACTGCTTTTCCTAGGAACAATAACATTGCTCAAGGAAAAATAAAATCCAAAATTTCCAAGAAGTAAAGCCTGAAGCAATTTATGGCGACGAATTCCACGAGTGTTGAAGGACACTAGGGGAATTCTGAGAAAACCCAAACTTTATTCATTTGACCAAATATATTTTAAGAAGAAGTTATAGAATATATTAATGGATATATTCATAGATACAGTCATAGGTATAGCATTTTTTCTGCTTTACGCTCTCTTTCAGATGCTATCTTAAAATACGTGAACCAAGAGCGCCTATCGTCCAAAGCCTTGAATCCAGGTTTTAAGCTGCAATGCTATTGCTTAGAACACTGTGAAATACTCAAATCATGCCGCAAGTCCATACTGTGAAGTTTAAATGAGAGAAGATTTGAAATAGCTTATTATCAAGGGAAGCTCACCCGTATTGGCACAATGTGAGGGTATCTTAACACGTGCTTCCACAAAACACCCTTTCAGCGAGCAGGGTATGGCATAGATGTCAATGAAATCGGCATTTGCTACGATACGGGGCCTGTTCAAAACGTATCACGACTTTTGTGTTTTTTCAAAAATAATTTATTTCTTCATGAATATCTATTTTGTCCCCTTCAAATTAATCCCCATTAGATATTATACACTTGTGCCTACGTTCTTTCCAATCCTCGAAGCACTTCGAAAATTTATTTTTTGTGATGCCGTTCAGCTTCTACTTCGATGCAGTCTTTATCTCCTCAATCGTAGCGTAGCGTCGTCCTTTCGTGGGTCACTTCTGTTTCGGGAACAAGACAAAGTCACTAGGGGCCAGATCTGGGGAATACGGTGGTTGCGGCATCATTAGTGCGTTGCTCTTGTCCAAAAATTCGCGCACAAGTAACGATGCGTGGAGCAGAGGCGTTGTCATGGTGCAAAAGCCAATTTTAGTTCTTCCACAAATCCGGGCGTTTGTGGCGGATTGCTTCGCGCAAATTGCGCATTACTTGCAGATAATATTCCTTATTAACCGTTCTACCCTGGGGCAAGAACTATTCATGATGCACCATGCCCCTGCAATCGAAGAAAACTGTAAGCAAAACTTTCACATTCGGCCAAACTTGGCGCACTTTTTTCGGTCTTAGCTAGTGCTGCAGCTTCCATTGGGATGATTGGGAGTTTCCACGTCATAAGCATAAACCCATTCTTCGTCATGTTATGACTATCCGGAGCAAATTTGGGGCGTGACGGACACCTAATTAGCAATGTTGCAGTAAGCGTTGCTGCATATGGTCGAAATTGAGCAATTTTGGTACGAAATTCGCGGCGACCCATGTCATGCCCAAATAATTGGGAAAATCGAATGCCACGAGCCAATCGATAGGTTTAGGTCCTCCGCAACTTCTCTAACGGTGATTCGACGATTGGCCAATACTATATTCTTCACTTCATTAATGTTTTCGCCTGTCGCTGACGTGCTCGGGCGTCCGGCACGCTCTTCTTCGTTCACATCTTCTCGGCCCTCTGAGAAGATTTTTTACCAGCGATAAACGTTACTTCGGTCCAAGATAGCTTCTCCATATGCCACAGTCAACATTCAGAATGCGTCCGCGCACTTAATTTCGTTTTTAACACAAAATTTGGTCCAAATTCTTTGATCCATTTTGGGAATAGGCAGAAATCGAAGACAAGCCAAAACACGTTCAAGGAACACAGCTGTCAATAATTAACTGAAACCTGAAAATGGCAAAACTTTTCGGCATAAGTGATAGACAAAAGTGGCAACATAACGACCCAAAATAATTGAAAATCAAATATACGTAACCCGCAAAAATTCTAAATTCACGAGACAAGCCAAAACACATTCAAGGAAAACAGCTGTCGATAATTAACTTAACACTGAAAATGGCAAAGAGCCTCCGAGTTTCAGGCACTATTTGATATTTTTTGCTCGTTGAAAATAGAATAGAGAGTTCCCGGAAAATTATTGCATTTTATCTTTGTAGTCTGATCTACCCAAGCACGTAGTGTGGGGCAATTATATTTCCTTAAGTGTCATCGTTGAACTCGTTTGTTCTGAACCTTTCTAAAAGTCTTAAGTCTCGCTCGTTCTCTTCGTACTTCAAGTGGTTCCCAGCCTAAATCCCCTAAGAGGAGACCTATCACACTTGTGTTCTAATCATAACAATTTTTAACGAATCCGGCGGATTTTCTTTGGATTTTATTTAATTCTTTTTCTCAACTTTTCTTTCAAGGATCCCAAATACTTACGGCATACTCCAAATGAGGTCTAACTAGAGCAAAATAACACCTCTCCTTAACTTTCTTATTAGATATCCCCATGCCCCGTTTAAAGTTCCTTTCTTTCTATTTACATTGGAGTGACCATTAATCTAACAACCACGATTTCGGATCCATGCCACAAGCTCGCATAATGGTGCCGTTCACTCAAAACAAGGCACCACACGTCCCAACCTGGTGCCGGGAGACTGATGGGAGGTTAGGATCGGGTGCAGAATACCATTAATACCCCGCGCGAACACCAAAGAGGTCGACGCCAGCCAGATACTCAGCAAAGGAGGCGTAATCCATCCGACTACTGACTGCCTTGCTTGCTCATTTTGGCGCATCATGCAAGCGTGGTGCACGAGAGGAAAATGGAGCGAAAGCAAAGCGCATGGAGACGGGCGGGGTGCATCTGCTGACGCCGTCCGGCCGCCCTCGGAGTGCGTCGCGGGAGACGGTGGCTGGCGGCCGCGGTGAGTCATCGCCGCATTCTCCCCTCGGCGGTGCACCCCCGAGAACATTCGACGAGCGTTCATCGATCCCCTCCCCCGCTCCCCCCCCCCCACCCACCCTCCCCCTCCGCCGATCAAGGCTTCCCCTCCCTTTCAAGCCTTCTGGAAATTTCTCCATTTCTTCCCTCGCCCCCACCCCACAACCCCCAATCCGAACTCCGCCAAATCCATCTCCCTCGGCGGAGAAAGGGACTGAAACTGCGAGAGAAGTGCGGCGTCATCGCCGAAGTGACGGCGATATGGAAACTAAGGAAAGGGTGTTTACGCGATGGAGAGAGCAAGATAAACGACCATCGAGTTGGGGGGGAGGAAGAGAGTGCCAGGCGCTGTCTAGCTTCGGGAGGTGACTCATTCGCACACCACCTACACCACGCACCCTGTCGTCGCTGCGGGGGGGGGGGAGATAATTACATCTTCGGTGGGTACTACGAAATACATCTACATTACAAACTACATGAGATATAAAAATTATTCAAGATGAATGATGAATGTAACCGTTCTATAGAAGCTTGGAATTCCTTTGCATTTAAGTCGACTATTGCAACAGTTGACCATCGACATAAATACCCCGCGATCCAACAAAAAGGTTTTCATTACTTTCTTTCGTGTGCTTGAAATTTTTTGAGTGCATGATCAAACTGATATTTCCATATAGGTGCCATGATTGGGTTAGTGCATGAATGTCTGGTGACCTGACACCTCCCGCCACACGCCCTTGTGGGGTACTGTTTGGAAGTATATGACGTGCGGAGACGACTAATGCCTTTAAGGTGGCTGGACCCGGAGATCCTTTTTACTGCTCTCAATCAGTAGCAATAATTAACATCGCCGTTGCCAATGTTAGAAAAAATAGTTGAATAACGTTAAGAGCCCCATCGGGAATATTAAAAATTACAATGGGTGTTACATAATCTTTGCTAACGGAAAAATTGCACATGAGGCATGTTTGTGAGAAGGTAGTTCCGAGACTGCTCATTGAAGAACAGGACGGTGGCGTGCCGGGCTGTTCGCAGTTGACATTGATGCTGGAATGTTTCTTTCAAGGATTATCACTGAAGATGAAGCCTGGCCACATAATTTTGATCACGAGGGTCAATAACATAACTGAGGGCACATGTGCGCCATCACCAAAAAACCCAACGCGTTGGCTTCTGCAGGGGACTTGGATTTAATTCCTTTGATATTTATAGACTGGCGTATCAGCATGTTGTAACAGCAGACACAAGTGTAAACGGTGCTTTAAATCTACATCTACATAATACCCAGCAAGCCGCCGCAAGGGCATGTGGCGGGGGGTGTTAGGCCATAAATAGGAACAATACTACATGCAAAATAAACATCATGGAAAACTACACCCACAGCGGCGCACGCACCCATGCAAAAATCCCTTAATCCAAAATTCATGCAAACGCATATGCCATAAGCCAACAAACAACTGCACCCCAGGATGCAGCACGGAAGCCATCCAAAAATGCCCAAGCCAGGATACAACAAGCAAGAAGGCGAAACTCCACCACCACATGAACATGCCACAAAAAACGCTCTCCCCTCTCCAAGGAGACTGTGAAAGGTAGGGAATGCGACCCAACGTTGCAGGTAGCGGGTGGGTCCCCCCGCGGAGAGGTACGAGGGATTGAAGGGGAGACCTGAAAACGAATGAACAGAACACTAATGTGGTCATTCGGATACCATTCAATTAATAGGAATGTAGTCAGTCGCAGGGGGACATTTCAAAGAAACAGATTGGATGCTGCACCGCGATAATGCGCGGCTGTAGATTGGAAACGTGGTCGCTGAATATCTCGCGAAAATCAAAGTGAAGTGTGTTCCCCATAGTCCAGCCCCAGGCCCCATGCGACTTCTTCCTCGCACACTACATATGTGAAGAAACACCGTTGGAATCATTCTTCTTCATCAGGATCGTTATAGAAGGTCACGGAGATGATTTCGCAGTACTTATTATAAAATGGCTTCCAGCACGTCTTTGATGACTGGAAAATGAATGGGGACTCTACTTTGAGGAGGACGATGAAAATTTGGAGACGAATAAAATGTTAACAAAAATATAAGCACTCTTCATTGAACGTCCTTTGTAACATTATTTGAATTTGCCAACTGTTGAAGATATTTCTACGTCTACATACAGGTTATATGTATGTAGAAGTACAGGTTACCTGCAGTTACCCTTCAAGGCACCACTAGGATGCGTGGCAGGGGAGTTTCAGACGGGCAATATAAAAAATAAATTTTGCTTAACTGTAATATGATAATCAAATGTCCGGGGATTAAGAAGGGATGATGTGATGTGTAATTGTGAAGGTGGGAAGAAGGGCAAAGTTGTTTTAGGACAGTGTGAAGATAGCTATGAAATATTCAAAACTGAAGAAGAAATTGGTGTGATGCATAGGGCCGCACGGAAGCCCTTGATGATGTGCAATAGTTTTCAGAGGCTGCCCTGAGCCTAGTTCTCATCGGTTTCATAAATATTGAGATAATTTCCCTCGTAGATAGCATTCCCTGCCAAACGCATGGAGTGTCTTATGGGGGGGGGGGGGATGCGAGGATTAGGTGGGGCGGGGAGGGGGTTGATAAATGAAAATGCAGCGGCCACCGCGGAGACAAAAGCAGATTGAATAACGCGAGGCGTGCCTGGGCGAGTTAACGGAGAGACAGACTCTTCGGTCTCCGACACCAAGGACGATTCCATCGAAACCAATCCAAACTGATCACGCTATACGCCGCGAGGGATCAAAGACGACCCCGCCCGACGGGGGAGGGGGACTCCCGGGAATCAGTGGCGGATGGATTCACCTCTAACGCTCCTGTGACCGTGATCGGCAATTAGCACTCACTCATTGCCTAAGCAAACAGGTGGCCAGGAGATAATTAGAATTGGTAGCGCATATTTTTGTCAATATCCTGCATGTTTCTTCCCGCATTTTATTCTTTTTATTCAATCGGCCCATCTTTTTTACAGCATTTTTGAATACGTGTACGTATCCGGCAATGGGATATTGTTGCCATCAAGCACTTCCTTTCGAGTGATTCACATTTGTCAAGTGCATGATCAAACTAATATTTGTGTAGAGGTAATATGATTTGGATTGCTCATGCATGGCTGGTGACCTAACCCGCCCTTGCGGCGTCTTGCGGGTTATTTTGTAGATGACTGAGTATTATCCCCTGACGCTAAAATGCGCCACAATTAAATCCGCCTCATCAAGCAACCACTCCGCCGTAGTAGTAGTATTTAGGGGAGGCGACCTTCAGCTGAGGTCATTTGCGCCATAGGGGATGGATAGGAAAGGTTTATTGCCTTCCTTATTGCCTCGAATATATATATATATATATATATATATATATATATATATATATATATATATATATATATATATATATATATATTCGTAAATTTGAAATGCTAATTGCTATGAACTGGTCTATCATTACTCTGCGCTAATTATTAGCACTTATTTTGAGTAAAATTAGATATTTTGAATTGAACAGGAAAGAAACTTGGAATGTAAAGTTAAAATTTATTTGAAAAACGAAATAATTACATTTGCCTAAGATTCGAAGATGCATTCGAAAAATTATATTCCGACGACAGAAGAGACTTTATGATATCCAAGCGATCACTCAGGAGAAACACAAGGACGTCCACTTTCGTCATATTTATTTATATTATTAATTGTAGAGGCTATAGAGACAATGAAGGATAAAACAAATGGTATAAAGATGAATGGAAAAAAGATACATTGCATTAGATTTGCAGATGATATTATAACTCAGGCAGAATCAACCAAAGGTATGAATAGAATGCTCTAAACCTTGTCCACAGTTTTGAATGAATGGAAACTGAAAATAGATGTGAAGGAAACCAAAGCTGTGATAGTTTCTAGAAGCGGGACAGAATCCCTTGTAAATTAAATGATACGGTAATCAATGATTTGCCAAGTATAGGAGTTATGTTACCTTGGGAGTGTAATTACAAGAGACAATAGATGATTCAGTGAAAAGAAGGTTAGCGTTAGTAAAGAAGGCATACATAAAGAGAACCTTTCAGAAAACAAAAAAAAATGACATTGGAAATGAGTAAATTCTTGGCAAAAACATTTATTTATAGTACATAATGATATTGATAAGAAACTTTGGACTTTGCGAAATAGGCAAAAGGCTCGATCGTTAGAAATGGGAACGTGGATTTGGAAAAGGATAGCAAGAACTAGGTGTACGGGCAAGAAAATCAACGAAGGAGTCTAATAAAAGAGATGGAGGGAAGGGAAATTAAATGTATGCTGTTAGACATAACAATTTCCAGGAAAATATAATGGAGGGAAGATTTATAGGGGAAAAAAGGGAGAGGAAAGCCAAGAAAAAAATATATAGATGATATAAAATATAATATGAGAGCAACAACATACAAGGAACTGAAAAGAATGGCAAGGGAGAGAGGAGAGAGAGACCAATGGCTGCGAGGACAAGGCTCCGCCTTAAGAAGACGACGATGATGATAAAGCGAACACTTAACTCTCGGTAAAATTATCAATCTTATCATGGCCGCCAATCATTCCAGACGTAATGAGTGTTATTTAAAATTTCGGAGAAAACTCTTAAAATTATCAGGTCTTACAAAATTTAAAAAAAACTTAGCAGCAAAATGGAGGCAAAAGTGGAGGTGGAACAAATGGAGCGTGTGGCAAGGGAGGGAGCGGGAGTCGGCGTAGGAGGAAACGCTACGACTCAGGAGCAATCACTCAGTGTTAAGAAATCAACAGTGTTCGGCTCAACCTTACAAAGAAGAAGAAGAAGGCCTTCTTAATTTCTACCGGATATCATTTCGCAGAAGTGTTTACGAAAGCGGATAGCTTCATTGTTATGCCCTTGTTTTCAATTCCAGCGAGGAGAGACAAAGGAACAATTGCGTAAGCACAAAAGGTAGATGAGTTTGTTTTTCGAGGAATGAAGAGAATTGCGACCAAGTCCAGATAAACACACATAGCGCGCGCACGCATTTGTGAATTCGCCATGTCGGCAGACACGCCGCTATCTTTATGGCGTCAATGCTAACCTCAGAGAGAGAGAGAATAGTTCCTGTAAATGATGAGTGCGGTCGTGACGAATAGGGAGATTAAAAGGCAGAACGAAAACAGCAAGAGGCTACGTGAACACGTACGAGTCGATAGAAGAGAGGTGAAAGTTTACCAAACAATGAGATTAAAAATATAACTGCATGCAAAACCAATATATTCATGTAAACCTACATCCATAGAGGCGTATATGCTATGCGTATGTACTCAGGCAATAACCTTTTTAATTTAAACACATGCAAATACATTAAAAGTATATACATCTAACATACACATGCAACATACACATACAGATGCATGTACGCAACACAGTAACAGGTTGGTTTTCACTTGAGAGAACCGATTTCAGGTCCACGACAGGGCTGACGACTGTCCTTTCGGGGCAGAAACTCGTACTCATCCCGTCAAAAAGCAAGATTTCCCTAAGTTTCAAGTACCATCGATGGGATCAAGAATCAACGTAAGTGGTTTGATTACCACAAGTCATACGAACGCGACATATAATCACCCAGGGTGCGCTAAAATCGCGTTGGCATCGGGGTGCACCTCAAAGCTGATTGAGGTCACATCCGGATATGACCTCTCCGACCGAGAGACGCACCCCAATGCAGGAGGGGACAATCATCCTCCGCGCTCGATAATGCGAGTGGGTGTCTGTAGGGCATCGGGGGTCGGGGCATCAAAATGATGACCATGTACATATGCTACGCCAGACATGCTCTCTGCCAATATTCGCACCTGGTCGGCCGAGCAATTTTTCATCGCGGGGAATCCAAAAAATAGATATCCATGCAGTGCAGCGACACCGACTTCAAAGGAGTGCACAGTGGCGCGAGATAGTAAACTGGTCACCACCACAACTTAATCGAGGAAGAAATTTAGATAACGTGGGAAACACTTATCTCCTCTTTTCCAAGTGCAAGGGATTGTACTCGTAAAAGTAATTAATGTGGACTGAAATCTGGCGGGTCCTGTAAAACAATTATTCATTGATGAGGTGTCCTTTTGGCAGTAACGTGAGTAAACGCTTTTTAGGGTTTTCTTCAAAAGTCTTGGTTAATCGATGTCTTAAACGGCGGTAATAATCATCTTGCTGATGCCCGAGTTGAAAGGGTTTACATTAAAACGGAATCTAGAAGGGCCTACTTACATAACTCGATACATGCATTATACAGTATACACATGCCAAATTGTAGATAATAGATTAAAGGGATTGGGTACACATGCAAATTAAGCGTTTCCATAGGTTTAAATAAATCTAGAAATCCCTTGGGAACAGCGTCCATGGGGAATCGCTAAATTGAATTGGTGAAAATTTACCCATTGCTCATGCCAAAGATTTGTAAAGTGAAGTATTTCCTACGGTAAGCTAAAAAGACATTCACTTTCCCAAAATCACGCGCATAAACAGCGCAAAGCATGACTGAAAAGGTGAACACGTAAACGCAGGAACGTTCTCGCACTACTTGGGTATTCCTGGGCCAGCTGAAAACAAAGATGGCTGTCTGGTCTCAAGTAAAATCTAGATATGTGGGTTAACCAAATTAGCATAAAAACAAATATAGAAAGTTCAGCCACTCCCTATAGCGCCAGACCTGTAGGGCCAACTCAACCCTAACACGTCATCGGCCCTGTGGCGCAACGGATAACGCGTCTGACTACGGATCAGAAGATTCCAGGTTCGAATCCTGGCAGGGTCGTTTTTTTTTGTTCAGGTATTTTTTAGTTCAATACGGATTGTTTAGTAAAAATTGTTCCTAAACAGTAACAGCACACTTGAATAAATATGTTAAAAGAATGAAACTACGTATGTTGCCGAGGCATACAAATTAAAAGATGAGATATAAAATAAATCTTAGAATGTCAGACGTAATGAAAAAAAATGTTGAGTTAGCTCCCGGAGCGGACATCGGTGTTTTTCCAAAAGGTTTGGTCATCCACAAAACAAAAAGAGATAATAGATTTGCTGCAGTGTTCAACGCAAATAACTCACAAACCAGCAGCTACTGTTATGAATGTTAGAACGACGTTGTTGAGAGCAATTGGTGTAACGTGAAGAATTACAATCAAATAAACTGATTAATATGTTTGTTCTAGAGTCCCCGACTCTATCACTCTTCAAAGTCGACCACTAAATATCCCCAAACTTCGCCAAGCATACGAAGCAACAGTTTATTTTTGATCCCCGGGCGACTTTAATATGCTGAGAAATGCTAGGGATCACGATTGCGTAAGAAAACCGGCAAAAAATCACAAATAATGCGAAAAATTTCTCGTTTTTCGTTTGGATCAGAAGTTAAGTAACCGGCGCGAGGTAAGAGCATATTTGCAATAAATACGCCAGAGACGATCACAAGCGTGGACATAACTGAGGACATTAGCGACCACATATTTATGTTGTAGGAATTAAAACTACGTCAACGAAAATGATTAAGGGAAAGTGTAAAGGCACCAACAGTTAAATAATGATTTGGAGGAGATTTAGAGAACACCAACAACTTTGTCACAAATAGTTACGGGAAGAGAGTAATCGTGAGGTATATGTCGGAGGAATCAAGTGGGGAGCCTCTTGATTCACAAAGGGAAAAGTCGAGGCGTAGCAACTTCACGAAAGTCACCGACGCCCGAGGTTTCTAGCGCCCCGGAGGGAATTGCTTTGACCCCAAATAATATTGGTCGACTAGACCACAGTGATAAATTAAGAGAGAGAGATGGATACTGCCAACGGTAGATTCATGTACTCATTCCTCCTTCGCAATAAAAACAAAATGGAAACCGAGCGACCGGATATATTTAATTAATGGCAAATATTTAATAAATTAGTCAACCACACCAATCATTGAATGATGTTTATAACATGTGTGCGTGTTTAGTCAAAAGTGCTCATGCACAAGAGCAAATATACATTCAAAATGCATGAATGACTGCCCAACTATTGTGCTCGCAAGTCTGATATTCTGACGACTCCTGACAACACGCCTTTGCGGGGTATTGTGTTGATTTGTCACCGAGGGATCCATCATAACATACTCAGACCTATCATGATATGCATAATAGTCTTAATAGGTTTCATATTAGGAGGGCTATAAAGTTAACGCATATTTCAAAAACAGGATGCATTTTCAAATAAGGTAGTTTTGAAAAACTGGATGCATTTTCAAATAAGGTAGTTTTATACAAAGGGAAGAATTGCTCGACTCATCAAAATATATTAAACTGGGCTATAAACATGGTCGAATCTTATTGAATGCAATGAAAGACCGGGATAGGTTAATGGGTAATTGAAGAGTTAGAAGCTAGCTTCTTCTCTCGAAAAGAATATAACGCGGAGAGTTATACCTTCCGTAAAATTTACTGAAACCGGTAGTGCCAGCAAAAACCCTTCAAAACGGATAGTCATATGTTAAACCAGGTAATTCAACCACCCAACGTTTTTCCGACGCCATTTATTGATTGCATCGAGCCGTTATTAAACGAACCAAGGAAAAATCGAATTTTAGATTTTTTTCGCGTTTGACCAGAGTGAAATGATTGCACATATCTTACCCTGCAACCCACGACCATTTGGCAGGGTGTCTTAGGTCACCGGCCATTAGAGTAATTGGTGGTCATGAACGTTGAGCAACGCACGTGATATTTCCTGCTATTGTGGGCACGAATTGTGCGAGGGAAAAGAATTCCCTGGTTCGGTCTGATCGACGGTCAATTTCCCTCAACAGATCGCCGTGGCCTCACCCACCGATGATATGTTAGCATTCGTGTACTTCATACCCAGAAAGCTGCCTCAAGGGGATGTGATGGGGGTTCCTTGGACACCACGTGTAAAAAGAAATGCAAAACACATGCAAAAACAAACAATTTATGACAATTTACACCCACATAGGCGTATATATTCATGCGAAAACCTATATAACTGACATGCATGCAAATACATATCAACTAACATTCACATGCACCCACAAATATACCTGATATCTTTGCGATGTTTAATTTGGTTCCGACTGGTTAATTAAATGTTTTCAATATTTCTAAAGTTACTTCGGTTTCTTGCAGTCATGATTTCTGATTGTCCAGGGAAAGAATGAGAATGATGTATTTCCTCTGTTAAACTCGATTACGAATACTTATCGTTTGATCCATACAGAAGCAATTCAGTTTCTAGACTTAGATATTAAATAATAATAATATGACGTACTCTGGTTTTTCTGAACGATTCTTCACGAAACGGGCAGTTTTCCCTGTACCCTGTTCAATTCCGAAGTCTTAAACTTCTACACGGGATCCGAAATGCCCGACCCGTGCATAAGGTGCGTCCCAACAAACGCTAAATAACAACTCTCTCCCAATATCCGACTAAGATGAATTCGAGTTACTTAAATTCCGCCGGTTGTACCAACGAGCGTCTCCATGGCAGGTCCGATGATAGTGAGACTCAAATGGTCTTTTTCACTTGGTTCGCCACCGTACCATTTCTGCCCTCCCGTGTCAGCGTAGGTTTGAGGGCACTTTGACGTTTTCAAAGAAATCTTAAAATACTGATTTAACTGTAGATCCTAACTTTGACACCAATGCGTAATGCTAATATGATAACTAATAGGAGTTTCCCCGGGAGTTTTATTTCTTGTGTTTCGGTAGATGATCCGTGTCATTGGCGAGTAATCTTTGTTGGTTATTAAACGAAAAACGTCATTAATAAAGCCAAAAGAAGGAGGAGTAATCACGCCAGAGGGTGCTTTCACAAAATTGGAACTAAACAAATCACATAATCGTATTGTTTTCTTGTCTTGATGTCGAAGGACAATTCGCGATCCTGATGCGGCCCTTCGTCATTATTCCTCAGTCGTGGCCACAGTTCGTGTCTCAATTTACTGTGTGGTGCTTGAGCATAACTCTTTTAAAAAGTGTAGGAATGGGTATCCAAGCTGTTTTCTTCTTTCCCTCAATCGGAAGGAGAATTGCATGGGAAAAACTCAAATCGTGTTTCACTCTTTCGGAACCCGTTCTGGGTGATCGTGAAAAATCGTTGTCTCTCCAGGAAGTGCATGGTGCCACTCATGATGACATGATCAGCATTTTTCAATGGGTGGGATGTCAGCGTCATAATATCCGGGGTCGAGGCTTATTTTCCCTTTGAATCTCCGTAGCGTGGTGTGAGGATACTGGCAATTGAAACAAAAGCATGAAAACATGGAAGGGTAATTACTTTGAAATGTAATTACTTCACCGCCAGGGAACATCCAAATATGAAGATTCCCTTCGGATAAAGTATCACGGGCGAAAACAAATTTTGACTTCCCGAGAAAGTTTTGGCAAACAAAAATATAGATTGAAAGTAAAAGCATCGATATTTGTAATTAAAAGGAGTGATATAGCGAGACCGTTAAACTAAGGGGATAAATAATGGAACAATCAGAAGGGATGTGAATTAAAACGAGTGGTGACGACCGACGAATGAATAAAACATCTGCAAACACTATGAGTTGAGACTCGTGCCCTCGTATTATTTTTTTCATCGACCGGATCCGTTATTCCCAATACCCCTAAACGGTGGCCAGTGGGATCTTGTCCCAATAAATTGGGAAAAAGCTCCCGGAACATTTCATTTCAATATTTCAAAACGTAAATATTCATCCCCGTCCACGTGGTACCCCGATAGCTCCCGCTGTTGGGGCGTTCGACAATGCTTGGCTGCACTCAATTGGGATCGATCATCTTCCACGCATACTATATGTACAGTCTCGGTTTCGGGGATTCCATCTTGAAATAGGGTTTAATAACTGCGTCATGCAATTCCTTGCTTCCCGAAAAATTATTTCTGGATTCTGGGAGATATTCCTGCAACTTAATCCTCAAATGACGTTCTCTCCAATGGGTACCACGAGTTGTATAATCGGAATGTGGTCTCTCTATTAGGTATAAACTTATAAAATGTTTCATGACACATAATTCTTCTATTGTAGCCACGCTTATTTAAGTTTATACCCCACTAACATATCTTGAGCATTCCCGGTGTAAGGCTACCGGCAAGTAACGTTCTGAAGACTAGCGCGAATTTAAGTTACGTTTCTACATCTACATCTACTTAATACCCCGCAAGCCGCCGCAAGGGCGTGTGGCGGGGGGTGTTAGGACACCACCCGTAATTTAGAAAAGAAAGAGAAAAAAACCGCATGCAATAGCCACAAAATCATATATCCAAAAAAAAAACTTGGCATAAATTCATGCATGAACACTTACACCCCACACACATGCAAACACTCAAACTACACCTTACATACACATGCACCTGAAAGTATACCTAACATCTCTATAGTGTTTAATTTTGTTCCGACTTGTAAATTCAACGTTTTTAATATTTCTAAAGTGACTTCGGTTCCTTACTATTATGATTTCTGATTGTTCGGGGAAAGAATGAGTATTTGTACCTATCTGTCCTGGAATCTATCTCCCTTAGTTTATCTTTGTGGTCTGATCTACCTAAGTAGTGTGGGGCCATTATAATTTCCCGTTTCCCTTCGTCTGTCTGCTCTTTTTATTTTCAATTTTATAACACCCAATGCTCTATGATGAAACTTAAAAAAAGAAAAAAAACACGTGTTTATTCATTTTTTGCTCTCCCCAATACTCCATAGCAATCGGCAGAGCACTGACCCGGAAGCGTGAAGATTAAATGCACGATTCAAGCATACAAAGCTCTTAGATTAACACAAATGGGTCGGCTTCAACGCTGATAGAGACAGAGTACACCTATCGCCGCATTACATTCATAGGATAAACTAAAGCGAAAACTGAAGGGAAATTGACCAACGAACCGAACAATAATAAAATGTTGGAATAACGCCTGGCTAATACTGGAAATATAAATGCCTCCTGCAGTATCCGCCATTCAAACTGCCCTCTCTAAAACTATACATCTACATCTACATAATACCCGCAAGCCGCCGCAAGGGCGTGTGGCGGGGGGTGTTAGGTCACCAACCGTAAAAAGGAAAAATACCACATGCAAAAAAACAACACGGAAAATTAGCCCCACAGCAGCGCACACACTCATGCAAAAATCCCTTCATCCAACACTCATGCAAACACATATACCGCAAAACAACTAAAAAAGTGCACCCCGTGATGCAGCACGAAAGCCATCCTACAACACGGAAGCCAGGACACAACAAGCAAGAAATTGAAACATCACTACCACATGAAAATGCACCACGAAACACTCTGCCCCCAAAGAGTCTGTAAAAGGCAGGGAATGCGACCCAACGTTGCAGGTTGCAGGAATTTCCCCCCGCGGAGAGGGACGAGGGATTGAAAGGGAAACTTAAAAACAGATGAACGGAACACGAATGAGGTCATTCGGAAAGAATGGGTTATTATAGCAAAACACATAAGGTTAGTGGAAGAGCATGCATTTAAATACAACTAATTATTTTTTAGACGCTGAGGGTGGCAAGTGGAATTTTTGCTATCTATAACCCTGCAGTTGCTATCCCGTATTGTCCGTGGGAAGAAGGAGCTTATATAGAGAGAGGAGTTATATACACAACCGAGCGGACTTAAGAGAGAATCCAATTTCCGCAGATCCCAAGGTCATTTAATTATATCTTCTCAAAATTCCAGATTTAGTTTGAAAGAACGCGTGTTAGAAAAATTGGGCGAAGACGCAAACAAGCAATGGATCCAGTAGTAGGTAACTTACTTGCTAAAACAACTTTTCAATTGCTCATCAAAGGTCGTTCCAGTGCCCTTTCTCGGAAATATAACGAAGCGATGTTACTTCGACAGAATTTGCAGTTCAGGGAAACTATATTATTATAATTATCAGCATCCAATGACGATTGATGAAAATGAGATTTAATGTTTCCGTAGAAATCAGATCGGCGAAAGATTTCAAATTTGCGGCAATGCCGACTGGCGTGATTTTTGCTATTTTTCGGTCGAAAATGAGTAACCTTGAATTTTTCCAAATGATCGCTCGATGTTGAAAATGTTCGCATTTTGCTCCCTCGGAATGACTTCCTTTAGTCCACGTTACGCAACGATAATTCGTCTGTCGCACAGGAAATGGGTAAGCCGGAGAGGACAAGTCCTTACAATAGCGAAGGTGAGGGTTAGGGAAAAGATTAGCTTCGCTTGTTTACGACTTCCCCTGAGACGCCTCTCTCTCTCTCCGAGGTCACTTGGAGAGTTTGTACTATTCTACGTTTTCGCCGCGATATTATTTTCGATTTCACATTCGCCGATATTGAGTACTAAGGCATAAACGAGGAGGGGGACCTGGGCTTCTTTTTGCTGAAAGCGGTTGTCAATAATTTGTTTATCAGTTCATTGCCATTGAAAATGACAAAATGAACAGTTCTGCATTTATTTATGCAAAGCTTTTTGTGTAGCATGTTCATGTGGCGGTGGAGTTTCGCCTTCTTGCTTGTTATGTTCTGGCTTGCGCGTTGTTGGATGGCTTTCGTGCTGCATCATGGGGTACAGTTGTTCGTTGGTTTGAGGTATGTGTGTTTGCATGAGTGTTGGATAAAGGGATTTTTGCATGAGTGTGTGCGCTGCTGTGGGTGTAGTTTTTAATGTTGTTGTCTTTGCATGTGGTATTGTTCCTTTTTACGGTTGGTGACCGAACACACCCCCGCCACACGCCCTTACGGCGGCTTGCGAGGTATTATGTAGATGCAGATAAGAGACGAACTCTCTCCGCCTGCCTCCCTTCATCCGCTATCCTCTCCACATTTATTCATTATCTTTGGAATCTGTCTAAATTGTTTACGCTTGTTTCCTACTTTTTTCCTCCGCAATTTTTTCATCTTTAATGTTTTTTCAAAAATTATTTTCATGCCTTTGTGCCAGAAAATATTAGTGATACAGTTTCTCCATGGATTAAAATACATCTCGGGAATTTCAATAGAATATTTCTAAAGCCACAATTCTACGTTAGGTATTCCATTTATATATTTGAACTTCATCATATTACTGAGCAACATTTTTACATTTATGTAACTCATAACTGTCCATTTTCCTGTTGCAGTCATCATGCACACCCCTGATTAAAATATATCGACATCGGCATACTGCACGATCCACCTGTATGTGGCAGGGGGTGAAAGCACCGTGTGGGAGGGGTAAGTGATAAGGGAGAGGGAGTGATGAGGGGGAAAATATTTCGTAAAAATCAATCTAATAACGTGCACATTTTTATACATGTTGGAGGACGACTTAATCCAAAAGAAGTGTTAATTTCACCCAATAAATTAGTTTATTGTTATGTGAAAAAATGGAGTAAAAAGGAACCAACAACCAAATAATATACGATAGGCCTCCAAAATAAAAACAAAAAAGACAGGTCATGCATAAATGAAAAGTTAGAAGGAGAATTTTGCTGCCACATGGACAAATATAAAAGCAACACATTTCTGATCAAGTGTTTCCATTAATGCGGAGTTTGCTTTGTTGGCCTTGCGAGCAGTCAACCATCCTAAATTCTCGGAACTCTTCGCTATTTAACACTTCGGAATAATTCCAGGAAGTATGCCACCCTCCTCAAGCTAAAATATCGTCTCTCCCTTCTACCCTTCCCGTCCATAAAAAAACACGGCCCACCCTCTTCGCCTTTCGGACTTGTCCAGACACGAAAGCAACCCCGTGCGAGAAAGAGAGGGGGATGAAGGAAGGGGGGGGGGAAGTACCAGGTGCCTCCCGACGAGGGCCCGGAGAGGGCCCTGGAAATTTCCGTTGGGCCCTCCCCTTCGGACACCCCGCACCGCTCCCCCCCGCGCCATCCCGAGCAGCCCTCCCGAACGACCTGAGACTGCCTTATCCCCCATTCAAAACGACGCGCCGAGGGTGTGTTGGTCGGAGCCTCTTGCGGGATATCGCTCGAGGAAAGGTGGATGGGTGGCCTAGAAATGAGAGGTATCTTCCGCGTCCCTCAAGTCTTCCTCTCCCCCAATTTCTACATCTACATCTACTCAATATCCCGCAAGGGCGTGTGGTGGGGGTGTTAAGACACCACCCGTAATTAAGAAAGAAAAAAAACCGCATGCAAAAGCCACAATTATATACATCCACAAACAAAACATGTCATACACTCATGCAAGAACACTTACACCCCACACACATGCAAACACTCATACCCCCAACTAACATACACATGCACCTTCAAATACACCTAATATCCTTGCATGTGTTTAATTTTGTTCCGACTTCTAAATTCGATGTTTTCAATATTTCTGAAGGGACTTCGGTTTCTTACCATTATGATTCCTGATTGTTCGGGGAAAGAGTGAGTTTTTAAAGCTTTCTTTCTGTTTCTAACGAGAAAGAATTTCTATCGCTTTGCCGATGAATGGTTTACGTCATGCAGCAAGTGAGCAACTTGTATAACACTCATGATTTCAATGAAACAACGCAGTCCATATATGCACATGGGCGGAGTTGAGATTTCTCCATCATTAAGTTAGTAACATTTATTTAGAAAAATCTACCGGCATAATTTTATTATCACTCTAAACGAAATTTACAATTTAAAGCTGATTTTGATAAGTTATTTTTACAGATTCCAAAGGTTAACGTAAGTTAAAAATTGTCAAAAAATAGGCAATAAAGAACTTATTTAAAATGAAGATCGCAGAAAAGACATATCAACTACAAATGCAAAAGAATTGATTGTATAAGAGAATAAAAAAGGGGGTAGAATTATCTGCATCAGCTAAATACCTCGCAAGCCGTTGCAAGGGAGTGTGGCGGGGGGTGTTTGGGTACCACCCGTAGTAAAAAACTGCATCCAAAAGCCAAAAAATACATGCATGCATTCCACAAACAAAACATGGTATGCATCCATGCAAAAACCCTTAAAACAAACTAGCAACTAGCATGCATATGCACCTTGATTGCAAATATGCTTCAGTAGACGGTGGGACGTGATTTAGAGACTGCTTCCCATAACCTTTAATCTCCTCCTGGAGGAGAAAATTTAAATTTGAGAAATATAAAATTTTGTAAGGTAAGAGGTGCGGTGTGTCACAGGTCATCCCTGTGTCTTTGAGGGCGGAGACCATGAGTTGCATGTCTATGTGATGGTAGAATTTCCCTTTGACTTCATTTGGCATGTTATAGTATATGTTTTCACTAGATTTGAGTGTTTTTTTTGAGTATTTAGAGTGTTGTAGGGTGGCTTTCGTGCTGCATCATGGGGTGCAGTTTTTTAGTTGTTTTGCGGTATATGTGTTTGCATGAGTATTGGATGAAGGGATTTTTGCATGAGTGTGTGCGCTGCTGTGGGTGTAATTTTCCGTGTTGTTTTTTTGCATGTGGTATTTTTCCTTTTTACGGTTGGTGACCTAATACCCCCCGCCACACGCCCTTGCGGCGGCTTGCGGGGTATTATGTAGATGTAGATGATTTGTTGGTGCATGCATATGTTATTTAGTAGCATTTGCATGCGTGTAAGTGAAACAAAGTCGCAGATCACAAAGTCAGAAACAAATCAAAGGTTTTTGCATGAATATTACACCTCTGTGTGAGTAGGTTTACATGAACGTGTTGATTTTGCATGTGGTCACATCCTCTTTTACGGGTGGTGACCAAGCAGTCCACGCCACACGCCCCTGCAGAGGCTTGCGGGGTATTGTGTAAACGTAAGGTTGGGACAGTAAACACTGAAAAGTTAACTTCGTGAGGTGAGAAAGACGAAGCGCAACACGAACGATATTGATATGCTTAGCTGGCCGTGAATCATGCTCAATAACATTTTGGCTGACGTGTAACAATTTGACTGAATGAAATTCATCTGGATAAAGGGATTCGCAGGTATTCCTTTCGGACTCTAGATTCCTATATGATTACTCACTTATTTTGGTCAAATATGTTTAGCGACACATTAACTGTGTTAGCCTACATTGTGATTGATCAAGGGGATTGTTTTAGTGTAGCAGTTCCAGGCTTAACTTTGTGGAATTCCTTCTTGATGAGGGTAAAAAATAACAGAAACTTTACACTTCCACACACTTGTAATGTCCTACTACCATGGTTTCGAAAACGGAAAAATTAGAATTTATAGCGAAATAAACTGTTATAAAATTTTGAGTTGCTTTATTTCCTAAGCATTTAGGCTTTTGGATTTCGACGTTTAAGCGCTGTGCACGGGAATAATCGGGACTATAATTAGTTTCACTGATACGTACATTTTTTCATCGGTCTCTTTCCGTGAAATAAGTAAAATAAAACCAGATAATACCATTTGAATCAAAATAGATATGATCGCAAGGCGAGGAGGAGATAATTAGTAATTGAAGTGTACATATTTTTTCGATACCCTGCATGCATTTCAAATAGTCACGTTTTTCTCATCCACACAATACCCCGCAAGCCGCCGCAAGGGACGCAAGTTTCGCCTTCTTGCTTGTTGTGTCCTGGCTTGCGCGTTGTTGGATGGCTTTCGTGCTGCATCCAGGGGTGCAGTTGTTTGTTGATTTATGGGAAATGTGTTTGCATGAGTGTTGGATGAAGGGATGTTTGCATGAGTGTGTGCGCTGCTGTGGGTGTAGATTTACATGTTGCTGATTTTACGTGATATTTTTATCTTTTACGAGTGGTGACCTGACACCCACCGCCACACGCCCTTGCGGCAGCTTACGGGGTATTATGGAGATGAAGAATATACCATATGCAAACACATAAACCATAAACCAACAAACAATTGCACCCTAGGGTGCAGCATGAAATCCATCCCGTATTATTTGGATGTGTGAACGCATTGCAGCGTGATAATCAATTATTATGTTCATAACACAAGAGTACACGATCGACAGCAATAGGAATTGATCGACAAGACTATGGAAGTGATCACACGCCGAATTCAAAATACATAAACTGTCTTCCCGACAGCTGGCATTCCGTTCCACCAAGTTATTTACCTGACACTCGCACTCCAAGCAGAGCGGAAGTGATGAGTTCGATCCCCTCCAAATACTTGAGCCCATATTCTTTTATTGCAAACGTTTACATTCCTCTGCTGATGAGGATTCCATTCCTGATGAGGAATAATGAAAGGTGTCGGACAACAAATAATCCTGCCATTATAACCGGTTTAATGTTATAGTCTCAGTATTTCTTCCAATTAGGACCGAAATCACAATCTTGATAAATGCTGAGTACCGCTCCCAAACCAACAAAACCTGTCAACCCAGTTCGTCTCCTAAATATATCCATAGAATTTTTATTTATTGTATTTCTTCAAATAACGCTAGTAGTGCTTACTGGAAAGGCATCTTTTATTATTTAGTAAATGTATATGCATGTATGACTAATTATACGTATACATGTAGGCGGTATGTATACACAGACACATGCACATATATTAATATATGTGTAAATATATAACCATAAACACAGTAATCAACCCGAAGGTCGGTTTGGTAGGTGATGGTAGAGTTCACCCAGTACTAAGCCCTATACGGCGTGTGAAATTCACACATCAGGGTAGGGGGGCCAGTTCCTTTCCCTGTGCCGGTTACGGTTTCCCAGGAAGATCTGGTACCCGAAAAATCACTTAGCTTGGGTGGAGCTGCAGGTGACCAGTGTGCCTTGCCCGGGACTCGAACCCGGGACCCTCCGGTCATTAGTCCAACGCTCTACCCCCTGGACTACCGCGACCCAATTTTGTATTATATATACACAAGTATATATATATATATATTTATATATTTATATATGTATATATATATATGTATGTATGTATACATACATATATTTTTTATATATGTATATATATATATATATATTTATTTATTTATATATGTATATATATATATATGTATGTATGTATACATACATATATTTTTTATATATGTATATATATATATACACGCACACATGAATTGATATATATGTATGGACTCTGATTGCATGATCTTTTTAGAAATGTTGATGCTACCCAGTACATTCCTGTCGATAAGTGGTTGCGAACTCATTTGCATGCCAGAACTATTTTCTGTTATTTTGCCTCATGTATGGCACGTTGCGATCTGTTCGTGTGCTCTGCCCCCTACCAAGAACCTTGACGGCAGCTTGTGACGTCCGGTACTATGTCATATAGATGAGATCTTTAGAGTCGCTGATAATACCAGACAGTCCAAACCGACACAAAACAGAACGAGGGGATGAGACTTGGCAATGAAAGCGCACGAGAGAGGTATCCCAGCTCAGATACGCATTGAGGCAGGAGTGGGTTCCCTCCACTGAGAGTGCGCGTCTTACGTCCTCAAGGAATTTTCCTACGAGCTTGGAAATTGGGCTGGGGGAATATCGCATACACAGCTAACCGGAGAAGGGGAGAGAACTTTTTCCGCTGGTGGTCGAGGGCCTCTGAAGAGTGTGAGGAGGGGCAAGGTTGGCTCAGGTTGGCGGCAAACAAAAAAAAGAAGAATAGGAAAAAATGAAAGAATATTTTTGGGAGTAAAACTTTCCACTACCAGCTCACCGGCGGTTTCCTTGGGGCTTGAAAATTTGGCATCGTCGGAATGAGTAAGCCACCAAAACACGCACGCATGCATGTACACACGCACCCCCCCCCCTCGACTCCACCCCACCCCCTTGCATACGACGGCCCCGGCATCCATTCAGGTTTTTACGAAAGCACAGACCTCATTCCTCCCTCCCGCCCCCCTCCCCCAACCCCCGGAACAAGCATCCCTCCCGAGTGCTCATGGCGGCGGAACCCGAGCCCAGCCCCTTCCCTCCAGGACCCACCCCGCCGATGCTCCGCCAGCACCCAACCCAACAACCCCTTTGCCTTTCCTGCCCCTCCACTCCAAATCATTCCTCTTCGCATTACTCCGAATCCCCACTCTGGAAGCAAGGAGCCTTGCATGCTTGAATGAATTTTCAAGCCGGAACATAATAAGACATCAATCAATGAATCAAACAATCTGAAGTCAAAATAGTAAGAAACCGAAGTCACTATAGAAATATTGAAAACATTGAATTTACAAGTCGGAACAAAATTAAACACATGCAAGGATATTAGGTGTATTTGAAGGTGCATGTGTATGTTAGTTGGGGGTTTGAGTGTTTGCAAGTGTGTGGGGTGTAAGTGTTCTTGCATGAGTGTATGCCATGTTTTTTTTGTGGATGTATGAATTTGTGGCTTTTGCATGCGGTTTTTTTCTTTCCTTTCTAAATAACGGGTGGTGTCCTAACAACCCGCATCACACGCCCTTGCGGTGGCTTGCAGTACATTATGTAGATGTACCATGTAGATCTGTTTTCCGAAGACGTTCAGCACATTTCAAAAATCGCTCATTATTTTGGAAGACATGATTCATTTATTTTAACATTAGAAAGAGAGATTGCAGAAGGGATAGGTTTAAAGTAAATGATTAGAGACAGCTGTATCAGTGACTCACATCAATCATGGTTTTAGTTGATATGAGTCCCTGCTTTACCAGAAATGGTCGTGGCACCCTGTGCAATACTCTTAAACCCGATAAGTGGTTGCAAATTCATTCGCGGGTGAGAATTGCAGTCGGTAGTTATGTCTCATGCGTGGTGCGTGGTGTTTTTGTATGTTCTGCATACCCTGGTGTAGATATACCTCTGCCATACATCTTCCCGTGTGCTGACAGTGTATGATGTAGGTGTAGATTGCTTCACCAGTCCTTAATATTTTCTGCATCACATGTGATTCACGCGTCCTTTGCTAGACTCTTCTTGCTTTGGATTTTATTAATTCGTCTGCAAACAATATTATCCTGCCTCTTCTGTGGGAAATAATGGTATTCATGTAATGAGTAATAATGTATGTATAATTACGAGAAAGAATGTGGGACCATATCATTAATCTACATATACTTAATACCCCGTAAGGGCGTGTGGAGGGGGGTGTTAGGTCACCACTCGTAAAAGAAAAAGAAACCAAATGCAGAACCAACATATTCATGCAAATTTACACCCACATAAATAATACAGTCACCCCATCATGCTGCATGCGATGCATCCTATTTTTTTCACATACGTTTAATGACATTTATCATAGTGATCATAGGCTTCTGAAGTCAAATGAATGATCATTTTAATTAGCATAATAAAAACCAGGAAAGGAATCATTATTTTGTGAGGGCTTTGCTGTTTGTTAACAGCAACCTCTTATGTGAACCCTTCATGAAATGCATTCGCATTAAGTGAGTTTTCGAGCCTCGTATTTCAGGTACGCCTTACGGAGGAGAAACTTGTAATGTCTCCTCCCTTCCCCCTCTCCCCCTGCCTCCCCACTCACACTCCAGCGCGCGCGGCTCCAGCTTCCAGAACTCCCTGGAACCGGTTGCCCGAAAGGAATCCATCCCTTTCCTTGCTAATCGACGCTATCTGGAGCCAAACATATTTCTTTGCCTCGCTGGACCCCTTCTAGAGCTGAAATCACCAGATAAGGTGCTATGGTGCTCTTTATGCGAGGAAGCAAGCGCGGACGGCGAGGACGTTCTCTCCCCCCGCCACACGCCAATGCGGCGGCTTGCGGGGCACATCTACATCTATTTAGGACACCACCCGTAATTAAGAAAGAAAAAAACCGCATGCAAAAGCCACAATTTTATTCCATCCACCAACAAAACATGGCATAGACTCATGCAAGAACACTTACACCCCACACACATGCAAACACTCAAACCACCAACTAGCATACACATGTTCCAACAAATACACCTAATATCCTATACACAAGCACCTACAAAAATGTCTATTTTTTCCGGCTTGCAAATTCAATGTTTTCAATATTTCTACTGTGACTTCGGTTTCTTACTATTATCATTTCTGAGTGTTTGGGGAAAGAAAGAGTATTTGTATCTATCTGTCCTGGAATCTATCTCCCTTATTTTATCTTTGTGATCTGATCTACCCAAGTAGTGTGGGGCCATTATAATTCCTTTAGTGTCACCTTTAAACACATTTGTTCTGAACCTTTCTAAAATTCTAAGTCTCGCTTGTTCTAATCCTATCTCAAGTGGATCCCAGCCTAAATTCCCTAACAGACCTGTCACACTTGTGTTCTTATCATAACATTTTTTAACGAATCTGGCGAATTTTCTCTGCACTTCATTTATTTTATTTTAAAAAATTATTCACAAACAGCAGTAGCGCCAATTTACAGTGAAAAATATAACAAACATGAAAGAGGACAAAATACAATAACAGCATAACAATTAACAACGAGAACCGAACATGGACAGGGGAAAATTTAATTAGTTGAGAGGTGGGATAAAGCTTGGGTGGTGAAATTGTTGCATGATAAATTAAAAGGATGGAGAGTGTGAGGGAGTGAATTCAGAAGAGAGGAGAGGCGAAATAAAGGTGAGCGCTTGATGGGAAATATCCTAGGAATAGGCAGAGATGGAGTGGGTGCGGGTGGATCGAGTTGGTACCCTGAGGTTGAAGAGAGAGAGAGAGAGGACAGTTCAGGGTAATCAATAGTCGAGTTTAGGGTGTTGCGGAGGAGTTTCATTTTAGCTTTAAGCCTGCGGTTTTGGGGGCTAGAAATGGATAAAGAAGACAGAACAGCATTTGAGGACATGTTGCGGAAATGTGGGACTTGGTGTTTGACTATTTGGGCATAGAAGTGAGAGATGCAATCGAGGGATTTTGGATTAGTTCCTGGGCTGATATGGACCAAATGGGGGAGCGATGTGATACTATGTGAAGGACAACCGTTGAGAAGTACGAATGGAGTGCAATTGGATCTTTAATTCCTGTGAAGCGACAAAGAAGGCCTAATAGGGACATGGCTTTATTTTTTACATTCTGGTCGGAGTAATTTAGTCTATGGTCAGTTAAAACGCCAAGGTCTTTCACGGTTGTTCATCTAATTCTTAGTTCCAAATTTTCTCCCAAGGATCCCAAATACTGGCGACATATTCCAAATGAGATCTAACAAGAGCAAAATAACACCTCTCTTTAACTTTTTCATCACATTTCCCCACCAGCCGTTTTATGAAGCCATTATAACAAAGATGAGATGCAGATGTAAATACCTCGGTCAAATCTGACGAGGAAGACAGTGTTCACTACATCTACGTGGTCCACTGCCAGGTACTACAACGGTGTATGGCAGGGAGCGATAAGTCCTCGACATGAAAATAAATACCCCGCGATCAACCTCAAAGGAGTGTGGCAGGGGGTGTAAGCACCAGGCGGGAAGGATGATTGATGAGGGAGGATATGGGAGAGGAAGGGAAAAGGGGAAAATATTTAGCAAAAAGCTATTGAATGAGGATAAAAAAGGGAATGAAACTGAACCACTGGCACGATAGACCACCACCATACTAAGTAATGCAGCCGTGGAAAGTGGGAAGGGGAAAATTGCATTCACCCACGGCCATGAACATCTTAAGCCTGGGATTAATAAGGGTAAAAGTGTAGGTATGTCTCTGTAATGTTTAACATAAAGGAGCAAGGTTTATGGGCGCAAGGCGTGTGGCCAACGGGGATTCGAGGTGTTGTTGAGTGAGGATGGACTACTTCCAGATGCATTGCAAATCATGGGCAGGAGAACGGAGAGTGTATTGCGTAAGATATGTCCCTTTATCACTTGCGTGGTGAGGATTTCACTCTTGGGTCGGACGATTTCAAATCACTCCAAGACAAGTCTGTACTCTTTTCAAGATTAAAGAGGATGGGGGTTAATGCAGGGGTGTGGATGTTTTTGAGCCCTCGCTATAATTATGAGGGATCCTCATGAAGTCTGGAAGAGTGCCGATTAAAATCTCTTACAAGATAGACGAGCTATATTTGTAAAACGCTGTTAGGATAAAGTGAGCGGGGCACCTAGATTGTCAGAAGATGTAATTGAAAGAAGTTTGCAATCACTCGCGGAGCGAATGAATTACAGATGTCCCTTGCATAAATAAGAAGTAAGTCTCTTCTGCGATGAGGTGAAAACGTAAGAATACACATTCCATTTCAATGGTAGAAATCATGTAAAAATAATTAGAGAAATCATCACAACGATTTCGAAGTATAAAAATCATTCACCTTGACCGGGATTCGAAGCCAGATACCTCGATGTCCGACCGAATGCTATAGTGGTCATTCGGTCCCTTACTCTTCCATATCAATTGTTATCATGACTATTTGTATCCTAACGGTTAATTAAATGAATTCATGTAATAAATGGAGCCATTTGTCTGCTTTTCTTGTGTAGAAAAGGTTGATGCACACCATTTCAGACACTCCCTGCCTTTCGCAGTCGTCTCCTTGGGGGGGGGGGGGAAGAGCGTTTTGTGTTGCATGTTCATGTGGTAGTCACCTTCTTACTTTTCATATTCTGGCTTGCGCGTTGCTGGATGGATTTCATCCTACGTTCTGGGGTGCAATTGTTTGCTGGTTTATGGCATATGTGTTTGCATGACTATCGGATGAAGTGATGTTTGCATGAGTGTGTGCGCCGCTGTGGGTTTAGTTTTGCATTTATGTGTTGATTTTGCATGTGGTATTGTTCCTATTTACGGGTGGTGACCTAACAATCCCCGCCACACGCCCTTGCGGGGTATTATGTAGATGTAGAGCGTATATTAATCGCAATGCTCACTACTGCCCATCGCAAGTTGAAAGCATTGCATTATGCAGCTTAACGTCTTTTATCCGCATTGGATTCCGGTTGACAACAACAATTCTGCGATGCATCCCTTATTGTCAACGCGGAGAAAACTTATGCACCTGCCTTTCATTCATCTCAACGCGTCGAAAGCAACCGTCACAAGTTCTTTGTAACTTTAGCTTTTCTGATAAAATAATGTTTGCCGTAAATATTTCTAATTATATTTTGTTCCAAAGTCGTGAAGAGTTTTACTTACAGTCCTCTTCAGGAGTACTCTGCCGCACTGATATATATTTATCTATTTATAAAATATCCCGCAAGCCGCCGCAAGGGCGTGTGGCGGGGGGTGTTAGTTCACCTCCCGTGAACTAGAATAAAGCCACATGCAAAACGCAATCATGTTACCACTACACAAATATTAGTTAGTTCATGCTCTGGATAACCATAGGCAGATGAAAGAAAGTACTTACATGCAACGATATTAGATGAATGTTTAATGACGGGATACGTACATACAAATTATTTTGGAGAACTATTAAAAAGATGAGTCTATTGCGTAATAAAATATAATATGCAGGAATAAACATGCAAGATATCGACAAATATACGTTTACACTGCCCATTCTAACTATCTCCTACGCGATCGCTGTCTGGTCTATTATGATCTCTAATAGTTCGAGGAAAAAACGGCATTTTAAAACTATCCCTTCTACAATTAAAATTCCCTGATTTTACGTTGATGACCTGATATGTCATAGTAAGTGGGGGTCTGTCATATGTCCTTAACAATTTTCACAAACCTAGCTGCTCTACGTTGCACTCGATCGAGTTCCAATACTAAGGCAACTTCATGAGGATCCCATTCACTTGCTGCATATTCAAAGTGAGGCTTGACTAACGTGAAATAACAAAGCCCTTTCAAAAATTCAAAAACTTCACACTTTCATTACAATTCCAAAGTATTCTTTTTATGAACCTTTCAACTTTTCATTTGCTATTCCGCGAATTAGAAGAATATGTTTTCCCCAGGACATATCCATAGTTATCGCTCCACCCAAGTCCTTTACCGATTCAATGTGTTTTATATTGGTTCCTAGTGATGTCTATTTTCGGGTGAAATACTTTCCCTCCAAAAATTTATCGAAACACATTTATCAAAATTTAATCCTAGCTCCGATGTCTTTTGAATTGCAATTCTCCACCACTTTCGAATTGCAATCAGGTCGATAGTTATAGTTAGTTATATATCTATATATCACCGCATCGTCCGTCAGCCAATAGGCGAAGTATACTGGAAACCTGAGACCCGATTTTATTACATTTAAAGAAGCAAAAGCGGACTGATAACACTTCCTAGTGGGACACCAGCCTACTGTTTAGGATGATACTTCGTCTATTACGACCCTTTGCTCGCGGCCTATTGAAAAGTTGTTAATCCAATCTATTACTTATTTATCAATCCCGCAGCTTCCCAACTTTATGGGCAACTTTTTATGAGAGACTTTGTCTAATGCCTTTTTAAGATCTATAAATATTACACCGACCTAAACATTATTTTCTCCCAAGACCAAACTATCATGAACGGAAAGTGCCAGTTGGGTCTCGCAAGATCTACCCTCTCGGAAACCGTGTTGGCTTTTTGGAAGTAAATTCTGAGAATCGAGATGTTTCATGATTGAACTTACAATCTAATAACAGCTAATTTTAACTAGCACTATTCTGTGACCACTAAGTCCATCAAGTGTGGCTGTATTTAGGACGACCTCGGATAAATTTGTGGCAACTAGATCAAGTATATTTTTCCCCTGGTGGGTGTCAGTACTTATTGGTTTTGCGAATGTGATGTAAAAAAACACGAAGCAATGACTCGCATGACTCTTTGTTCTTACCCCCCCCCCCACTATGAAATTATAGTTTTTCCAGTCCATGGATGGAAGATTGATAATCCCCTCCAATTTTAATTTGTCTATTATGTAAATGGGAATTCAAACTAGCGAACTCTCTTTCTAGTTCTAAAATTGATGTTTCTCCCCGGAATCTGCAGTAGGCACACATGTAGACTCTTTTTGACCGAGGGCTTTTTATGGAACACCAAGCACTTTTTATGCTACTATTAGGGAAGCACTGCCCTCAATGGGTTTTTCTGTATTAAGCGTAGTGAGACTGAAATAGCGTGGGAAATTTTGTTGGGTTGTCAGGGGAAATAGATTTATCTGAAATATATTACGCATTTCAGCGACAAAAAGAATACTGTATTGCCTCTGGGCTAAGGGCGTTCTCGTGCAAAGCAAGGGAGTTAAGAGAAATTCGATGCACGCTGTCCATATTAAGGAACTTACTATTTGTTTGAGTGTGAATATTGGCCAATGGAAAGTCTGGATCAAATCGCAAAGGAAGACACAGAAGAATATATTTGGGACCGAAGAAGATAACAGCAATAACTCTCTCGTAAATGGAGACACCAGTGACATTATTTTATTAATCAAGGC
Organism: Hetaerina americana; assembly: GCF_022747635.1. Lineage (NCBI taxonomy): Eukaryota > Metazoa > Arthropoda > Insecta > Odonata > Calopterygidae > Hetaerina > Hetaerina americana. The sequence goes on from NW_027287117.1 coordinate 1,715,534, forward strand.
CCTGTGGCGCAACGGATAACGCGTCTGACTACGGATCAGAAGATTCCAGGTTCGAATCCTGGCAGGGTCGTGCAATTTTTTATGCTGCAAGAAGTACGATTAAACTACTATAATATATATTACCAATTATAAGAGACTTTCGAAAATATTACGGCTGAAATATTAGTCACAAAAAGATTCATTTATTTTCATAAAATAAAAAATATTTTTATAAAATATGCAGTCTAGAAATTTAGAAATTTTCTCATTTATTGGCTGTTTGTGCTTGAAAAGTGACTCTCGCCTGCCCCGAAGAAATTCTCTTAAACCATTTCCTGACATTCTACCCCACACGGAAAAATTTGCAATGTCACGGTTACAACGAAGTTAACCGGCAAATGACTGGTGAAATCTAAAGGAGTATAAACATGCTTCAATAGTTTCCATTTTTTCATCTATTGATAGTTATTACGTGGATAAATTAGATTGAACAATAAATAATAATAAAGAGTTAATGAATACAGTCATTAACTTGACACCCTTTGCGAGTGTATAGGACCAACGCTGATTTACATGCATTTATTCTTACAAGTAACCTACCGGTTGATGTAGGTTTTGAACGGGCACAACTACCGAATTGGCTACTTCTTGTATCTTGAGGAACAAAAACCAACAAAACAAAACAAGCTAACAGAACCCAACCCGAAATCCAATATTACAATAAGTCCCCCTTCATCTCTGAGTACTTCCTTCCTCCCTTCATCCCGTTCAACATACCTCTCCTATTTCGGGCCCTTCCTCGTTTGTCTAACACCCTCTTCTCTATTACTGCCGTCAACATCCCATTGCCTATCAATATATTGTTTGTATAATAACTCTCGGGAGAAGTCGCGGAAAAATAGATTTATTTCAGATATTGTTACAATGCCTCTAAATTCTTCGAAGTATTGAGCGTCGAAACATTTTTGCCAGTGGATTTCCCGTGCAAACTTCTTTAAAGAAACTAAGGTAGTGTCCTTTGAGGGAATATTTCACTTTTGGGAATAGCAAATTGTCTGCTGGTGCCAAATCGGTACTATAAGGGGGTTGGGGAATCGTCGCGAAGCCGTCTTTCGTCAGGTAGTCGGTTACTTCGGAGCCTCAAAGGCTCAAGACCTTCGGGAGGACGAGTTTAGCGCAAATCTTTCGCATCGCCAAATATTCAGTGTAAATGGCGTGCACTGTCATCTCATCGGTACCAATGCACGATCTGCGATCATGAGCATTCTAAATAACCGACGTCTGAATTCAGCTCTTCACGCATAATATTTTAACCGATACTTTTTATACAAACCTCGTATGTTTTGAATCCATGATCCCTGTCTCCTTATCATTTCTCCCACCCTCTCCTCCCCCACCATACTCAACACTCCCTCAATTGTTTTTCTTTCTGTCCACTTAACCTTCTCCATCCTTCTCCACTCCCACGTTTCAAACCCCTCCAATCTAAACTTCCTATCATCCTGCTTCAACGACCAAGTTTCCGAGAATGCTGAGACTCGTACTATCCCTCAGCTAGGGCATGTGTCCCAGAGCGGAATCCTCCCGCTTCCGACGAACGAGGCATTTCGAGACGCCATTTACGGTCGCAGTCATTGGGTGACATGATCTAATGAGTCTAACACAGTCCAGGGTTGAGTGAATACCCCTCTCCAAATAAGACAAAGAGAATGGCTTTCATTTCTCGGAGGACGTTCCCGCCAAGGGCACCTGTCTACTCTCGGCATTGGGAGAGGGGCGGCGGTGCTCTTGATGTTAACCCAGCAGCCCACTCGGAGTGCGAAAAGCAAAGTGCATGCCGGGAAGAGAAATGGGACGACACACCCGGGGGTCGAAATGCGCCTGACTGAGCGGGCACACGCATTAATGCAATGCGGACAACTCATACGGCCACCCACCACAGTATATTTCCACTCGAAGCAGGGAAGTGCGTCAGGGGTGTGATGACATCACTCATGGACATGAGAGGATAAATGTCTGCAAAAGGGGAGGAGATACGTATGAAATCATCATCATAGGGAAACTGCCCTTTCAAGGCAGATTTTGGAAGGCCCCCAACAACTGTTTTTGTGTACTAAAATGCATCGCGTAGATTTCATCTCCTTTTTCCTACATTGTTTCTTTGAAATATATATTTATTTATTTATTTAAAAGATTCCCTATCTTTTGGTGTCGCACCTGAGATATATGTGATAGAATAAGAACCTTTATTCTTAATCTGCTCTGCTCTATATCACCACTATCTGAGTCGGTACGAGCTGCTAGTGCTAGTGTTTTACGTATATTCCCTCGATGCTACAAAGTAGAACTGCTCAGTTGTAAACCTTGGAAGGCGGAGTCATGTCTCACAGGCAACACACTTTATCGTCCAACATTCGAAGCGGAGAGGGTTAAAGGAAAGGAGAAAAAACAACTTTGCACTTCCATACAATTTGTAATATAACACCAAGTGTGTGGAAGTGCAAAGTTGTTTTTTCTCTTTCTTTCACCCTCACCATGAAAGAATTCCACAAAGTTAAGCCTGAAACTGTTAGCTTTATTCGAAGTGGAGTTCAATCGGAGCGTAGCGACGTGCTTACCTTTCATATCTATGCCTTTTTCAACTGCGCATCCTAATAATTATACTTTCTTCATGTAGCAATCCATTGCAGTAGGCCAGTAAGATAATTCACAGAGAAAAACTCATTGCAAACACCTCTGAGTGAGAGTACATCTACATCTACTTAGTACCCCACAAGCCGCCGCAAGGGTGCTTGGCGGGGGGTGCTGGGACACCACCCGTAATTTAGGAAAGAAAAAAACAACCGCATGCAAAAACCACAAATTCACGCATCCACAAAAAAAACATGGCGTATACTCATTCAAGAACACTCCACCCCACCCCACACACATGCAAACGCTCAAACTACAAACTAACATACACATGCACCTGAAAGTATACCTAACATCTTTGCAGTGTTTAATTTTGTTCCGACTCGTAAATTCAATGTTTTTAATATTTCTAAAGGGACTTCGGTTTCTTACTATTGTGATTTCTGATTGTTCGGTGAAAGAATGAGTATTTGTATCTATCTGTACTGGAATCTATCTCCCTTATTTTATCTTTGTGGTCTGATCTACCTAAGTAGTGTGGGGCCATTATAATTCTTTCAGTGTCATAGTTAAACTCGTTTGTTCGGAACCTTTCTAAAGGTCTAAGCCTCGCTTGTTCTCTCCGTACTTCGAGTGGTTCCCAGCTTAAATCCCCTAAAAGACCCGTCACATTTCTGTTCTTATCATAAAGGTAAGGGGCCGATTCTCAATTTTTCCTTTTAAAGAATTGCATTGAACTTGTACATTTAATAAAATTTATTTCTAGTTCTCATTTAGTATTTTTAAGGTAGGTTTTTGGACTGACACAACTACCAAACAAATATTTTATTACTCCTAACAAAACACAAAATCAATCATCCTACTCTATATCAGGTCCCTCTTCATCTCTGAGTACTTCCTTCCTCCCTTCATCGCGTCCAACAACCCTATCCTGTTCCTTCCCTTTCCTCTCTTGCCCAACATTCTACCCTATATCACAGTCTTCAACATCCCACTGCCGGTCAACACCCCCTTCATCCACTTTTCCTGCCTCCATAGGATTGCTCCCAACAAACCCCTCTCTTCGCCCACCATACCAAGTACTTCCTCATTTGTTTTCTTCTCTGTCCATTTCACCTTCTCCATTCTTCTCCACACCCACATTTCAAAAGCCTCCAGTCTACGTCTATCCTCCTGCTTCAATGACCACGTTTCCGCACCGTACATAGCTACGCTCCATATCAAAGTTTTTACGAGTCTTTTCTAAACATCCTTACTCAAAGTCCCTGTCATCAACTCCCTCCTCCTTGTGAAAACCTCTTTGCCTAGCGCAATTCTCCTCCTTACGTCCCTACTACTTTGACCGTGTTGGTCCAAAACATTACCGAGATACGTACACTGTTCTACTTGCTCTAGTTTTTGCCCTCCTATTTTAATGTTAAGCTTGACCTTTTTCTTTCTAGAAAATCGCATAACCTTTGTTTTATTAATATTGATTCTCATCCCATACCTGTCGCAATGAATTTCCAATTCACTCAGCAATGCTTGCAGCCCCTTGGCTGACTGACAAACTAAAGCTTGGTCATCAGCAAACCTAACTGATTTTACGAATTCCCCACCCACTTTCATTCCTACCTCGAGTTCTTCCCATGCCTCTTTGATCATTTCCTCTGCATACAGGTTGAACAGCAACGGTGATAATGGGCAACCCTGCCTTACACCCCTTCCTAACACTGCCCATCCTGACTCCCCGTTTCCCACCCGCACCTGAGCAGTCTGAGACTTGTACAGGTTGCGGATTAGCCTCCTTTCCCTCCAATCTATTCCTATTTTCTGCAGAATACTCATTAGTTTTTCCCAATTCACTCTATCAAACGCTTTTTCGAAATCTACGAAACAGGCAAATACCTCCTGGTTGTGTTCTATATTCCTCTGGATTAATAATCTCATTACTGCAATGACATCACGCGTACCTCTCCCCTTCCTAAACCCAAACTGATCATCTCCTAAGTAATCATTTGCCCTACTCTCTATCCTTTTGTTTATGACCCTGAGAACAACTTTAGCTGCGTGAGATATCAAACTAATTGTCCTATAGTCCTCACATGACGTGGCCTTTACCTTTTTCGGAATAAGAACTAAAACTGATCTCACAAAGTCTTCCGGCCAGATTCCTTCCTCCCTCTATAGCCTCTTCCTCCCACATTTTCCTAAGCATTTTAAAAGTTCCACGGGAATGTTATCCACCCCCACGGCCTTATTTAGTTTCATCTCCCTTAATGCCCTTTCTATCTCATTGTCTAGTATGCCTGGACCTAAGCTGTCTTCCTCTACGTCATTTTCTTTTTCAATGTCTAACTTTGTTGGTCTGAGTTCTTTACTATACAGTTCTTCTATATACTCCTTCCATCTCTCTTGGATCTTTCCTGCGTCAACTATTACCTTACGCGCCTTATCTCTAATCATTTGGTATATCAATTATAAAATATCTATATTTAGTGATAAATTAGTTTGTCTTCAAAAATGTCGGTGAACATTTTGCTACTTTTCAGGCAAATATGAAATATTCCAAAGAAACTGCGGGAGATGCCGCAACAGTAACGATTAAAATAGTTGGAACATTAGCATAGCGCATTAGAAAACCAGTTCGATGGGAACGGGATGAGACTCGATGCAAAGAAAACAATGGTTGCGAAGTCTAAGGGGAAGAAAAAAGGGTGAATTTGACGTTAAAATTGGGGTACAAAATCTAGCGTAGTTGGAACTATGTTAGACGGAAACTATCACAAAGACGGCGGAGTTAATGACAGTAACGTTGAGCAACGAGGCTCAAATATGAATAAAAAACCGATATGGAGCGTGGATATGTGCGACGCGACCACTTGTTCGTTTGAGAAGTATGAATATCGTAGATTGGAGGCTTTGGGAGATTTTTACATGGAGAACGATAGAAAAAGTAAACTTTGGGGGGGGGGGGGTGTCAAGAAAAACGAGGATGCTCTATATATTTTAATGAGAACTTTTGAATGAGAAGAATTCAAAGAAACTGCGATAGAGGGGCATTAGGTGAAATTCAAAGAAAGCAGGACAGCTGAATGGAATGCATTTTTATTGGTGATGGAATGCTGAAACCTGTGATAGAGGAGAGGACGTTAGGTATGCGAGGTAGGGGTTGGAATAGGATAGGCATCCTGGACGGAATGAAGCGAGGTGAAATTTGAACGGAATCGAAGAGGAGCTCATCGCGGTGTGGAGTGCCAGGTTGTCTTTTTAGGCGAGGTTTAGATCTCGTATATAAAGCGGAGTTAAGTAGGTGTCAATCAAAAACCTGCCTTAGACTGTATGCTACACATTGAATAAGGAAATGAAGGAATGGATAAAGCCCAATTATACTATCTCGGGGGATGTAATAAATTATTTGTACGTATTTGGGAACGAAACAGTCTGTGACTATCCTTTGCATCGAATTACGCTGTCGTATGTTGTAATGACATGCCTTTTGTTTGTGTTTGGAGTCGACGCCACGAAGGTTGACTGGAAGAACCCTGCCCCTACCTTTCGCGGTATCCTTAGAGAGGAGAGCGTTTTAGCGATGTGTTGCATGTTCATGTGGTGATGGAGTTTTGCCTTCTTGCTGCTGTTGTATTCTGTCTTGCGTGTTGTTGGGTGGATTTCGCGCTGCATCCTTGGGTGCAGATGTTTGTTGGTTTACGGTATATGTATTTGCATGAGTGTTGGATGAAGGGATTTTTGCATGAGTGTGTGCGCCGCTGTGGGTGTAGTTTTGCATGTGATATGTTCCTATTTACGGGTGGTGACCTAACACCCCCCGCCACACGCCTTTGCGGCGGCTTTCGGGGTATTATGCAGATGGAGTCATTATATGTATCATAAAGTAGGCAGCATTTATTTTATTTTTCCAATCGTGCATAAAAACAGCAGTTGTGCAGTGAAATAATTGACGGAAAAACCATATCACCCAATGTAATCGCCGCACATCGCACTGCTCTTGGTGGAATTCCATTTCAATGAGTGGTGGAGGAGAGCAGATTCTCTTTCACTCAACTCTTTGATCAGCACCTTATCCAATGAGGACGAGGGAAGCCGTAGGCCGACAGATGGCACTCTTTTCGGTCTAAATGGGGCTGCCCTAATCTGCCCTACCTACCTCACCTAGATGACATCCGACTATCCATGGATCGCAAAGAGGTGACAATAATGACTCTCCTAGACTTTACCAAAGCCTTCGACTCTATTGACAAAGATATTCTCTTAGCAAAACTTCAAAACCTGAATTTTTCTTCCTCGTCTTTACTGTGGATTCGCTCATACCTAAGTAACCGATTCCAAAGTGTCACTACACCTAATTCATCCTCTAACTGGCTTCAAATACACAGGGGTGTTCCACAAGGATCCATTCTTGGACCTTTGCTTTTTTCCCTGTATATAAACGATATTAGTAAATGCATTTTAAATTGCAATCATCACCTTTATGCCGATGATTTACAAATATATCACCATTCCCGCCTTCAAGACCTACCTACAATTATAAACGAAATTAATGCAGATCTGGCTGCTTTGTCACTATGGGGAATAAAAAATTTATTGAAAATAAACCCAATCAAAAGTCAGTCCATCATAATTGGATACCATAAAATACATTCTAAAATAAGTATTGATAAACTACCACCACTAAAATTGCAAGGATCTATCATACCATACCTAAGGACAGTAAATAATTTAGGCTTAACCATAAATGAAACATTATCTTGGACTGATCATGCAATTGCTATCTGCAGAAAAATTAACTCATCCCTGCATTCACTGAAAAGGTTAAAGCACATTGCTCCCCCCTCCTTAAAGATGCTTCTTGTGTCCACTCTTCTCATACCCCACTTTGATTACTGTGATGTAGTATACCAAGACCTTTCAGGCCAACTAAAAACCAAACTCCAGAAGACCCATAATTCCTGTGTGCGGTTCATATGTGATCTTAGGAAGTACGATCATATTTCCGACTCATTTAATAGAATATCCTGGTTAAAGCTAGAAGGCCGCAGGCATTTACATATTCTTTCACTTCTCTACGGAATACTTTCAAAGCACACACCTAAATATCTATACAAAAACTTCCTCTTCATCAACTCAATCCACAACAGAAATACCAGGGGTAATAATAAACTTCTTGTCCCACACCATCGCACGGAAATCTATCACAAATCTTTTCATGTTACAGCATGCCGTCTGTGGAACTCTCTCCCAGATGACATAAAAAACTCTTCATCAACAACAACATTTAGAAGAGCACTTGACAAGTTCATTTTCCTCAGGTACTTAACTTAACCAGTATCCCTCCGTCATTCCACTCAGCTGTTATACAGATCACTGTGTCTACTTTGTTTTTTACCCTGCTTTTTGTTTTGTCATCTCAAGTGGTAGGAGTTTGCATAATTATTTTTAGAAACATCACGCTTCTCATTACTCCGCATGTGTTGTCAATGTATTTAATTTCTCCAATTCAATTTCAGTAACTTAATAATATGTATACTCTGTAAAAATGATTGTTACAATGTACATGTATCTTTCCTCTAATTAATAGGGTTTTCGCAGGTTTTTCACACCCCCCTTCTCTTCGTGGGTGTTTTTCCTGCGTGGGTTTTTACTAGTTGAGCAATGCCACGCTCTCCCTAGCTTTTCCCACAAACCTCATTCTTTGCTTAGACTTTCCTCATTTTATTGTCCTCTATCTTCACTGTCATTTAATTTGAGTATTTGAAGGAGTATTCTTAATTTATATATGTATATGTATGTATGTATGGGTGTGTATGTGCGTACTTATGTATGTATTTATGCATGTGTATGAATGCTTGTATGTATGTTTTATGTGTGTCTATGTATGTGTGTGTGGATATGTATGTATACTATGTGTATGTATGTGTATGCATATAGGTATATATGTGTGTGTATGTGTATGTATGTGTATGTGTGTGTCTATATATATGTATATACTTTTTTCTTTTCGATGTGCAAATTTGGATTAATGAATTTATGTCTATCTCTATGTGTTTATGTTTAGATTTGAATGTAACTGTAAGTTTAAATGGCTAATATAATATGTATATGACGATGGGTTAAATGGAAGAAGGGACCATTTGGTCTCAATTTCGCCCAAATAAAGACCATTATCTATCTATCTATCTATCTCACCTTGAGTGAAGCGAACAGTTGGCGTGGCCTAGGCCGTCGGGAAACTCACCTACCCACCATGCACTGAGGGCGCATGGCGAAGGAATTTCAGATAGCAATGAAGTTTTTCGATTGGTTAGTATTCTAGAGGGTTCAGTACTGACTACGGCCAATCAAGTTAAATATTTGGGGGTTGTTCTAACGCCACGCCTTTCATGGGGAGCACATATCAGGACAATATGCGGATCAGCAAAGGAACTCGGCTTCATAAAACGGGTGGTGGGGAAATTGAATGAAAAAGTTTCGGAGAGGTGTCATTTTGATCTAGTTACACCTCATTTGGAATATGCGTGAAAATTTGGCAAAAAGAATTAGATAAAGTCCAGAGAAAATCCGATAGATTCGTTAAAAATTGTAATGATAAGAACACAAGTGTGACAGGTCTCTTAGGGGATTTAGGCTGGGAACCACTTGAAGTGCGGAGAGAACAAGCGAGGCTTAGACTTTTAGAAAGGTTCAGAACAAACGAGTTTAACTATTACACTGAAGGAATTATAATGGCCCCACACTACTTAGGTAGATCAGACCACAAAGATCAAATAAGGGAGATGGATACAAATACTCATTCTTTCCCCGAACAATCAGAAATCATAATAGTAAGAAACCGAAGTCACTTTAGAAATATTAAAAACGTTGAATTTACAAGTCGGAACAAAATTAAACACTATAGAGATGTTAGGTATACTTTCAGGTGCATGTGTATGTAAGGTGTAGATTGAGTGTTTGCATGTGTGTGGGGTGTAAGTGTTCATTCATGAATGTATGCCATGTTTTTTTTTTTGATATATGATTTTGTGGTTATTGCATGCGGTTTTTTTTCTTTTTCTTTTCTAAATGACGGGTGGTGTCCTAACACCCCCCGCCACACGCCCTTGCGGCGGCTTGCGGGGTATTAAGTAGATGTAGATGTATTCTCAAACTTAGCTTTACCGCAATTGCCAATTCTGTCCGGGAAGAACAAGTATTTAAATCAATCAGCCTGGGAATGCCATTTATCTTATTTATGTTTACCTATTAACCGCCCTTATTACGCATGACCCTGTAGCTTAATTAATTGCCCAGGGGTTTACTCAAGGGTCTTCTAATTTCCTAATACGTAAACGTAGCCGCGGTCGATGTTCTCAGGTGTTGAAGGATTCGCATCCTGGCGTGTCCAGTAACTCTTTCACGCTAACATTTATAATCTTTTTATTAAATTTTCCCCCGGGTAACTTCATATTTCTTCTTCACTGTGCAAAAGTTCCTCTCATACGACCCCAGTTAAAGTCTGCGTGTAAGAGATAGGTTTTCTCTTCCCCCGAGTACCTATGTTTTCCAAAATGACGTATTCATCCCGTCCACTTCGTAGGTCGCACAATGTCGACCTGAGTGTCTTGAATACACATGGAATGATGATGGCCCAATGTCAGGAAATTGCGCATTTGGCCAAGTTTGATAGAACCCGGTGCACTGCGAAACATCCATAATACAGCACTGCGATACATTAGTATTTTATCTAAATATAAAAATCTCTATGGAAACAAGTGGAAAATTTGAAATGCATATCCATGTCAAATGAAATACTTGTTCAAAGTTCATTCATTCAAAGTTCAGAGAGAGGACCAAGGTATTCTTTGTTGTAATATCATATCGAAGTGAATACAAAATGGCAAGTTATGAGAAATATGGCGATATTGTGTAACATAAACGAGATTTCAAAATGCCAATCCTAGTTAGCTGAACGGCAGTAAAGTCGTACTGATGTACTTAGAAATCACATTAGCTTTGGTTTCAACCAAACAACTTATATCTCAGCTGTTCTTTATTTATTTATTTATTTCGCATTAGTCCGAAAATAGCACTTCGGCCTTTACATCGGACTTCTTACTATGGTTATATAATTGACAGAAATACATATGCCCAAAAATTTCATGCAAAATAATAATCCTGCTGTGTCCCAGTGCAAGGATCGGATATTGAATTAAATTTTGCAACAATATTTGGAAAAAAAATTTTTTTCTCTCTCAACAATGTAGTTTTCAACCATGTATATTTCTGTTATTTTATATTTTCAACAATGTATTAATTCCCTCTCCCAGCCTGCTAATTTTTCAATGTTACCATTCCTCCTCCTCCTCCGTCCCCTCTTCTTACCTCAACCAATCCTTGCTTTCCTCCCTCCCTCCTCTTCCACTCCGTCCAGAACTATATATACTGTGTTTGACTCGTATTTTTACCTGATGATGTTATACCATAACGAAACCTAGGTCGTAATAAAGTGGTTTATGTGGAAAGGCGAAGTATTTTAAATTTAATTTCAATATGAATAATTTCCACCAAGTGACGCCAGAAACTGTTTCATTTATCAAGGATCGGATACATTTTGGCCGACCTGGCTGTAGTCGGTTCCATACGGGATGCATCGTCATTCCATTGTATAGAGGTCATAGCACGAACAATATATTCCATATATCTACGTCCAGAGCATTCCTGGCCCTTCCCCCAATCCCGGGAGACGAGCGGGTGGAAAAGGGCACCTTAAGGGAAGTGTGCAGTGAGAGGAGGGCCGAGCAGTAAGCGATAGACCATCGACATGGACTATGATATTAGAAATAAACTCCATAATAAATATTACTCGATGTTGCCTAAAGTTATTCATTGGTCGGAATTTAAAAATAAACATCGAAGTTTTACGATAATACTAAAACTGTAAGAATATGTTAAAACTGATCGTATCGGCGTTTGAAACTGCGATACATTTGGCAGATACTTATTAAAAAATATTTGACTCTTTAAGGTCATCGCGAATGTTCCCAACATTCCTTATGTTTACGAAAAACACTTCGTCTTGTCTTTGCATCGGCACAGATCATGGCTGAGGCTTCCTAACGCTTTAATTCTCTTCTCACAGCGGGAGATACAGCGCGACTAAAAATAAAATTTTCTTCGTCTCCTGGCAACGAATCAATATTTTCCGGTGAGTTTAAAGTGATGATGCCTCCGCCTGAAGTCCACCCGAAGTTAGGACCCGCGCTGGCGAACGCCTCGTGTTCATTCCTCACGGCACACAATTGCTGTCGCGAATTTCAAGGAGAGGGGAGACCCACCCTGCACGTCCATAAAAATTTCAGGAAACTACTTTGCACAAATGCGTGTGGTCAATCGTTTCTTACAAATCCATTCACTCGTTAGTCAACTCTTTAAGGTTGATTTTACACGGACACTAATTGAACATAGCCCATTTCTTAGCCTCGTCTAACAAGACTTAACCTGACATCCCACATTAGAACAAACGCGTCTGCAAAATCCGCATGCGATACTTCCCTCCGCCCTTCATTCCATCCAGAACACACCTGGACTATTCCTGTTCCTTCCTCGCTTGCCAGACGGTTACCATCTCCAGCATAAACTTCAACATCGATCCAGATGATCTGCAATTCTATTCGTCTAGATTTCCTATTCCCTTTGCATTTCTCCCATTAATCTTCCCTCCTCCCCCACCATGCTAGTACATCCTACTCCTCTCTTCTCCTTTCCATCCATGTATTACTTTCTCCATCCTTTACCACACGCAGATTTCAAAAGACTCCAATCCACGCCTATCATCTTGCTTCTACGAACTTGTTTCCGTACCAATGTTCTCATCTCATCAAAACCACGTTCCATGTCAAAGATTCCTGGCTATCTTTTTAACATATTTACTCAACGTCCTTGTCATACTAAAGATTCCCTCCGCCTTGTAATTATTTATTATTTTTCAGACAAAGAAAGGAGTACAAACAAATCAAATAATGTCTCTGGACAAGTCCATGGCGCCCCTCAAATTCTTTGGGTATCATTTTCCATGAGGTTAACAGGTACATCGCAGGTGTCCCAAGTTTTTTATTCTCCTTTCATTGGTAGGGAGCTGTGCGAATATTTTCTCGGGCGCCAGGGAAGCATTTCGGTTAGCCTAGAGATTCTGTGATGTTAGCCACGGCATGACCTCCGTAACGGTCCAGCAAAAGGATTTTTCTTCTCCCCTCGATCAATATGTTGACCAATTTATATTACTCTACGATTTCAGGCCTTACTTCGTGGAAGATTTTGGTATCACATTAAAACATTTAGTGCCAATTTTCCATAGACTTCGTCTTTATCTTATTGTTATCTAAAAATAAAGTCTGTAGTACATCTTTTAAAATGAATATGTTGATCAATTATTCCAGTTTTCTTAATTAAGCCTGCTTTCGTGTTGAAACAATATTTTAGATACCCACTCGACCTTGTATGAAATTGATGTGCACAAAACTCCTTCCATTAAATTGTTAAAGATTGAAAAAAAAGTGCGTCGGCCGGGAATCGAACCCGGATCAACTGCTTGGAAGGCAACTATGCTGACCATTACACCACCGACGCCGTCGTCTGCTACGCAGTCGACACAGAAGAGAATGTACTTGGTGCCTAAAGTACATTGCTTGTAAATTAATGTTTATGACTCAAAGGACAATATTTTTACTAGAAGGTCAACAGATCTTAAGTTAATTTTACTTGCAGGTCAAGCTAGTAAAAATGTGTGCATTCCAATGTTAGCATTGGTCATTGGGAGCAAAACGGCAATGAAATTTGTCTAACATTCCGCCCGGTGTAAACTCACACGGCGAGGATTAAACAAATGCAAAAAAAAATTCGTCTGAATAATTTTATTCCATTTGCGGACATCCATGTACTACACGTCTGCCTCTTCGCTACTCTGTCCGTCCGCAAATCCCTCACGGCCTCCCTTACTTTCTTCACCACACCTCCCCATAAGTTAAGGAAGTTCATACAATGTGCCCCCTTCAGTTAAATAATACACTGACCGGCGTCTCCCCGCCTCGATGCGGGACCGAGGAGGTCAGTCAAGCGGGTGTCCTCTCCGGCTGGAAGCGGAGCTAGAGCAACTGGAGCCATTGAAAAGATTCCACAGAAAACAAAAATCAATCGGATGTAGCGATATACCACTTTGGAATGTATTTAATTCCGAAAAACTTGGATCCTATGGAAGATGAGAAATAATTTGACCACAGAACGTACGATTGGGAAACATGGGAAATCTCCTTTGGAAAATTTGGCCACACCTGCACTTCAAGGGAAAAATCAATGACTGAGGTCATTCGAGAAATAAATACGGGATTCACGATTTAGGGTCAATGCAACATGAAAACTATAATTATCCACGTAAGAATACAATAAAAAGAGAGCCACATATTTACCATAAGTAGGTGACGTTTCGGTTGGTGACCTAACACCCTCGTTCACACGGCTTCGCGGAGCCTTGCGGGGTACGTTTCGCCTTCTTAGTTTTCATATTCTGGCTTGCGCGTTGCTCGATGGATTTCATGCCGCATCCTGGGGTGCAATTGTTTGTTAGTTTATGGTGTATATGTTTGCATGAGTGTTGGATTAAGGGATTTTTGCATGAGAGTGTTAGCCACCTCGGGTATAGTTTTGCATGTATGTGCTGTTTTTGCCTGTGATATTGTACATTTTTACGGATGGTGGCCTAACACTCCCCGCCACACGCCTTTGCAGCGGCTTGCGGGGTAATCGATTCAATTAATTTAATTTATTTTCATCCATGCCACATCATTTAGAATCTACATGCACGCCATGCCCTGTGAACCGCCGTGAGTGAGTGAGTGTATGGCAGGGCGTGCAAGGACACTCACCGTCAATCTGCAAGTGCCATACGTGCCTAAAAGGAATCGCAGGTCAGAATATATTTTAGAATTACAACTCATAAACTCTTTTTTATACTCAACAACTCATAGGGAGAAAGAGAATATTTTACCCAAGAAGTCCGACAGTCGATATAATACGTGAGGAGTGCCATGTTGGGAGAATTGGGGCGGGATTTAGGCTGGGAACCACTTGAAGTACGAAGAGAACAAGCGAGACTTAAGACTTTTAGAAAGGTTCAGAACAAACGAGTTGAACGATGGCACTGAAGGAATTATAATGGCCCCACACTACTTGGGTAGATCAGACCACAAAGATAAAATAAGGGAGATAGATTCCAGTACAGATAGGTACAAATACTCATTCTTTCCCCAAGCAATCAGGATTCATAATAATAACCAACCGAAGTCCCTTTAGAAATATTGAATTTACAAATTGGAAAAAAATTAGTCATTGCAAGGATATTAGGTATATTTGTGGGTACATGTGTATGTTAGTTTGTGGTTTAAGTGTTTGTATGTGTGTGGGGTGTAAGTGTTCTTGCATTAGTGTATGTCATGTTTTGTTTGTGGATGTATATAATTGTGGTTTTTGCATGCGGTTTTTTTTTCCTTCTAAATTACAGGTGGTGTCCTAACACCCCCCGCCACACGCCCTTGCGGCGGCTTGCTGGGTATTAATTAGATGTAAATGTTCCTAGACGGAACTCAAGAGTGAAATCTAGGGCCGTGCGTCATTCCAAATGTCCCACCTCGCCTCTCGGAGCACTCCCTTTAGGGCCAAATCCCTCACTCATTACAATCACTCTCTCTTAAGAAGTCTTGAAAAACCCAATGGTTATTACTTGAAGCTCATCTAATTCCATAATTAAGACCTACTCCTAATAATGCCAGTCAACAGCCGCGCATTCCAAGTGAGGCCGTCTAAATCGAGGCGTAAGAACACATCTCCTTCATGTTTTTAATTGCATTCCACACATTCCGTAAAATGAAGCCGATTTTTCTTAAAACTGTGCCGTACACCAAGTTCAGAGAACACGCTCAGGTTTTATATTTAGGTAAGCAGAGGGGAAGTACGCAGAGTCGCCTCATGAGAAATCAATAATCACAGCTCCGAGGCCATCACACTGCGGAATTATGTCCCCGCTGTTGGAGAGGAGAGGAATAGCCACGACACGCCACGGGCCTGAGCTTTTTCTAGTCAACGCAAGCACGGGAACAGGGTCCGATTAGGAGGGCAGGCACGTATACTACATGTGAAGGAACGGATGAATGTTGTAGTGGCACTCGCGAAACTATTGTGCCTACAGGCGCAAATGAAAGCACGCAAAGTCAAGCGACATTTGGGATGAGATGGAGAAGAGCCATCGGCATCCCCAAAGGCACCAGAGCATTTTGGCGGATGCACATAAATTGCCAATATATAAAGGCGACAAGAGCAAGTACACTGGTAAGCTTCTTTGAAGACCAAGGCAAAAGAGTTCATCTACATAATACCCAGCAAGCCGCCACGGGGGTGTGTGGCGGGGGGTATTGGGTCACCACCCGTAAAAGAGGATAAAAGCAAATACAAATCTACATATTCGTGCAAAACCTACATCCACAAAGTATATTCATGACATTCATCCTACAGAGCAGGTAAATTCATGCAAAAACCTCTTTAACTTAAAAAACAACACACGAGATTATTGACAATGCATTTATATCTACACAATACCCCGCAATCCGCTGCGGAGGCGCGTGGCGGGGGGTGTTGATTAAACACCCGTAAAATAAATAAAACAAAAAATACAATTGCAATAATGTTTCCTCTACACTAATATTTAGAGTTAAATCAACTGCAACATTTGCAAGGGGATGAATGGATTAAGATTGCTTCCTCTCGCTCGTGTAGTCACGGCGAGTGATGATAGAGGAATCAAAATGAATTAATGCCATGAATCTGGCACCTGGCATCTGGCACCCTAACCCTCTGATTTTGACGTTTGCCTGAGGAGGAAATGCGACGCTCGGACCGATTCCTCGATGTCATATAGTGCGTAAAATCGCAAGGCTTACGCCTTTGCAATAATTAACAACGCAATCGATAAGACTCAGCATTTCTTGAGGAACCAAGATATTGCGGTAATCCTGAGGCAATGAGAATTCTTTCAATTTTCCAAGAATATCGATTTATTTTGTTCATTTATTGACTCAATGCTTTTTTAGTGGTGGTGGTGGTTAATGCCGGCTGTGTATATTCAGTGTGTAATGCGAATAAAGACAATTGGCAATCTCCCTTCACTTCTTCAAGGCTTTATATGCGTATGCCGGTTCCATCTACATCTACATAATACCCCGCAAGAGCGTAACTCGATGGCAACCAGAACATTGCAACGAGTTACGCTCTCAGCAGATGAAAAAAAAATCCCATGGGGAAAAGCAAAGTGTCCCCTTTCATAATGAAGGGTTTTCACCATGTGACGCGTGAAGCTGTGTCATCAATCAGTAGATGCTAGGTGGCGCCGTATTGGTTGCTAGGTGCAACCATATTCTTCACGCTGACTGCCCTTCCAAATGTTTAACTACGCAATACCCCGCTGCAAGCCGTTGTAAGGACGTGTGGCAGGGGGCGGTTGGTCATGTTCCAATGCAGGTCCGCTTGTCTAGTTTCCTTTTGAAGAAGCTTATTACCATGAATAATTTGCACAAATTTAATGTTTGCCCAGATTCAAGGTGCCATTCGAAATATCTGCAAATGACCAGCATAAGTCCCTCGTCAACTACTCCAACCGCCTCTTTATCTACATGTTAAGCACGGATTTGGCAATCGCATTTGCTCCTTTCCGAATCAACATCCGCCTGCATCTTCAATTCTGCAGCCCCGTCTCACTTTCGGCTAGATGACAATTGGAGGGCAAACGCGGTCATAGGTTACCTGACTCTTTTGATATCAATTCCATGTTCCTGAGTTGGCATTTAGCTGCAGTCGCCGATATCAATGTCAGACGTGAAATTTCACGTCAAATAACCCTGGAAGATCCTATTTTTCCATTATAATTTGATATGGTATATATTTTCTCGACTAAAAACAGAGAAAATGTTATCAAAATTACTAACAACTGACATCTCGGGCAGCCCACTGAAAGGCATTTAAAATACAGCGAATAGGATGTTGAGGTGAACAGGAAGTTTTCTCCACTTCCGGTCGAAAGAGAAGAAAAGAAGGACGGTTTGGGTGTTCAAGATTCTATCAGTAGCCTAGCTCTATTTCAATAAATCCATGGCCGCTACTCAGTCTTGGCTAGTCAATTCACACATGAGAGAACAAACTTCTGAAAAGAGAGGCATAGTTTTTTTAAGTACGGTCCATGATAATTGGATGACCTGCTGTTTATAAATAGTTCCTTCCGTTGATATTTCTCAATCAACCGCGCTGGTTCGTTAAAACACGAAAAATCTGATGGAATTCTCCAATGAATATTCAGAAATCTGCAATTATTGAGACAACGCAGTTTAAACTGAGCACCATTTGTATCCTTCGATCTCTTGCACGAATGACTTGAAGGATGATGACATCTGACAGTACTGAAGAAATATGCAGTATCACTTTTCTTGGCAAAGTAGACTCTCCGCGCAGATCTTGCTCTTTAAGTAACAAGCAAACCAACAAACTCACGAAATGGTATTCTCTGCAGCTGGCATTTAAATTTAATGAGATGAGCTTTATATTTTGCTGGCACAAGCTACCAAATGCTGGTGTGAGTGTTCCAGTTAGGCCTCCATGTTAATTTAAAAGAGAATATTCCACCCATAGTTAAAATATTAAGTGGTTACATTATTTCCATTTTTAAAACACATTCAATTTACGAGTTGGCAAGTTCATTTTACGGATAAATGTACTGCTGACGACCAAAGTTCTTGGCCAGTCATTTAAAAATTAAAATATACTAAAACGGTCGAACACTTAACCTATTTCTAACCCAATTCCTGTTACATGCGACACGACTCTATGGTTTTATGAACTTTTAGAGTATCAAGAAGTTAAAGATTTTGATGGAATAAATTTTACTTGACCCATATTTTCTCATGTTCGAATGCCGAGAGCAAATCCCAGTTCCCAGTTTGATTCACGTTGAAATTTGCAAATGAATAATTAGAGGGGGTGGGTATTCTTTCTCTCAAGCATCACAAATTTAATAACCATAAGAGACCTTGAAATTAAACTACGGCCCGGATTCTTATTCCTAGCAGATGACGTCGAAGAAAGAACAATACCGTATTTTTAGGCTTCCATTCGGATTTACACTCAAGCATGAAGCCACTCAATTTGTTTTCACCGACATGATCTCTCCTACCGTAGTACGATGGGGGTAACAGTGCATACATTTTCAACTTTTCATTCATGATATTTTGGTCTCTGGAGAAAATAACATCTACATCTACATCAATACCCTGCTAGCCACCAAAAAGGCGTGTGGCAGGAGGTGCAGCACCAGGAGGAAAGGGTAAGGGGTGAAGGGGTTGGGGTTTTTCAAATGGGTGGGGGAAGGTGAGGGGAGCCTGCAAAACAAATATACACACACATATATATATATATATATATATATATATATATATATATATATATATATATATATATATATATATAACCATGCGCAGTCCCTACCTTGCAGGTTAATATTTATTTTCTCAAACTGACTCCTGGGGGATTTAGACTACAGGCATTCTGGTCTCTAATCGTTCTAGGAAAAAATTATCATTTAAACCTGTCAGTCTTGCAGTCTATCTCTCTAATCTTATATTCGCGATCCCACCGCCCGTAATACGTTGGGGTTCGTATTATATTCTTGATATCATCGGAAAAGGACCCATCTTTAAATGTTTTTAATAAGTGTAATCTATATTTTAAGTGCTGAGTAAGGGAATCCTAGCCTAAATTATCTATTTACGCTACTGCGTTGGTCATAACAATGCTTGACAAATCCAGCCCCCCTCCGCTGAACTCGATCCAATTCCGAAATCAAATTTATCTCTTGAGGATCCCCGTATACTGGCAGCATTCTCTAGGTGGGGCCTGACTAGGGCAAGATAACATCGTTCCTTCACTTTTTCGTCACATTTACCCAATATATTCCTAATCAATCCATTTTGCCTCAATGTGTGTCCAATCCATCTATTTCTTCTTTGCCGTAGACATGGTCTCCATATGGTCCTATCCTCTTCTGCTCTTCTTTATACTTCCTCGTTCCTCACTTTGTCTGTCCATTTAATCTTCAACATTCTCCTCCAGCACCACGTTACAAATGCTACTATTGTTCGCTGTACCAATTTTCCAATATTCCAAGTCTCGGAACCATCGAATTCCAGGCTCCACACGAAAATCTTTGACGAATTGCTTCCTTGTTACCAGCCTTGAGTTCGGAATAAGAAAGCAATTCGCCAAGACTTTTGTGCGGAGCATGGCGCTCCATGGTTCCGAAACAATACCATTTTTTTGAAATTTTCTCTGTTGATAACTCCTCAAAGTAATCTTTAAAGCATCAGCATCAACATAATTAAACCACTAAACAGATGTGTGGCAGGGGGTTCAAGCACACAATATTATACAAGCAAGTTATAAATATTCCAGAAGAATATGACGTAAAAATTGTATACTACCACTGACCAAACACTGTAAATATTATGAGATGACATTTTCTTTCATTAGAATTCCGGGTTCTGAATGGAAAATAAATGTCAACGGAAGTGCGATCCTCGCTACTTCTCTTTCTTCTTTCCTCCTGGCAAATAAAATGGGAAGATAAATAGTCGCGTGCGCTTGAGAATGGAGAAGCAATGATTGGCATTTTCGTGAACGGCCTCTATGGGGAAATGTAGTCTTTGTGTATGGGAAGGTTGTCATCCCACACTTCTCAATAATCGCGTGACGCTCCTTATCTTTCCATAGGAATGCCGTACAAATAGTAGCATACTTTCCCTTCACCGTTCTTTTAGTCACGAACGATAATTTTTTTGTCGTCGGATGGATCGCAGAATGATTGAGGCACAAAATGAAGCTGAAACGCAAAAAAGTACGTCTTTGAGGTTGGAGTGAATGCGGGAAAAGGGAGCAGGCAGGCCGTAGGAGCGATGGGGGGGTGGGGGGACCCCGGGGGGAGCAGATGGGTGGCGGTGCACGATGGGGAAGATTGGAGATGATAAAAGATTCACGAACGGGGAAGGACAAGGTCGGGCAAGGTCACGTGCATCTGGATCCCGTTCCGCACTCATCACGACTTCTTAAAAAGAGCACAAGGGAGAGCATCGAGGGAGGGAGGAATTCATCCCGCCCCACCCCATCTCGCCCTCTCTCGTCTTTTTCGCGCTACTACGATTGCAAATGCGAGGAAACGGAGGCAGGCGGCTTACTTTACGTGCAATCGTCAAGGGCTCTCTCTCCCCCATCGACTGCATTCAGCTACGCTGGGGAAATGGTCTCGCACTCGGGATGGGCACAGACACGCACAAGCTAAGAGATGGGTACAAATCGACAAGCGATCGGGGAATAAGGAAAAATTGAAGGGCCGTAATTGACTAATTCTGTTCAAGTTTCTTCCACGGTGGTGTGATTTGAACTCGGGGTGGAGAAGAGTTTAATTGATTGGCAAAATTTTACAAGTCTCTGTTATGGTAATTACGAGGGTCATCCGGAAAGTAGTACCCGTTCGTGAAATAAAGACACAAAAGTAAATATTAACAAACATAAAAAATTTTATTTGAAAGAGGATACTTTAAACTACTTCTCAACATAATCTCCAAGCAAATTAAGGCATTTGTCATAACGTGTGACAAGTTTCTGTATTCCTGCTGCATAGTCCTTCGCCGCCAGCTCATTGAGATACGCGAGGGACCCATCTTGCACAAATTTTTGCATAATGCAGATGGTGTTTAACAATTTCATGAACAATTGTTCGAGAAACATTGGGAAAATGCTCACAGATGTCATCAATTGTGACGCGCCGATCGTTCCTCACGAATTCGTCAACTGAGCTCACCAGTTGGTCTGTAATGACAGACGGTCGCTCCGAACGCTCATCGTCGTGTGTGTTCCCCCTCCCCATGTTGAAGTTGCGACACCACCGCCGAACAGACGACTCGTCCATTACATTGTCTCCATACACCTCCTTTAATTGGCGATGAATATCACATGGGCGAACGTTTCTTGCATTGAGGAATTTAATCACTGCCCTCACTTCACAACTGGCGGCGTTCTCAATTTTTTTAAACATTGTAAACAATCACAGAAACAACACAGGCAATGCTAGCGTCACGCAACTTGGCTCAGAGAAGGCAGACAAGCCACTGAAGCTATCTGACCTCGTCCAGCGGCTACTCGCGTCGTCAGCACTTCATGCGGCACGAACGGGTACTACTTTCCGGATGACCCTCGTATATATTTTTCTTTTTGGTTTAACAATCTTTTTTCATTTCTACGTCCAAGTTGACATTTACTGATTTATGGTCACTCAAGCCCTCATCAGTTGATACACTAATATTGCGTTCAGGCGTGTTTGTAAGAAATAGGTCCGATATGTTCTTTCCACGGGTGGGCATGCGTACTGCTTGGTGGAGGGAGTTTCTTTGAACCAATTTTATTAGGGAATTACAAGATTCGCGATTGCGGGTTCCAGATTTAACGATATTGCTGTCCAAATCGATACCAGGGAGGTTAAAGTCGCCACCAATTATGTTGATGCTGTTATTATTTTTACGTGTAAATTGTAAATTTGACCATTGAGGGTATGAAGTGCTTTAAAATCTGAGTTGTCAGCTTTCAAAAATATTTCTTACTGCCATGAAAACTCCTCCTTCGGGTCTATCACCTCTATCGCCTCAGTAAACTGTGAGATCTGTTGGGAACATTTCCCGGTCGTTCATTTCATCATACAAATTCTCTGTGCTGTTAATGCTATGTCAGCGAATTGGCTTTGGATCATAGGCTTTTGTATGGTTTTAATTATTTTATCTGCGGTACTGGCAGTGGATCTGCTAAAAGTGCGTGTGTATGTTTTTTGATTCCGTAGTGATGGAGAAGTGAATGGTTTCTCATTGGAATTACGAAAATTTGCATCATAGGTCCCCATAATTTTGCCTACTCTCTAACCTACTACCTATGCTAAAATCCTCTAACCCCTTCCTTGCTTCAAGTGATCTCATTTTTGCTATAGAAACCTTCCAGTCTTCTTTATAGTCCCAAACTGACCGTCACCAAATTACTCATCCACTCCCTTCTATTTCACTTTGACTCCTGTGATGCAAACCTATTCATTCATTCCTCAAAATGAAACGTAATATCATTTCTCGAACACTGCTGCTTTTCCCTTTTTTTTGGGAAACACTTTCAACTTTCCAATGATAACTATCTCGCGAGTTAAAAACCAATGTATACTCTCAAAAATTCTTCCTTTAGTACAAAAGCTGTATCAAACCCTAACTAATTGAAATTTTTGTCTCTATTCCGAAAAAAAACGGAACGTGACATTTCCCTATCACGAGTCCTTCGCAGGACTTTTCTCGGCAGTCAAAACGCAAGAGCCTGGGAACCGCGTGTCCGTCAGAAGACTACCTGAGAACCCCAGCCTCACAACTACACAGCCAGCCGTATCCTTCGGCCATCGAATTATCTCGGGTAATGCATGCACCACATCACTATTCCTCAGAGATCGATCCCGTCCAGCATCACGCCCCTCCCCAAAAAGGTAGACTGCAACAGCCAATGTCCTCTTTTTATTCCGCAACAGATTCCTCCTCTCGTTGGGATCCTTCATCAGTTTCCCTTATGTTTGACAAAAAAGTCTTTTCAATTTTTGAATTAACATGCACATGGCCGTTTGCGACGGAAACATTCAGTTCTAAAGCAGCGCCTCCAAGAGGAGCCTCATTTGAGATCGCGAGTATGAAACATCGGGGAGCAAAGGTTCCCCACTCCCTTAAACCTCCACATCACCACCACCCTCCCCCCTTTCACATCCCAAACAGCCGCGAGATTTAGGCACTGGAGCCCACCTAACTCAGGGAACACCCCCGAAAACTACCACATCTACATCTGCTTAATACCTCACAAGCCCTCGCAAGGGCTTGTGGCGGGGGGTGTTAGGGTACCACCCATAATTAAGGAAGAAATAAACAACCGCATGCAAAAGCCACAAATATTTACAATCCACAAACAAAACATGGCATGCATTCATTCAAAAACCCTTATAGCCCACTCACACATGCAAGCACTCGAACTACCAACTAACATACACATGCACCTACAAATAGTATATCTGGTGCATTTGCGATGTTTAATTCGTTTCCGACTTGTAAATTAAATGTTTTTAATGTTTCTAAAATTACTACGGTTTCTTACTATTATGATTCCTGATTGCTCGGGGAAAGAATGAGTATGAGTATATATGTATATACTAGAGGAAAAGGAGTGATTGTAATTAGCGTATCTCCACCGGCCTGCGCGTGTGTGTTTGGAATATATAGAGAGAGCACTTTGAGTGATAAGAACCGAGAGCGGAAGAATGGGAGGGCTCGGCCCATCACCAAAAGGGGTGAACCAAGGGATTTCGTTGAATCGTACCCCTTCGTCTTCCTTTGAGCCACACGCCTTAAGAAGTTCCCCATTTTAATTTCACCTTTCTCTGTTTTGAGAATAAAAATAAGAATGGCGGAGAGGAGTGAAGGCTGGGGATGTGAGAGATTAGGGGCGGGAGAGAAAGCAAAGGGGTGGGGGACGAAAGGAGCTTGGGGGGGGCAACGTTTTTCGCTTGGGATGAAATATAAATATCCATCGGCGGATACCGAGGCATCCCGATCAATGGAAAGAAGGAGTGGGTGGGGTGGGGGGGTTGATTGGTGGAAAATCGATAAATGGTATGCGTGCAGGGTTACGTGACCACTCCCATTCCTCCTCGGTCCACGGCTTCGAGAGGGAACTCCTTCGAGGACGGGCATTGCAGCACTGGATCACGGGGCGGCTGAGAAGTTCTTAGGGCACTTGCAGTTCGTTTCGAAGACTCCTGCAATCCCATCTCAAAATCTGGCGATCTATTACACATATTAATTTAAAAATTATTTAAACTTACAAAGATGCAATATTTTAATTTCGTAAAGCGAAGAATCCTTGGTAAAATACATGTTTCAGGATTAATAGGTCAATAAGTAATGAACTGAGGGGAAAAATATAGCATAAGTATTGCTGGAGTTACATCAACAGCTACATGATTTGGGAGCGTGTGGCGAGGGGTGTTAGGTAAAATAGAATAAAACCACACGCAAAAACAAATCATGTTACCTCTACAAAAATATTAGTTTTTTCATGACCTCGATAAATTTTAATCACACGAAAGTAAGTGCAATTTTAATGCAACAATATTCAATAACAGAATCCGTACAGGTTTCAAATGTTATATATTCAAATCGTGCTGTAGAACCGTTGAAAAGCTGGGTCTATCAAATAAAAAGAGTAACACTTAGGTAGAAACATGCAGGATATCTACATAAAAAATTCTGTCAGGGGTGGGATTTGAACCCACGCCTTCTTACGAAGACCAGAATTCACAAGCACTCGCGGAAAACGAGCAAGGTCATCCTTGAGTCTGGCGCCTTAGACCGCTCGGCCACCCTGACGTTGTGGAAGGAGGTTAGGTAGGGTAGTACCTATTTGTTTTTTCTTAATGATCCTACCAGGAAGTAGGATAATGATAGGGTCATATAAAATTCGAGAGCAATTTCAATTCACTATAATATGATTACCAACAAATGCGATATACACTCACGGTATTTCTGGTTGATTTGAATGAACTAATCGTTATATTTTTCATATCAATTGAATCGAAGATTGAATAGGAGCAAAGTTCACTGTAATACTATCAATTTCCTCATATTTATATATTACGCAAAAAATTCATAATCGTTGCTGTCAAACCAATTCGTAGCAAATAAATTCTGGCGCACGTTGCAATTGAAATGTACATAATTTTTTCTTTGAAAATTATTTTTTTTTACAATGATACTACATGAAGTTGAATAAAAACCGCGAAAGTTATCAGCCCACAGGTTAAATTGATAGGTGATGACAGAGTTCACATAATACTGGGTGAAGCCCATAGGTCGCCAGAGACGTCACCGAGAATCAAACCCAGGTCCTCCCGTCCGCATCTGACGTCCAACTCACCCCTTTAATTAAATACCTGCACACACAGTTATAAGGAACCAAGTATCTTTTAAACTACACCAGTTGTAGTTTAGGAGCATGGCAGCCTAGTCAGTAGAGCGTTCGGCTACTGACCAGAGGGCTCTGGGTCAACTCCAGAAAGTTTAGATTCTCCCTATTTACGCCATATTTGTGATTTTTGGGGAACCAGGCCGTCCTGGGGGAAGCGCGGACGGCACAAGCAAAGGAACTGGGCAACATAATGCGTGAATTTCACATTCTGTAGGGATTAGGTCGAGGTAAGCCACGCCATTACATATCAGGCACTCATTTGGGTGGATTACTGGGGCATTTTGCTGTCCTTGGCCAAACCACGTAGCCACGCGAGGTTCCTTTAACTTCCCTTTTTCACTCTATCGCCGCGCAATTCTTTCCTCTTATTTTGAGCGTCCTTGATGAATACGAAGTGGATAAACTTCGCCAATCAGTTTACTAAGGTTACATAGAATCATAGCTGAACGCATCAGAAGGTCAGTCCAATAGGTAGATCAGTGCAAACAGAACAAACGCTATGAGGTTTTCAATGAGTAAGACGACTAATTAAAACTTTAAAATAGCAGTTCATGAACTAGAACAGATAGAGCAGTTTACCTACCTTGAAAGTGTTTCGGAACAAATCGGTCAAAGGAGTTGGGATATAAGGAGAAGAATTGCACTAGGCAAAGAGGCTTTCATGAGGAGGATAGAATTGACAGGTAAATTGAGTAGGTATGTTAAGAAAAGGCTTGTTAAAACTTTGATATGGGGCGTGGTTTTTTTCAAAACTGCGAATTTACCTATGTTGAGTACGAGTCCCTATTTCTTGCCTATATTGCGTCTAAGTTTCGCGAGTGAGCTCTCAATCTAATTGGCCCCTTATTCCCCTCTATACCACCGTGTCGTCAGCAAATAATCTGAGACTGCCGCTGACGAGTGCGATTGTCATCAGTCAGGATTGTCATATGAAGAATAGAAGCGGCCCTATTACACTTCCCTGGGGGACGCCCGAAGTTACATGAAGGCAGGAGAAAAGTAACAGTTAGAACACAAGCGGAATTGAATAAGGGTTTATTGCAATGTGGGGTCAGGTTGTCTATTGCGTTAAGCTAAGAGTAAGAAATTCAGGGGAGCTAAGTTTGTTCCCATTCAAAACCAACCTAAGCGTTAGCCTACCCAATTAATTAACCTTTTGGGAATATGCAATGCAGTTGAGGCAAGCCTTGTGCGAAATCGCCCCTTTCTACGCACGACAGATGCTTGACAATTCGGTGGAATATCATTTAATGCAGAATAACAGACGCCTAATCAACATGGAATATTTTCGTTGCGTAAGAAATCACACGAGTGATGAATTTCAAAAAATATCGCACATTTAGAGACACGACAGAAGAGAATTTGGAACTGCATTCATTTAATTCCTTTCAAGCATATTCATAATTACAATCGCCGTGCCCTACTCGTACTTATATTTCTTGAATTAATAAACCAATAATCAGAGCGGAAACAGCCAGGGGTGTGCAAACAATATCACATCATTAACATGACTCGTCCTGAGCATTGAATTTCCAGGGGAGTAATTTCCAAAATCGATAAACGGATGTGGGGACACAGTAGAGAGATTGCATGAAATCATTCCGACTTCGAACCAACCCACGATACACTGATTGCGCTTCAGAAGTGGCGTCTCTGACGTCAATACATCAGAGACACGTTTCATTTCATTTAATGCGGAGGGATATAAGGAGGTGATATAAGTCTGTGCTCTCGATTATCGTATCAAATACTAAAAATCATTAAAATATATTTCATCGCAAAATATTAAGGGTATTTTTTCCACTTAATTATTATTTTTTGGTTCTTCACTTCTTCCCAGGAGGCATTTTTCAGAATCGCCTTTATTGACATTCATGTGAGCGGTCGTTTTCCATCACAACAATACGATCGCAGGGAACTATCATCACGCATGCGACATTGCTAGTGACCCCGTCCTTTTTAATTGGTTGCTTTATTTGTCGTCACAGTGGAGTATTTACTATCAATATAACTTCTGCAATGTGTGCAAAGGATGTTGCATGAATGATGTCCGCCTCTAGGTGAATGACTGGGTACCATGTGTTCGTGAAAGTACTGGTGTAGGACGGCTGGTGACCTAACACCCCCTGCCACTCGTCCTTGCGACGGTTAGCGGGCTAATGTGCATCTCTTCATTAGATCGCGAGCTCTCAAGCTTCTCCTTCTATCCCTCGTCCCTCTCTCTCTGAGGGGGGGGGACGCGTCTGTCCGCAGCGGTGTGTCACTTTCCCTACTCTTAGGGGGCGGAGACCATCAGTTGTATGTCCATGTAAAAGGGAATTTCCCCATCATACTTTTCATTTATGCATGAACTGCCTTGCTATGGTGGCGGTCTGTCGTATTAATGGTTGTGGTCCATTTTAATTCCCTCTTTCCGCATAACAAGTAACTAATTTATTAGGTGAATTAACCGTTGTTTTGAATTGAGTCTAACTCCAGCATGTATACAAATTTGCACGTTATTTGGTACTTTTCTAACGAATATTTTCCCTTTCCCCTTCTCCCTCTCCCATTTCTTCCCTTATCATTCACCCTTCTTCCCACCTGGCCCCCCCTGCCACACACCTTTTTGGTAGCTCGTGAGGTATTTATGCCAATATTTCCATGTAGATTGAGATGCAGATCGTACTCTATTGGCCTCATCTAATCGAAATTATTTTTTCCAATCAATGCAACAGCAAAACTATATGAGTAATGATGATTTGACAACAGGACCGAGCAATCTGACAGCGCTCTTAACAATACGACAGGCAAAATAATGAACATTGCTCTGATTGGAACTAAACATTACTTCTAATTTATATAATGCCCGTCCTCTCATTTATTAAGCCTGAATAAGTGGTAATGTGAAATGTTGGCCATTTACCACTTTATATTTGACTGAAAGAAACCATGCGCTCTCATAGATAGCCGTATGGGTGGTGTGCGATTTTATGCTCCCGATTGTTTAATAAGCCTCGCTGGCTCTACATTAGTTCGCGTTCTTTTTTCTTATCGCATTTGAAAGACACACTGCCAGATAAATATTTACCCGACTACATTTTGCCAGATGAATGATACGAACAATATTTTTTATTTGGCTAAATTTACATTTTTTTTAAACGCAACAAGTGAAAGATCAAAGCAGAAAAATAAAAAAAGTCTTCGCGAAAATGAAGAAAAAATAAGCACCAAAGTTCAAACAATTGAATTACACACATGAATGAATGACGTCACGAGTCATTTGAATTCCATCATGCAAAAAGAGAGCAGAGGCCACGTTGTCCGAGTTTATTTTTCAAGCGGGCATTAACGGACGCTTCCAGCACCGAATAGTCGCTAATGAGGAGAGATGACGAAGATAAAGCAACTGGGAGTTCCGGTCAAAATATCATTTACCCACGTGGTACTTGATAGAGGTCATTTTCGATTCAGTTGGTGTGTAAACATTTTAACGGAAATTTATTTTGAAGTGAAAAGTAAGATTAGGATGTTCGCGGATGGCACGCTGATCTATCGGGAGATATCTGCGGATGAGGATCGTTTAATTCTAGCACAGGATTTAGATTCCATTACTAAATGGTGTTCTAAATGGGGATTGTCATTGAATCTTAATAAGTGTTCGGTGGTAAATTTCTTCTTTAAAAGATCAACGGAATTACAAATTAGCTATAGTTGGCCTAGAAGTAGTTGATACGGTAAAATACCTAGGTGTTACATTCACTAAAGACTTAACTTGGGGGACTCACACACTTAAAATCAGCGGGCAAGCATATAAAAAATTGGGATTTATCAGATGAATTGTCGGTAGTAATGACTCCAAGGTCAAGGAATTGCTATGAAAAGGGAAAAAAAATCACTTAAAAAAACCCGAGAAGACATGTAAATCCATGTATACGCCAGCGGATAAGTTACTTCTGAACAAATGTTAATTT
Source organism: Hetaerina americana (assembly GCF_022747635.1). Taxonomy (NCBI): domain Eukaryota; kingdom Metazoa; phylum Arthropoda; class Insecta; order Odonata; family Calopterygidae; genus Hetaerina; species Hetaerina americana. The sequence continues at coordinate 1,745,242 of NW_027287117.1, forward strand.
CACTCAAAAGTTTACGAAAAAGGGAGGGGATAAAAATTGAACAATAAATTTTATTTCATGGTTCGGATCCGAGTATATTTGGTAGATACAATTTTCGATGAAATACGAAGTTCACAGGAGTCTTTAGTTCAAAGGTAATGGGTGTAAAATTGCGTTTGGGGAAAATATGCTTCGCAGGATGAAAATGCAAAAAACGCGCTTGCGGGCAAAATCCCTGTGGGGGAAAGGGGTGTAACCCTTTCCCCGATTGAATGGAAATGGGAGTGGGGGAGAAGAATCGAGAATACGTGGGTGTTTTTATTTTAAGGGTCCACATAGTATTTTCATAATTATAACGCAATATCACTAGGAGTGACAACTTCGCTTATAAAAATGAGTGACCAAAGTGGAGAGGAAAGAGAAAGCCCTATAGGTTCAGGGTTCATTATACGTAGAGAATATTGCATTAAAAGCCGTTGAGGCTCGTGTACTGGATCGAAATGGCTTCGATATAAATACCCCGCGATACACCAAAACGGTGTGTGGCAGGGGGTTGACTACATCTGTACACCTAGGTCTCCACAGAGATCATTCCATGACTTACTTAATTGCTGATATCTATTATAATCCTCACAAAATATCTACGGAAACTTATGCATTTTTTTATAGATTATTATAAATACCAACATTAAATATTTCAAATAAATTTGGCACAAAAAGAAAAACTTTTTGTGTAAAAGTCACTTATGAGCGGCGCGGGAATTCTCGAGAAAATAGGCTCGGGAAGCTGACCGGAGGGCCCGGGACTTCTAGTGAGCATCACAGGTGACTACATTACATTACCAAATTGTAAGTGGCTCTTAGTACTCACACTTTCGCCAAAGCCGAGAATATACTCGAGTTGGCTCAAGACATCCTTCGGAAACCGTAAGTGTCATGTAAGAGGGAATAGGCTATCCGAGTCATCATCGATGGTTTCAGCTATGGTTACCTCTGCATCTACTTAATACCTCGCAAGCCGCCGCAAGGGCGTGTGGCGGGGGGTGTTAGGACACCACCCGTAATTAAGAAAGAAAAAAAACCGCATGCAAAAACCACAAATTCATACATCCACAAAAAAACATGGCATACACTCATGCATGAACACTTACACCCCATACACATGCAAACACTCAAACTACCAACTAACATACACACGCACCTACAAACATACCTAACATCTTTGCAATGTTTAATTTTGTTCCGAATTGTAATTTCAATGTTTTTAATATTTCCAAACTGACTTCGGTTTCTTACTATAATGATTTCTGATTGTTCGGGGAAAGAATGAGTATTTGTACCTATCTGCACTGGAATCTATCTCCCTTATTTTATCTTTGTGGTCCGATCTACCTAAGTAGTGTGGGGCCATTATAATTCCTTTAGTGTCATATTTAAACTCGTTTGTTCTGAACCTTTCTAGAAGTCTTAAGTCTCGCCTGTTCTCTTCGTACTTCAAGTGGCTCCCAGCCTAATTCCCCTAAGAGACCTGTCACCCTTGTGTTCTTATCATAACAACTTTTATCGAACTACATTTTGGTCGATAATTTTGCGACGTCGATACTATTTCTTCGATGTCACATGCCGACGGTTTTATAATGGTGTTCATCGTCAGCGGCGACTCGGCCCTGGACCTACAACAGTGTTCATGATAGGAGAACGGCCATCTGAGCATTGTGAGCAAGGAATATAGTACGTCTCCGCTGTCTGGTAAGCCGCCCGAGGAGCAATGCGAACGTACTTGGGCTTTGCATCCAAAAGTGGACGGCGAGCGAATTCTCCGTGGATCGTCCTTGAAAAGGCTGGAGAGCACACACACAAGGGGAGAGAGAGAGAGAGAGAGAGAGAGAGAGAGAGAGAGAGAGCGGTGAGGAGAGGGTGGGGCGCGGGGAAGTCGGTGGTGAGTCAGGCCCCGAGGGAGAGGAGGGCAGGAATGCGGGAAAATAGACACGCCGAGGGAAATGAAATAAAAAGGTTAAAATACGAATACCGTCCACTTGTTTTCCCGCACCCTTTTTATTCCTTTTCACCGAATTCTTTTTTTTTTTTGGCACGATTCCGTTCCGTCAATTCGAACGCGGGCGATTTCTCGCATCTCGAGGGTTCTAATTCGGGCGAGGGGGCGGCAGAGGTCGCAGCAGTCGGGGAGAAAGGCCTCATCGAAGGGCGGTTCCTCTTTGAACGCAGAGGCCAGTTAATCAATCACGCACTGTTGTTGTGCCGTGGTCTATTCATTCATTATCGATCACACATTGTTTGGCCGTTGCCTTCCGAGCTGTGAAGAGTATTGTTTACATTGTAAATGCACCGAGTTATACTTTCGTCATTCGTCCAAAGCAAACCACTCACCCACAATATACAGAATACACCTGTATCCTACCCGGAACAGCAGCGATTACACGCGCAAAACACCGGTTAATCTAAAAATACCAAAAGAAATTAATATACTCCTACGGTTGGTTTAAACTCCAGGAAGAAAGTTAATCAATTGCAACAGAGACGAAGACAACCACAATTTTATTTACTAAAATTTTATTCATTGGGCAATTGTAATAGCCTTCGTCTGTATAACTATGGAACATTTCCACCACATTACACCTGAAGTTTTACGTCTACATCTACTCATTACCCGGCAAGCCGCCGCAAGGGCGTGTGGCGGGGGTTGTTAGGACACCACGCGTAATTAAGTAAGAAAAAAAACCGCATGCAAAAGCAACAAATTTATACCATCCACAAACAAAACATGGCATGCATTCATGCAAGAACACTTACACCCCACACGCACGCAAACACTCAAACTACCGTATGTAATTTCCATTAATCTATTTTTATTGTCTCGGTGGACCAACAAGCATCATAAGCAGCACCTTTTGTCTCAGTAAACGATTGTAATGCAGATAGGAGTGCAATATCCACAAAGAGGGGTAATATCCACGCTAAAAACAGTTTTCCGAATATCTCCTACAAAACGATTGGCGATTTCACAACGATAAGGATACGTCTACAACAACATAAATATGTGTTTTTGTGTACTAACATTATTCACCACTTTCGCATTCATTCTTTTTAAGAAATTAATCTTATAAACGTGAGAACAACTGATATTTTGGTTGAATAAAACGCAACAGTATGGAACGACCAATATTTCCACTAGATCATCACTTCAGTCATTATCAGGCAATCTAAATCCAATTAACGTTTAATTTGCACGCTATTCGATAGATTTGTTCTAAATTCGTAGGTGCATGTGTATGTTAGTTGATAGTATATGTGCTTGCATGCGTGCGAGTTAAAAACGTTTTCGCATGAATACATACACCTCCGTGGGTGTACATTGTCATGTATTTGTTGGTTTTGAATGCGATTTTATTCTCTTTTACAGTTGGCGACCGAACATTCCCCTGCGGCGGCTTACGGTGTTTTATGTTACATTCACTGAGGGGGAAGCCTAAGTATGGACCCGTGTTCCAGTGCTATTGCTAGTCAAACAGCATCATGCTGTTATCAAATTGACTCCTGCTGAGATTCATCGTCGTTAAAGGCTATTTATGGTGACGACGCGGTTGATAGGTCTACTGTAAATCGATGGGTAGTGACATTTCGTGGTTACGAGTCTGGAAAAGCCATAATTGTTGATGAAACTTCTTTTTACTGTGTTTCAGGATGCTCACCGAGTTTATATGACCGATTTTCTGGAACGAGGGGCAACGGTAAATTCTTCTCAGTACATACAGACTCTAAAACACCTCTGACGTCGATTCTGTCGTGTTAAAGGCAGCCTGGTGCCAGCAATCTCGCAACATGACAACGCTCGTCAGTTGCACTAGAAGTGTGTACCTCTAGCGCAACTGGAGAGATTCTGCGAAACCTGAAATTGGAACCAATTCCACACCCTCCTTATTTCCCCGATCTTGTGCCTCGCGATTTTCGTTTGCCTCAACTCAAGAGACACCTCAAGGGTAATCATTACACCTCGAATGATGAGGTGAAGGCAGCTGTCGAGTCCTGGATTCGAGAAAAGTCAGAAGAGTTTTTCAGTGACGGAATGGAAAAACTTGTTACACTTTGGGAGAAATGTGTTAGCCTTAACGTTGACTATGTTGAAACATAAATATATGCTGCATCGTAACTGCAACGTTGGGTCGCATTCCCTGCCTTTTACAGACTCTTTGGGGGTAGAGTGTTTCGTGGTGCATTTTCATGTGGTGTTTCAATTTCTTGCTTGTTGTGTCCTGGCTTCCGTGTTGTAGGATGGCTTTCGTGCTGCATCATGGGGTGCAGTTTTTTTTTTTTAGTTTTTTGCAGTATATGTGTTTGTATGAGTATTGGATGGAGGGATTTTTGCATGAGTGTGTGCGCTGCTGTGAGTGTGGTTTTCCGTGTTGTTTTTTTGCATGTGGTGTTTTTCCTTTTTGCGGTTGGTGACCTAACACCCCCCGCCACACGCCCTTGCGGCGGCTTGCGGGGTATTATGTAGATGTAGATGTATGCGATTTTGAAACTTGAAAATTGTTAATTAGTGTACTATTTGCCCAATCTAGCTCTTTGTTTTTGTTTGTGGTCAACAGGCACGTGTGCATTACTTTTCAGCCTACCCTCGTATGTGACTATCGCTCCAATAATCCCCGCTCTCCTTCCATTCAACTTCTCACGGCCGTCAATATCAGAAAATGTACAGCACTGGAGTAAATGCACTGAAGTTGATTAATTGATTAAACCTGATTCGATCTAATGTTAATACGCCACTGTTGATTATAAACCGAGAATTGGAAACAAGTGGCGATAGGGGGGAGAGAGAGGGGGGGGGCGATAGTAGTGGACGCACGCCCTCGTCGTGGCTTCCCGGAAATTGTGATATAGAGTACAAGCACGTACAAGTATTACAAGTAATCAATCGGCTCGCCCAATTACTTACAAGCACGGGCAGGGGAGAGGGTGCATGGTGTCTCCGGACGCGCTGCGAAGGAGAGGAAAATACATAGATAAAGGGGTGGGAGAGGGAGGGTGAGTTCGCAAGGGAGGATTTTGCGTCGCTTACCTTTGTACATATTCCTTCCCCCGTCCTGGAGGGATGTGAGACCTAGGAAGGAAGGAAGGGGTCTTCAGAGGTTGTGCCGTACGTGACCGGAAAAGGAGTTTATGGGGAGAAAGTGGAGGGCTTTGGGGTGGGGAAGGTTTGGGCGAGCGATGCTGTGCGTGCAAGGGGTAGGATATGATGTGGGGGGAAGGGTTTTGCGAGCCTTTTTTCGGAGCAAGGGGGTGGGATGGGGGTGAAAGGGGGGTTGGATGGCAAACAGGGGGGGCGGGGTGGTTGTTGGGGATGCGGAGGACGCTTGGAGGGCGTCGCTGGAAATTTTGCGACGCAATAAGCTCGGAAGGGGGTTGGGTGTGGGGGTGGGCGGGGGGAAGACGGGGGGGGAGCGAGGGGTTGTTTGTGTGTGTGTGTGAATTGGGGAAGGGCACATTCGCTCACGCACGTGCGGCGTTTTGGCGGGAAACGGGGCCTCGGGGAAGAAGAAGGAGGTGGCGGGAGAGTTTGGGGGCTCCGGGGAAGAAGGCGTGGACTGGGGGCGCCGTGAGGTTGAAACAGGGAAGTAGCGATTTCATCTTATATTCACGAGTACGAAACAAGAATGCTACATACAATTGTTATTCTTTTCTGGTCATATGTTAGGGAAATACAGGGTAAACGTTCAACTGTACATTTTTTGAAGACGGAAAACGGAGAAATTATTACAGATGACGTGAAAAAGGCAAATATTTTGAACCATTTCCAGAGCATCCACAATAAAAACAAACGCACCAAACGATCCCCCACACCCACCCGGGGAGCACACGAGCGACATAACACTGACCAAGAAAGGAATAGTACATCTGCTCCGTAGTATCAAGGCAAACAAGGCATCTGGTCCGGAAGAAATACCTGCTAGAATATTAAAGGAATTAGCTGAAGACATTGGACCTCGGTCATCGCTTCATCTCGAAGGCCAGCGAGGACCTTGGTGGTGAAGCACCTCTTACGACATCATCATTTACTTTCTTCCTTAATGCATGCAACATCAGGGTAAAACAGTGCTAACAGGTTATATAACAGTGGAATTCTTAATTTCAAAATGATCATTTCCACAGGTTACTCACACAACGATATCTAATTGTAAAATAATTTTCTACACATGTGAGACGAGTTTCTGGCAAGGGTGGCAATAACATAATATGGAGTTAAATGAATATCACAAAAAATGAATATTCAAAGTAAATGTAAGGGGAGCAATAATTGGTTCAAATACTTCTCGGGAATTGGCCGAATTACTAGTTTTAGGGTATCTACATTTACATTATACCCCGCAAGCCGCCACAGGGGCGTTTGACGGGGGTGTTATATCACCAACCGTAAGAGAGGATAAAACTAAGTGCACATGCAGAACCAACATATTCACGAAAACGTGCTCCCACAGAGGCGTCCAGGGAATAATTAGCTCTACTTAAATGCATGCTCTTTCACTGACCTCGTGTGTTTTGTTATCATAACCCATTCTTTCCGAATGACCTCATTAGTGCTCTGTTCATCTGTTTTTAAGTCTCCCCTTCAATCCCTCGTCCCTCTCCGTGGGGGGGGGGGGGATTGAAGGGACTACACTCATTTAATATGAACATCAAATAATTCCACGAAGTGAAGTCTGAAAATGTAAAGTATACTTGTCAGATTCGTTAAAAATAATTACGATGCGAAGACGAGCGTATCGGGAATTTTAGATTGAAACCGATTAGCCTAACACCCCCTGCCTACCTTGCGATGGCTTATGAGGTGGTGTATGAATAGTTATATCTTTCATGATCCCATTAGGGTTTTGGATCACATTTAGGCGTTCGCTAGGTGCTAAATACTTTTCGTAAGGGTAGCGCGCGCCAAAAACTCGTCCGCATTCCTCCCGGATTAATGCTTGGCTATTACTGGAAAATATAAATGCCTCCTGCAGCTTCCGCCATTCATAATGCCCTCTCTAAAATTATACACTAAACCGAGCGGACTTAAGAGAGAATCCAATTTCCGCAGATCCCAAGGTCATTTAATTGTATCTTCCCAGAATTCCAGATTTCGTTTGAAAGAACGCGTGTTAGAAAAATTGGGCGAAGACGCACACAAGCAATGGATCCAGTAGTAGGTAACTTACTTGCTAAAACCACTTTTCAATTGCCCATCAAAGGTCGTTCCAGTGCCCTTTCTCGGAAATATAACGAAGCGATGTTACTTCGACAGAATTTGCAGTTCAGGGAAACTATATTATTATAATTATCAGCATCCAATGACGATTGATGAAAATGAGATTTAATCTTTCCGTAGAAATCAGATCGGCGAAAGATTTCAAATTTGCGGCAATGCCGACTGGCGTGATTATTGATATTTTTCGGTCGAAAATGAGTAACCTTGAATTTTTCCAAATGATCGCTCGGGGTTGAAAATGTGCGCATTTTGCTCCCTCGGAATGACTTCCTTTAGTCCACGTTACGCAACAATAATTCGTCTGTCGCACAGGAAATGGGTAAGCCGGAGAGGACAAGTCCTTACAATAGCGAAGGTGAGGGTTAGGGAAAAGATTAGCTTCGCTTGTTTACGACTTCCCCTGAGACGCCTCTCTCTCTCTCTCCGAGGTCACTTGGAGAGTTTGTATTATTCTACGTTTTCGCCGCGATATTTATTTCGATTTCACATTCGCCGATATTGAGTACTAAGGCATAAACGAGGAGGGGGACCTGGGCTTCTTTTTGCTTAAAGCGGTTGTCAATAATTTGTTTATCAGTTCATTGCAATTGAAAATGACAAAATGAACAGTTCTGCATTTATTTATGCAAAGTTTTTTGTGTTGAATGTTCATGTGGCGGTGGAGTTTCGCCTTCTTGCTTGTTATGTCCTGGCTTGCGCGTTGTTGGATGGCTTTCATGCTGCATCCTGAATCCCGAATCAGGAGAAGTGAAGGAGACGAAGACGCCTCCGATCGTCGTCCTGGTTCGAATCATGGCCCGGCAGACGGCGTCGCTTGCTTGCCGGAGGCAGTCGAGGAGATGCGAGACTCGTGCCGCTGAGAGGAATCAATTCCATTGCGATAGGGGGTACGGCGGGGGGGTCTATGGCCGAATCGAGCATTAAGCTGTGAAAGTACATCAAGTTAAGAGAAAAATATTGATGAAACAATCATAAATGGGAAACCTCTAATAGTAGGGACATAAATAATTTGAGACAATGTAAAAATATTAAAAATGTATGGGCATATGAATACCCACGCACACCATAAGACATCCAAGTGATTAAACCAGAAAAATGTGCCTCGCTTGGAATTCACTCCGAGTGCACTTGAGATGAGTGGAAATTGGGAGGGATGCTAGAATAGAGACAACACTATAGCATTTATCAAAGGTAGTGTCGTATTCGGAGGCGTGTTTTGGGATTGGGAGCATACTAAACAGGGAAGAATTCTGTGAGGCAAATGGCCCGGTGGTCATTGATTCTAATATTAAGGGGTGTGGTACACTGTCCAATATAAAAGGCAGCAAAGTTGGCACTTCAGAAGGTAAACTACATTGCTGGAAGTGTACGTGGAGTAGGGAATTGGTGGGAGAGAGTTAAAAAGCGGGTGGGAGAGGGATGGGATTCTGGTTTTGAAAATAAGAAATGTTTTCCATCTAGGTTTATTGCAGGGCATGGGAGAGGCTTTGATAATGGGCGGCGATCTAAGGAGGCGATTGGTTGAATTGATGAGGTCTGATAAGTTGGTGGGGCGTTTGAAAGTAACGGAGAAAAAGGTTGGCAGTGAAATAATGGTTTTTGAGGATAGAGTAAAGGTCTTTCAGGATTATTCACATAGATTTTAGGCAAGGGAAGTGTGCGGTACAAATTGAAATAGGGTGGGTTTCTGCGGTGGAGGAAGGTTTGGGGGTGTGAGCATGCCTTCGGATACTTTTGTTTAGGAGGGATTGAGGATAGGAGGAAGAGGTTTAGATTTGAGAGGATATATCGAGGGAGTCTGTGCCCTCTTACAGAAAGGGAATAAGGATTTGAGCGTTTGGTGCGATGGATTGTTATTTTGTTGGTCGATTTTATATGCATAGAATTGTGGAATTTTTTGTCTATTAATGATACATTTACATCTAGGAAGGTGATTTGGGAGGAGGGAAAATAATTGGAGTTTGAATTGAAGGAGACAGAAGACGAAGAATTGAGATCAGAAATGAACGCTTTCAGGGAATCATTACCATGTTGCCAGAGAGAGAAAATATCATAGATATATTTGAGCCACAATAGAGATTTCAGGGGTTGTTTTAATAGGAATTCTTTCTCTGCATGGCCAAGAAAGAGATTGGCATAAGAAGGGTTGAATTCGGTGCTGGGTATGTGTGGCTCAGGGCGTTGGCAGAGGTAATGGTGGAGGGAGGAGAGGCTTTTCTGGGTGGGGAATGGATGTGTAAAGGGATGTGACATCAACGGTGGCTATGGCAATATCGGCAACGGGAGGGTGTGAGGTTGATTTTAGCCTTTCCAGGAAATGGCACGGCATCTCGAATGGAGGAGGGTAGCGTGTGAACTATTGGTTGAGGGCAGTGGGCCACAAATGCAGAGATTCTTTCAGTCGCTCCTTTGCTCGAATTCACATCCGTGAGACTTTCGTACTATAACCGAGTGTTTTGGTTGAATTTACTATTGTAGTATTAAATTTTCTTCGATTCATTTATCGTGCTTCATAAAAAAATTATATTGCGAGATATTCGTTCGAGCGCATTTATTCTCATGCGCATAAAAACACTAAAGAACTAACGAAATGCTTCATTTTACCCTAAAAACTCCCATCTTATTCACACGAAGGCAGACACATTACATTTAATGCATATCCATTAAATTGTAGGAAAAAGAAAGGGATGGGGATGGGTACCTTGGAGAGAGACATAAAAAATACACAGATAAGATTAAATATTCTGTGCACTCTGGTTTCGAAACCGAGTTCCCGGGGCAATAGAATGCAATGGCTTGGGTTCAATGAAGGTTTACGCGTGTAGAGGTCCTCTAAACCTTCGACGACCTACCGTATCGATATCGACATATATACCACGCGACCCACCAAAAAGGTGTGTGGCAGGGGGTGTAAGCACAAATTGAGAAGGATGAGTGATAGGGAGGAAGGATATGGGAGAGGAAGGCAAAAGGGAAAAATATTCGTTAAAAACTATCAAATAACGTGCAAGTTTGTATTCATACTGGGGGAGAACTTAATTCTTAACAAGGTTCATTCACCTAATAGATTATTTATTTGTTATGCGAAGAAGGGAATGAAAATGTTTAGTTAAAAATTGTAATGATAAGAACACAAGTGTGACAGGTCTCCTCTTAGGGGAATTAGGCTGGGAACCACTTGAGATATGATTAGAACAAGCGAGACTTTTACTTTAAGAAAGGTTCAGAACAAACGAGTTAAACGATGACACTTATGGAAATATAATTGCCCTGCACTACTTAGGTAGATCGGACCACAAAGATAAAATAAGGGAGATAGATTCCAGGACAGATAGATACAAATACTCATTCTTTCCCCGAAAAATCAGAAATCACAATAGTAAGAACCCGAAGTCCCTTTATAAATATTAAAAACATTGAATTTACAATTCGGGAAAATAATTAGGCATTGCAAAGATGTTAGGTGTATTTGTAGGTGCATGCGTATGTTGGTTGGTAGTTTGTGAGTTTGCATGTGTGAGGGGTATAAGGGTTTTTGCATAAATTTATACTATGTTTTGTTGGTGGACTGTATAAAATTGTGGCTTTTGCATTCGGGTTTTTTTCTTAAATACGGGTGGTGCCCTAACACCCGCCGCCACTCGCCCTTGCGGCGGGTTGCGGGGTATTAAGCAGATGTAGATAAAAATGAACCAAAACCATTTATACGACAGGCCTCCACCAAAGCAAGGCCTTGCAGAATTGAAAAGCAAGAGGGGAAAATTCTACTATTACATGGACTTACAACTAACGGTCTCCGCCCTTAAAGACATGGGTTAAGGGGATGTGACAGACCGCTGTCGACAGCGACCGTACTTTCCTGAGGTTTTTACACGAGCCAAATCCTATCATTAAATTGAATTCCCGCTTCAGAACTCCAATCATTACCTAAATGGCGTTATTTTATTTCGTAGCAAATTATTTCGAAATATTTGTGGCATAAATGGCGAGCCAATAGGAAATGCATTTTCAGATCTTAAGGCTTTCGGATCTGAGAGCAGGCCTTGCATGTTTACAGTCGAAGCGAGACCAACCCATTTCACATTGACTGAGAAGGAACACCTTCACGATCGAGAATAGAGAGCCCGAGAATCGGAGTTAACTTAGCATTAATGGAATAATATTTCGACGAGTCGTCCAGTCTCTCCGAGTTAAAAGGAATTGCTGCTCTCAGGCAGGTGGGCAGTCGGCCACCTCCCCCCGAAAACGCGGAGGGGTCACCCGGGAGCAGTGGAGGTAGTCCTCGGCGACGGGAGACAATAACGGTAGGAGAGTCGGTGCGCACACAGGCCGGATGGGGGTGAGGACGGCGGTCGTCATGCACCCCCAGAGCCACCTCATCCCGCCGCACATTGCGAACTGCGACGCAATAGCCCCGAGCCGGCTTTGGTCGGGTCAGGGGAGGCCGGGTGTGCTGGAGCGGGGGGGGAGGGTCGTAAAAAGGAGGGGAAGGAGCGTCTCTCTCTCTCACCCCCCTGTCACACCCCCTTCGCCAGGAAATAGGGGGCCGGGCACGGACGTTCGTTCTCGTGAGAAAAAAGTGCGCCCGAATTCAACTGGCCTCTTCGTGCGCGCAATCCGAGGGTGTAGTACATATTTTGCAAAAACGAAGCTGGAGGAAAATTCATTTAAAGCTCTGTTAGTCCGAACCTTGGAAATTAATTTTTTCCCGCGATCTCTATAAGAACAATTCCCATCGTGCTCGCTCAGAAAATTACTTTGAGACGGGGGAGGGTAGTGGTTTGCGGTCACTATTCAATATAAAACTAATTAACTTCCGCGTTTGCATGAGTGTTGGATGAAGGGATTTTTGCATGAGTGTGTGCGCTGCTGTGGGTGTAGTTTTCCATGTTGTTTTTGCATGTGTTATTGTTCACTTGTGTACGAAAGGTGAGCAAACACTCCCCGCCACGCGCCCTTGCGGTGGCTTGCGGGTATTATGTAGATGTAGATAGATGATGTAGATTGAATCATAATTCTTACCTACAGCTTCCCTCGTATTCTTGGAATAGGGGTTGATATGATACTGCTGTGCCTAAATGATGCTGGGAGACCTTATTTCCGACGTGTAAATCGCCTACCTTCTCAGTCTCATGTGTCCAATGCTAGATATCAAGCACTCGGGAGTAAACAAATGTATACGAGTACCATGTAAATTATTAAGGAAAACAAGTGGTCTAAATGGTATAACGCGGAAGATGTGCAACCCTTAAGATATCAAAGCTTACGTCACTACGATGAATAACGCTCTCGTTTCGGTAATATTTCGGCATTACAATGCAATAATTTCAGAGTGTAAAAATAAATTGTCTTGGCCAGGATTCGAACCCGGATCCCATTATGTTCGACCGAGTGCTTCAGCAATTTAAGCTATCGAGACGTCGTCTTACACACCAAGAGTTAAGCTACTTAGGCGCCCTCGGGACATTTGCAATGTATTTGTGCAGATGTAAGGTGGAAGTCGGTAATATACAGGAAAAAGTACATAAAAACAACCAAATATCTGGAAAAGAGCTAAAAGAGCACATATATCTATAATTAGCGAAAAGGTGTAACCAAATAAGTGGAGAACCGAATAATTGTCTTGCTTTGGTGGAGACCTGTCGTAGAAATGATTTTGGTTCATTTTTATTCCTTTTTTGGTACTAGAGATAACTAATTTATTTGGTCAATTGACCATTTTTTGACTGAAATCTTTCTCCAACATGTATACAAATGTATACGTTACTTAATAGTTTTCAATGAAGATTTTTCCCTTTTTCCTTTCTCTCCAATATCCTACCTTATCACTCACCTTTCCCACCTGGTGTTTGCGACCCCTGCCACACACACATTTTTGGAGGGTTGCGGAATATTTATGCCGATGTCGATACTTAAAAGATCTACTGCTCCCACTCCTCTATTTCATGGACGGCCAAGGATCATGTACGTAAGTGTTCAATCGATGACGACATATAGCCGGAATATATTGGCGAAAAGGTTGCAACAATTCCGTAATGCAGAGTCGTGCGAGGTATTTTTTAACATTTGCTCGTGATATCTGGTTCGGTGAGAATAAAGTTTACGAACTCATCGGGGAACAAGAATACATTATAGAATGTTGCGAACAACTCGATGGTCGCCACTGCTTTTTATACGGCCCGTGACCGACAAAGTTGAATTTTTGATTAAACGATATTTGAAATTTCACGTTAAAATTATATTTTCCAATAAAATATTACAAATTACTTTTTCTTCCACTTTTATTAACATTTGTGTTTCTCACATATTTTTTGCATAATGTAATTGAAATACTCGAAGTATTTCCTATGCGTACATAAATGGTGCATCATGATGCCTCGCCACGTACCCTTTGAGTGATTGGCATGCCAATGACTTGCAGGGCACAATGTACACGCAAAACCATCATTGAAGTAGCCTAGGAACCAGCCACCAGGTCAGCAAAATTCTTAATTCATTAAAATTATCTATAAACCGTACGCTTTTTTCCCCGCTTATCCATTTTTATCACGAAAAAAGTTGGCGAGGTGTATTCCCAAATAGTTTCGCCAGAGAGTAATGCAAAATACAGACCCCAAATATATTTCAAACCACTGCTTTGACTCAACAGAATATTCGAAAACTTTATAATTATTTGTTCATACGCGAGTATTAAAACTGAATTTGCCATAAATGCACTGTTTATTCAATAGCAAAAAAATTGATTTCCAAATGAAAAGGGATGACGAACAATGCCTCTCACAGAATTCTGAAAAAAAGAGGCGATGGAGTCCCGATCACTCAATCCCCCCCCCCCCACCCAGAATCTTCCGTTCGCAACCGATGATGATGGAGTTTCGCCTTCTCACCTGTTGTGTCCTTGCTTGCGTATCGTTGGATGGATGGCTTTCGTGCTGCATCCTAGGGTGCAGATGTTTGTTGGTTTTTGGTATATGTGTTTGCATGAGCGTTGGATGAAGGGATTTTTGCATTATTGTGTGCGCCGCTGTGGGTGTAGTTTTCCATGTTGTTGTTTTTGCGTGTGGTATTTTTCCTATTTACGGGTGGTGACCTAACACCCCCCGCCACACGCCCTTACGGGGTATTATGCAGATGTAGATGTAGATGATTGCTTATGTACGTACATCTCCAACGCCGATCATTCATTTCACAGAACGCGAGGGACGGTAGGCGCGCTAGGAAGTACCTCAATCCTCCGTCCAGAGGACAGCACGAGCCTGACACGTTTGTCGGCGCTTAGATCAAACGGTAGGAGTTCGCCGCCTTTGGCCTTTGCGGCCTAACGGCGAGAGGTCTTCGATTTCATCACCTCAACGGTTATTCTTTTCAACGCTATGATCCAATCATCTTAATCCCAGCAATGAATGGTAAGCAAAAAGAAAGTTCTTCCACTGACGAAAATAAACCCCTCCAAAAATGAAAAAAATTACATTCTACAGTTATACTAGAAGTATATTCATAAGAAAATGAAAAATATCCCCCTCGTACCAAGTCAACAATCATTTAAAAGTTCTGAAATTTGATAGATTATGAAATACTCGTCCAAGGTTTAATGAACTAGATTAATATTGATTTTTAATAGGGATGTCCAATATAAAACATTATTTTTCATGGATATGCGCAGGAAACGATGACAGAGGAAAGGGAAGCACTGGGGGTTGGAATGAAATTCGTCGGGGAATTTATAAAATCTGTTAGGTTTGCGGATGTTCATGCTTTAGTTCGCCAAGGGATTGCACAGCGCCTAACATTTGGGAAAATCGGTGCGATTGGTATGGGATAAATGCAAATAAAGCCAAGGTTAAGCGATTTTCGGTGAGGAGGAGAACTAAGTTAAATATCAAAATAAATGCCCATAAACTTGAGAAGGTGAAATAGTTTACGAGTTTCGAAAGAGTTATGGACCCAAATGGTCAATGCAGTAAAGACGTAAGGAGAAGAATTGCGCTAGGCAAAGAGGCTTTCACAAGGAGGAGGGAGTTGATGACGGGGACTTTGAGCAAGGATGTTAAGAAAAGACTCGTAAAAACTTTGATACGTAGCGCAGTTATATACGGCGCGGAAACATGGTCATTGAAGCAGGAGGATAGACGTAGATTGTAGGGTTTCGATATGTGAGTGTGGAGGAGGATTTATTTATTTAGTTAGCGACTTTATTGGGGAGATATTTATTGTCCCGTCGTCCACCTAACCCCTAAAAATCACATTGATGACAATGACAAACACGTATCCCCAAGGTGTAGGAAAGATGGAATCAAACCCGTGACCTCTGGGTTGGCAGACGAGGCCGTTCGTTACCCTGTAACATACGGGCAAGGATGGGAAAGGTAAAGAGAACTGAAAGGAAAACAAACGGGGAAGTGCTTAGGTATGGTGGGGCGAGAATTGTTGAGAGAAATCAAAAAGAGGAAGTAAAGATGGATGCAGAGAGCATTATGATTGGAGATGGGATGTCGAGGACTGTGAAAGAGAGGAGAATGTAAGGCAAGCGAGGAAGGGGCAGGAATAGCATAGGGACGTTGGAATGGAATGAAGGGAGGAAGGAGAAAATATGCTAAATTGTACGAGGGTTTAAGATAGGCCTTGGATGCTGGTATTTGATTATTTCAAAAGAACCATCGACAAGGTTCCTCACGAGAAATTATGCACCAACTAAAATTCTATGGCATTAAGAAAAAAGTGGACAACTGGATTATTGAAATCTTATCTAACCGTAAACAAAGAGAAGTTGTCGGCGGGTTGAAGTCTTTGGCGGCCGACGTTACTTCAGGAGTGCCACAGGGAAGAGTTGGCGGGCTCCTACTCTTCTTGTTATGCAATAACGACTCATGCTCCCTCGCTGGCAGCCTCCAGGCGACACGGTGCTTTGCAGAAAAATAAGGACACCGGAAAATGGCGGCCTACTCAGTGATGGACCACATATCTGAATGGTGTAATGATTGGGGGTTAGAATAAAAAATTGAAAAATGAAGAGATTTTCTCTATCTTTTCTTAAAGTAAGAAAAATTATAGGAGACATAAATTACAAAAAAGATGAGACAAACTTAAATATTTCAGAATAGTCAATTTTTTTAATGTTATACTGACATCAAAACTTTTCCAGGGGTAGAAACATTAGGAGAATAAGTAGAGTAGCCCTAAAAAGGTTTTATTGGACGGGTTGTAGGAAAATATAAGATATAAAATGAAAGATACCTGTTATTAAGATTAAATTAGACCACATTTGAGATAGGCGACAAGTAATCATGTGAGATAACGTTAATTGGACAAGATTCAGAGGAAATCCGCTGGGTTTCTTAAAAATTGCGACGGAAATAGAGCAAGCGTGTAAGAGAGAGAGAGAGAGAGAGAGAGAGAGAGACACACACATTCGCGGACATGACTGGCGTACTCACTCTACCCTTGCACGATAAGCAAACACAACAATATTGAACCCGAGAATGTGTTTTAAAATTTAAATTTAATGATTTAAATTGTCACACCAATTATTGCGTCACGTACGAGAGTCTGACACTCCCTCCCGGAACAGCATATTCGGCAATGCCATCTTGAATCCTCGCTTAACTGTCGAGGGATCTCCCAAATCCTTCGCATCGGAGGCAACCAAAGGAATACTCAGGATTAGGGGATATTTACAATAGCCAATAACAGCCGATTCGCACAGAATTTGATACTCTAAAGTGACCTGAGCTTTGAACGAGATATGGTATCGCGGAAAAAATGATGTTTCCCGCAAATGTATACCGCTTGGGATTAGAAATAGATGCTCTCACTCACCACGAAAGTGCCCATAATAGTTTCCTCTGCCTATTCATATACATCTGCATAGTAACCCGTTAGTCGCCGCGGGGGTGTAGGGCGGGAGGTATTGGGTCACAACTCGTAAAATAGAATAAAATCATATGAAAAACCAACATATTCAACTCCACTGTATCCACACAAGTAGTAACAATAATGTGATGTGTATAGACCACAGTATTACGCCATGACCTCATTTTAAACTTGAATTTATAACTTACAGTTAAATTGAAATAGGTCATATTGAATACAAAATATTAACACGAGTGAAAGTCAAATAAATTTAATTTCAATTTCATTAGGCATTAACTTTGAATAGTCAGTCATATTTAATAGGAATATTTTTACTACCACGAAAGGGGAGCTAGAATTCAATTTGAAGAAATATGTTTTTGGAGGAAAAATATTACACCCGAAAATGCATCATACGAGGTAGGTTTCAGAAGTCCCCGGCCTGATCTAGAGAAGCGGTAGTTGTTTGAAAAAATATCAGAGTATTAGGAAGTACGCTATCTATAAGGCATATGTTTTGAAGTTTGGAGACGTCACGTCGTTTATTACTTGTTCGGCAGCCATCAACAGTGAACGTTTTAAGTGATTTGTGAAAATGGAGAAAATTGGTCTTCGTTATGTGATACAATACTTTTATCTGAGAGGCCTCAGCCAAACCAATATAAAAGCTGAACTGGATTCTACTCTAGATGAGTCAAAATATTGGGTAGCAGAGTTTAAACGAGGCCGCACGAGCTGTCAAGACGAGCATCGCATTGGTCGATCAAATGAGGTGACGACTCCAGAAACGGTGAAGAAAATCCACAAAGTGATACTGGATGATCGTCGACTGGAACAGTGTAAGCTAGCAGACATAGTAGGCATTTCAAAAGGTCAGCTACATCGCATATTAACTGAAAATTTGGACATGAGAAAGCTCTGTGCAAGATAGGTGCCGCGTTTGCTGACACTCCAGCAAATCCAGTGTCGTGAAGATGTTTCAATTAAGTGTTTAGCTAAGTTTCGATGTAACAAAGCAGAATTTTTGCGCAGTTTCATAACCATGGGTGAAATGTGGATCCATTACTTCACACCCGAGACAAAAGAACAATGAAAACAATGGATTCAAAAGGGAGAACTGGCTCCAAAGAAGGCGAAGACCGTTCCATTTACAGGCAAGGTCACGGCGTCGGTTTTTTGAATTCGCGTTGGATAATTTTCATTGACTATCATGAAAAAGGAAAATTTATCAACGGCGAGCATTATACGAACTTATTGCAACGTTTGAACGAAGAAATCAAGCAAAAGCGGCCGAATTTGGCTAAAAAGAAATTGCTATATCATCAAGACAATGCACCAACTCACAAATCCGTCATTGCAATGGCCAAAATTCATGAATTAACGTTTGAATTGATACCAAATGCACCCTATTCGCCAGATTTAACCCCCCCGGATTATTTTCTGTTCGCAAACTTGAAAAAATGGCTCAATGGTCAAAGATTTTCCAACCGTGAAGAAGTGATGTCGTCAGTTAATGGCTATTTTGATTAGCAAGACACTTCTTAGTATAAAAAGGGTATTGAAGTTATTGAGCATCGCTGGGGAAAGTGTGTAGAGCTGAAAGGAGATTATGTTGAAAAATAAATACATTGTTTTCCAAAATTTTTGTGTTTTCTATGTTGTTTCGGGTGCTTCTGTGACTACCCACGTGGATACAGGAAAGCAACATTACAAACGCTGAATCGATAACATATTTGGGTGATACGATAGCAAAGGACATACCCTTGGGAAAACACTTTGGTGAATATCAAATAAAAATTTTCAGAATAGCTAATAAAAAGTTATGGTTCACAAAATGAATACTTGGGAACTGTAATGAAAGGAGCATTGTTATTTCACGTTAGTTAGGCCCCATCTTGAGTATGCTGGAAGTGTATGGGGATCCTCATGAAGTAGGCTTAATTTTGGAATTAGATCGAGTGCAACGGAGGGAAGCTAGGTTTGTGAAAAGTTGTTATGAATAAGGTGGCAGTGTCACGACACTCTTGGAGGAATTAGGATAGGAGTCGCCAGTTGACCGTAGATTGAAATACTGGTTAAATTTACTGCGTACAATTGAGGCAGGTCACTTATCTGAGGATGGTAAAGCTATAACACAGACCATCACTTCTTATAGAAGATCAGATACGTCAAATTAGGGAGATAGATACGAGAACAAATGGATTTAAAATTATCGTTTTTTCCTCGTGCCATTGGAGATCAAAATAGATACGGTCCGAGGTGAGGAGGAGATAATTATCATTGGCAGTGTACCTATCCTGCATGCATTTTGAACAGACCATCTTTATAAAATGTTCCCGCAGGATTTGAATGTATCTTTTTATCCATTATCCTCTTTGTTAATATTCCTCCATCGAAGTACCTTCTCTCGCGTGATTAACTTTGTACCAGTGCATGATCGAAATGATACCTTTGTAAAGGTGTAATTAAAGCGATTGTGCAGGCATGGCTGGGTGAATTAACACCCCCGCCACACGCCCTTGCGGATGATTGCAGGGTGTCATGTAAATATAGAAAAAAATATGCAAACATTATTGCCCACATTCGCATTTTTACATTTTCCACAAAGGGAAATGTTAAAATGCGAACTATAAAACATTTTTCTCTTTATATGTCAGAAAAATATTAGCGTAGCTGTTTTTCTCGTTCTTGATTCGAATTCCTCGCGTTGGCCCTAGACTAAACTTAATCCAAAGACTTCTAGACTGATACATGACCTTTTAACATGCTTTGTTTTTTTCCTTTATAATTAGCCCGTTACCATATTAAGTTAACTGATAATGAATTCAAGAGTTATCCCAAAACATAGCTCCGTATATTAACGTATTAACGTCATCGCGTTAAAACGCCATTCAGTCATTGACCAACAGATAGCGCGAGAAATTCATGACGATCGGCAAGCGTCCGCCACATCATTGTCCCATTACGGAGTCATTGCAGTACTCAGGGCAGATCGCTCAAGATTGCTGGCGCGTTTTCAAAAATGATTAAGGATCCCCATTCAACATTCCCTCCGCGCCGCCATAACGAGTCTCCATTTGATTAGTCAAATGGAGAGGCTTTATGGCTCAGCACATCAAAGGCCGGAGGGCAGAGGCAAAGGGCCGTAATGCATCCGTCACTCGATCATCGTGACAGGTTGAAATGGAGCGAATGACTCGTTAAATTTAGTCACCGCACCGTGCGATGTCACGTGCATAAATTCACTTCGTGACGTCAAGTTTGTTCGTAGACCGGTGTGGGGCAGGTAGTAGAGCATCGCACGTATGGTATGCATGCGTAAATAGTCCACATGAATTCATTTAGTACTGTGGAAAATTCTCACCGAGGGAAACCCGACACGGGGTCGGTGGAAGTCGCTGCTCCGGAAACAGAGCAGAGAAAAGCGAGACTGGACCGGCGCAGGACATCGATCCATTGATAAACGCTGCGTAGACGTAAGGTTTATTCGAAGGTGCATGTCTATGTTAGCTTCTAGTTTATGTATTTGCATGCGTGTAAGTTAAAATGGTTTTTGCACGAATATTTACGTCTCTGTGGGAGTAGGTTTTCATGAATATGTTGGTTTTGCATATTATCTTATTTTGTTTTACGGGTGGTAACCTAACACCCCCCGCCACACATTATTGCGACGGCTTGTGGGGTATTATGTAGATGTAGATACATCTACACAATACCCCGCAAGCTGCGCAGGGACATGTGGCAGGGGGTTATAGATCAACATCCATTCTACATTCCCTCTATTTCCTCATGCGCCTGGCACCCAGTGAACCACCAAAAACTGCGTGGAAAGGGGGCGAGCGAAGCGAACACCAATCATCCAACATGCCCACATATATACAGGGTTCGTCCGGAAAATAAGTGTACTGAGCTCAGGAAAAAAATATTATTACACTTTTACATATCTTAAGCTAATATTCCTCAAAATAGGACCCTTGTGAGTCGATACACTTGTTCCAGCGGCGTTCCCATTCCTGGAACGCTCCCGCGAAGGCATCATCGGGAACATCTCGAAGACTCGTCGTCGACCTCTTCTCTGCCCTCCACGAACATCTTGTGCCACCGAAAGATCATGTTTCTGGACATGGCCGACTCCCCGTAAGCCTGGTTAATCATACCGACAGTTTCGGTAGACGATTTCCCAAGCTTTACCGCAAATTTGATGGAATAACGCTGCTCCAAAAACTTCGGCATCGCGTTCCGTGACGTGGGTCGAGCGTGGAGGTTCGCGTTAACAGAGCTCCTCACTACACCACAGCTCAGAGCCGACTGCCTTTTTCAGCGTCGCTTGCCAACATACCCCCCTCCAATAGCAGCCCGTCAGAGCGGTGATGGGCGCGCCTGGAGCGGCGCGCCCAGCCCAGGAGTCAGTACACTTATTTTCCGGACGAACCCTGTATTACGAGTATTACATGGTTAGCAGCTATTCATATGCCCGAACAAAGAGGACAAGAAAATACATTGAAAGAGGGCAGGCACACATGATATTCATACACTTATTACCGGTTCATATGCCACGCATTCCACCCGGACAATTCACAAATACGATAGAATTTATATGTATACATTCACCCAACCCCACCTGGCACAAGGGCGCACGGCGGGGGGTGTCAGGACGCCAGATTTGGAGAGAGTTTTGTGGGAAATTAATCTTGTACAAGGTGGGATCAAAAAAAGACTGGACTGATTTTATTCTTAGCAAACCGTTCAACGGATCGAAACGAGACACAGTGCACCATCTAGCGACACATATAACATATAAAACGAGAGGTGTTGCGTTCGTTTACGTCGAGTCGTTACGCAGCAGCAGCGGTACGTGTCTTAACCTGTTCGTCGCCGCGTGCAACGGAAGCAATAAAGGAGCTGGAGGGACAGCGTGTGTGCGTGAAATGTTGTTTCAAACTTGGCAAAAGTGCTACGGAGACATTTGGAATGATTCAGCAAGCATTTTTTAATGAAACTATAAGTGGAAGCCAGTTTTTTGAGTGGTTCAGTTGTCTTAAATTGGGAAGAACCTTGACAGATGAAGATTTGCGAACTTCCACTTCGACAGACCCCAACCATCTCAATTTGATGAATGATTTGGTGCGGAAAAATCGTCGTTTAACTGTTAGGGAGATAGTTGAGGAAGTGAGCGTTAGTTTTGGATCCTGTCAGACAATTTTGACAGACTTCACTTTGACGCACTTCACATCAAAATTCGTCCCGCGGGTGCTGACTGATGAACAGAGACAAAACCGTGGGGACATTTGTCCGGAACTTCTGGATCGAGCCAATGCCGACCCAGAGTTTATTAAAACTTTCATTTCAAAAGTTAAAATCAATCTTGAAAGGGTGCCGATTTGACTTTATTACGCACATAAAAACTAATTGTACGGCGGGCCTGAAGAGGATCCCTAAGGCGGCTTACCAGGCAGGGTTCGAGAGCTGGAAGAAACGTTGGCAAAGCTGTGTTTTCAGCCGAGGCAAGAACTTTGAGGGCGACAAGGTCGATTAAGCTGTATCCGTCGAAATAAACAAGTTATAAAAACAGTCCTGTCTTTTTTCGATCACACCTTGTACAACCCTATTTTCGACAGCGCCTACTATTTCCGTAGATATATAGTATTTTCTTAGGTGTTTCCCCTTTTATTGTTGTCGCGAATAGTTCGCGGGAAAAATGAATGCTTGAATCTATCCGTTAAACAGTCTAACTCTCTAATTTTGTGACGATTATCGGCCTTACTGATGTAATTAGGGGGTCTAATTACAGGTATATATCCAATGCTGGATGCAAAACCACACGCTTTATCAAACCGAACGGTATTAGGGTTAACCCTGTGAAATTTATCCATGATGGAAAGGAAACAAATTATGCAAATTTCACTTGAATAGAGATTTATTCACGACCCGGGTTTCAAACACTTAATGTCATCTTCAGGTGACTATACAGACAATTTCCAATACAGACAATTCCAACGCCGACCCTTGGAAACCAAGCCAGGTAATGAGGACGTTACCTAAAAGCCACCAAGCCCAGCCGGTCAACGCCCAGCCAACGACACCAGTGACCGACTATGACTCACAGGACACAGCGGAATTTTCGGCTCGTGGACCTTCCCCCCCCCTCCCATCCTCTACCAGAACCCTCCCTCCCCCCCCTTTCTTCCCCAACCCCCCCCCCCGTTTTCCTCCTTCTCTCTCCTTACCCAACCCAAACACCCCTCTCTCTCTCAAACCTCCCTCTACACTCTTTTCCCTCTCCCCCCCCCCTCTCGCCCCTCCCTCTTCCCTTCTCCTCCGCTCCTAAACCCCTACCCCCCCCCATTGCTTTTCATATATATAGGATATGCAACTCTGTATAGTCACCTGAAGATGACATTAAGTGTTTGAAACCCGGGTCGTGAATAAATCTCTATTCAAGTGAAATTTGCATAGTTTGTTTCCTTTCCATCACACGCTTTATAATAAGATAAAATCTTCGTAATAAGATAGAGAATACTCTTACTATTCTGTGGACAGGTATAACGGTTTTTTTATGGATACAATGGCTCTCATAAAAAGTATCGGGAACAATTTTTTCCCGACTTGTGCGCGAAGTGCTGAATTCAGATGGTCAGTCAGGTGTGCCCATGGTCGAATGTCGTATTATGGCATTGATAAGATGACAGCGCAAACCATTATCACTGAAAATTTGGCGATGAAGAAGATTTGCGCTAAACTCATCCCATAGGTCTTTGGACGGACGATCAAAAGGAGAGTCGAGTGTCTGCTCGCGAAGACCTTCTTCAACGGCATCGCGACGATTCCCCAACCCTCTAATAGTACCGACTTGGCACAAATTTACTATTTCCCTATTCCAAAAAGTGAAAGCCTCCCTAAAAGGACGCCATCATGTAACCCCAAGTGCCGTCGAAGATCCTTGCACGCTTCTACCCTTAAGGACCTGCCGCCGACCAAGGAGCCTTCGAGTCGTGGAAAAGCAACTGGTAAAAGTGAGTCGACGCTCAAGGATAATTTACTTTGAAGTATTTCGAGGCTTTGTAGCAATATCTGAAATAAATCTAGTTTTCCGAAACATTTCCTGATACTTTTTTTAAAAACCTTGTACTTAAAACTTCCTCTGAGTGAAGGCTGAAATAACCGTATTTTCGCTGCGAAACAGTCATGAGAAATCCACGCTTAATCGGTTGATAGATATCATTGGATGAAATATGACGCATTGGATCCAAGTTTCTGATGATCTTCCTTGCTTTGCGCAATTCATGGCAACAATTAAAAATGAGATTTAACCCTCCAAGAAGGTTGACCGAAACACTTAATTTTCGTCCCCTATTCTTATAATCGTGGCGGTTGGCAAGATATGTCTTGGACGCTTACAGGTCGGCAGCGTTTGGACGATAACCCCACGACGACACTTAAATAGATCCTAGCTGAGACTACATGGCTCTAAAATTACTGCCACAGACTTATCTCATGCTCCCTCTAAATCGTCGGATTGAGGCTTCCTATGCCATTATTATTAAATACGCATTGTCTGCTTACAGAAATACTTTTCACCGCCGTGAATTTCCTCCCCAGGGTCTCTCACCTCCATAACGTCCAGTAACTGTGTAATATATTGGGAATATTACTCGGTCGTTTATATCCCCATGCTGCCAATTCTCGGTGCCTGTCAGCGCAATAACTTTGGATCATATACGAGTACTCGAGGTTCGCTCTTTCAGTTTTGAGGATTCTGCAGTTGAATACGACACTATTGAAATAATTATGATGGGAACCATTACTTGGCTATGGGTTGAATATGCTGCGTTAATTTGAGGTAGGTTGCTTACCTGGGAATGTTAAAGACGAACATATCCGTATTTCAGGCCCCGACTTATTACGATATATCAGACCACCAACGTGAAATCAGGGAGGTTTATTGCAGAATTTAAAATGTCATATTTTCCTCGAACCATTAGAGATCATAATAGACATGACAGCAATCGCGTAGGAGATAATTAGAATTGGAAGTGCATATATTTTGTCGATATCCTGCATGTTATTTTTTAAATTCAATATACCCATTTTTTTAAAGAGTTCTACAGTATGATTTGAGCATACGTTTCCTTTTATTGAATATTGTTGATTATAAGTACATTCCTTGACCACTCGGTTGACCTCCCATCCCAGAGTTCATTTATAATTTCTCTACCTCTTACATCACGATCATCGCTACAATTTACGTCTTAAAAATAACCCTTATTTTGTTATTTCTGTCAAAATTCCCATTTTCAACCAAAACAAGTATGAAGTGATAGCAACCGGCAGCTAAGGTCACTTGCAAATAAACGACAATGCACGATTTACTAAAGTATCAAAGTGCTAAAGGCGAAACTAGAAATAAATCCACTGGGAGGAGAGAGTTTCAGGTGCCTGTAGCCTACACGTCGAGGTCGACTCATAAATGGCGATTTCATAGGATTACGTGACACCTAGCGAGGTGCCACTAGGATGCAGCTGTTATGAAATTGACATCGAGACGCTAGTCGTCAATTAAATGATAAAAAGTAACTCTTTTTAATCTGACTAAACATGTAGATGGACACAAGGTCTTTCGGTGAACACTGTTGTGGAGTTTTATATTAGTTTCGTTGTGATAACGAATTGCGGAGAGCAGTAGTGTTTTGCATCGACATGCCAGCCAGTTTCTCGCAGCTTTTTTATTCGCATGGTTTATTATGCCGTCATATTGTGGCGTCATTACATATAACTCCCTCCTTAACGTCAGGAGAGAGGCTCGAGGGCTCTCTCCTCTTCTAAGGCTATGCCTCGCCTTTTTCTTGATCTCTTCCGGAGGGACTCCTATGCCAATATTTTCTGTTTTCCCAGTACCATTTTTTCTTGCAATCATGTTTCATGCATTTGACAGATCTCATTCGAACTTTATTTACAGACTTTGTTATATGATATTATTAATTAGAAAGTTAAATGAAAAAAATTGTAATTGGTATTGTACACAGTTTTCAACATTCCATCACAGATCAAACGTCTTTCATCATCTTTCTTTGCATTCTATGAATACCTCCCATCAACTATCTTTACCATCCCCCTGCATATCTAGGAGACCGACCACGACTATGAGAAAGGACAGGCCGAGCAAAGAGCGATGTTACACTTATTCCACTCGCGCGTGGTATCTGCGTCGCATGCCACGGACGGTTAACATGATTGCAAGTGAGTGCACGTGGGGATTCCACACCATGGGCATGGGGCATCGTAATCAAATGTCGCTTAAATATTAGTTAGAAGTGTAACAGTTAAATTATTCAACATTTGGGGGTAATCTATTTCATAAATTACATGTACTCCGGTCCTGAGTTTATAATATTTTTCAACGCATGTGGAACGAGCGGTTGGGAAGGAGAACAATTAAATAAGGGTTGCGTAAATTAATTACTTCACAACAGGCCACTCAACATTTTCGAAAAAGGTCCCATTGCCTCTCTGTCGGGAGTTATGCGTGTCCAGCAGTTGATTCGACGGCGCGTGGTGATTTGCGTGTGGTCGCCTCGTCATTTGCGCGCGCATTCCCCTGCGCGTTTGTTTACAATGGAGGGAGAGAAATGGTCCAGATGAGGGGATGTTCGGGAGCACACTCACGTGATGTGAACGAGACGTTACTCGCCCCCACCTCCATGCCCCCTTCTCCCTCCCCTTCGCGCCCCGCCCCCTTCAGGTCCCACCGTAATCAGTGTCGCTTCGCGCCTTTTGTCAGGTTCCCACGCGCGCGCGCGCGATTCCTTTGTTTGCTTCGGGCAAAAGAGCGCGCGCTCGTTGTCCGGGCCGTGCGACGGACGGGCGACCGCCGAGAATGGGAGGACGGGGGGGAATGGGGTTCTGGCTCTATCTCTCGCTTCTTTCATGGTCCGGCGACGCCAAAAAGAATTCCGCGTGGGCGACGAGCATTTTCGTTATTGCATTACGGGGACGTTGCCATCTCCGTCCCGTCCCGCCGGAACCCCTTCACGCGCCCCCCCCCCCCGGAGGTGGAACTGCTGGCAGAGATGAAGTTCCGCTACTAAAAAACTATTACTGCATTGTTTTCTGAACTCGTTGGTATGTTGCGCGCGTGTTCATGGACCACAAACTCTAAACACTGACAGAACAGCTTGGAGTTACGCTCTGTCATTTACTACGGGGAAGCACCTTTCAAAAGACTAGTGAGGCATTATAAAACGGGCAACCATGCCAATTATGTGGATTTTAACCGGTACTTCCACAACAGTCGGCTTCCAATAATTTGGCACTATGAGGGATAACAACAATCATAATGGAAATACTACCAAAAGATTAAGAAAGGAATTTGTTCGTATAGTACATAGTATATGGAATGTCGGCACAAAAAAGAAATTTCTATAAGTACTATATGCACGAATCAGGAGAGTAGGAATGGCTTTGAATGAAACTCGCGTATTTAAATTACAGGCGTATTACGAAGCTCCATAATTGAGAAGCTGTTCTCGAGGGAATGGTTTATTTTACTTATATTTTCATCTACACCTACACAATATCCCACAAGCTGTCGCAAGGACGTATGGCAGGGGGTGGTAGGTTTACCAGCTATTCATTTCTTTATGTGAGGCATTACTTAAGAAAAAAAACACGCATCCTTTACTTTTTCGCCGCTAAACTTTCCGAATATACGTTTGACGAATGCCAGCTTTCCAGCATCGCTCCGCAAATAGTGCGCACATGTTTTCCCCGAGTAAAAAAGTATTTTGACACATTTATGGTTATATTCCATGTAAAAATCTAACGTCACCATTGAAGTCCCCCTATTTGAAGGCTAGATTCATTAAGCCTAGATTTCCTTTGTTCGTGCTTTGTTTCCCATCATTGGCGGGCCCGCGTAACCACTACGCACAAATGCAAGAGGAAAACTCGCCGCCATGAATTCACGCCGAAATTCACATCGTTTCGGTAATACCGCCGTGGAAGAATAGCAGCTACGTCACACAAAAGCGCCACTTAGTTGCCATGCAAACCAAGAAAAATATTTCACCTTTGTTGGGGTGAATTCTAATGCGCAGCGGCGGGGGGCCGCGGTCGACAGTGCTGGGGCAAAATCGACTCGATCGTCGCAGCGAACCGCCACACACGCCCGCGCCGACGGGAATCGCATCGCCACACGCATTCGCTTTAAGGTCTCACGAACGTCGCTTCCCCACGCCGCCCAGTATCCTACTCCGCCCGAGACACTTCTGATAATCCCAGTTGAGGCGAACGATTATTTAATTCTGAAATTGTCGCATTGCAATGCACATTCGGTCATTTTGTGAGTCACTAAATACAGTCGCCACAGCTTAGTATTCCGGAAAGAGATTCCAATAAGTTTAATTATAAGTTGATTCGTAGATAAAATTCTGCTGCTGCCAATGAATGCTATAGCAATATAAACGGGATAGGATAGCAAAACCAACTCAAGAAAACAGACGCAGTAATCAGTTAAGCGAATCATGTAAGGGAAAAAAACCCTCTCTACACTCGTGGTGAACGAGTTAAACTAAAAATAAGAGTTTGTTCTTTCCTACAACACAGATATAAGATTATTCAAAATGTTTATAGAGGGAAGACAGTAATTTCAAAGGAAGGTGGATCATCGAATAACGTTCAGAGCACTATCGGAAATATTGAAAATCTCATTGGGTTGGTAAGCACACAAATATTGGTACCGGTAAAGCCCACACGAGGCGCGGTTGGTTCCGTGAACGCTCATGCCTGATCAACACGGCATTCTCGTGAAGTTGAACTGGTGAAGTCGACGTCCGGGGAATTTGAGGAGTTTCTTTCGAAAGTTATCATTGAATATGGAACTCGGCTGCATTCATTATCCTGAGCGCAAATAGCAAAAGTTAATTGATATCATCATCCGTCACTTTGAAGAACTATAGTCTTCTGCTGGTAAAGTAAATGGTGATTACATTTTGTAATACTCAGAGAAAGGTGTATCAGGATTTCGTAGCCCCGCACAAAATTGTAAATGTGGGCAATTACGGGCCATTCGTTCTTGCACTCTGGAGTATGCTGCGTGGAAGCCCAGTTGATCGAGTACGTATGCATGCGTATGTTAGTTGATAGCATACGTACGTATTTGCATGCGTGTAAGTTAAAAAGGTTTTTGCACGCCTCTGTGGCTGTAGATTTGCATGTGGTTTTATCCTCTTTCACGGGTGGAGACCTAACACCTGCCGCCACACACCCATGCGGCGGCAGTGTCATGTAGATGGACGTATCCTGGAACTGACCGAAGAGTACGGGTTCACCTTCGATTGACCTCTCGCCACGCTTCTAGCTTCACACAATCTGCGAGGTTTGTTTGGTACGAGTAATATTTAGCAAACTATTAGTACTGAGTAGTGTCGTTTATTACGTGCAATGTCCTAATGGGAAATGATTAATGGCGCACGGGAAGGAGCCGATCCCCTAACCCGTTCATGCGCAGGGGTACTATTAAAACGGCCTTCGGGTTGATAAAAACTTTTTTTTTATTACTCCACAGCACTCAGGTCATTCTTCTTCACGGTGTCAACGACATCGTACAGTTCGACGATGGATCATTTTCCTTTACGGCAGAAACTCATTTCGCTAGCATTCTTTTCTTTGCTGCGATCGGTCAATGTGACGTGCGTCCGTGTGGCTTTCGCATTTGAGCACACGTGTCGGAACGAAAGGCCGTCTCAAAAGTGTAACTCTGACGAACTTGTGATTCAATCACCCAGCATCGTATTTATTGATGAATACAGACCACTTCCTCGTATAATCGGAGATACATTACCCATATCGATCGATATCTTACCCTCGCGGAAGATATCGCGTAAGGATATTGATTACATCGACAATTATCTCATAGTCTAAATTATGGGTCCGTACAAAAAGTATCGTGACTAGTTCGCTGTAGCCTCAACGGAGGGGTGGATGGGGGTCCGACCGGTCGGCTCGGTAGAGGGGTCCCCCACCACTCAGGCGCACTTTAGTTCAGTCACCTCCGGGCATACCTTGAGACAGAATGTGGATTTTTGTCACGTGTGATTGTTTGTGGTGTCGTCGCGTCAGCATGGAGCGAACCGTCGAGCAGCGCTACGCTGTGAATTTTTGCGTTAAACTCGGGAAATCCGCGTCGGAGACCCTTGAACTCATTAAACAGGCTTGTGGGGATGATGCCTTGGGCCGCACAAGAGTTTTTGAGAGGCACAACATGTTTAAGGATGGCCGGTAGCTCGTCGAAGACGAGCACCACGTCGGACGCCCGACGGCCGCTCGGCTCAGGTGACCAAAGTGAAAAATGTTTTGGACTCTGACAAGCGTTTAACCATCGCCCTCTTCAGTGAGGAGACTGGCCTTTCAGTCGGAACCGTCAACACCATTGTAACATAGGATCTTGCGATGAGGAAAGTGTTCGCGAAGCTGGTGAGCGAGGAATAAAAACTGTCGCGGGTGGAAATTTCACAAGACATTTTGGACTGCGTCCAGGAAGATGAAGATATTCTCGACAACGCTATTACCTCAAAGGATAGCTCAATAGGAGCTCAAAGGATATCGGTTCGATATCGGAATATGATTCTCTAATGTTAAATGACTAATTAAGAAACACTCGCAGCAGGATTTAAATATTTTCTGAAATATTTTTTGGGCTTCCTGCTAAGAATAAAACCGCGTTCTACAATTTGTTATCAAAGTTTTCTTTTTACTTTGATCAGGGTAGTATCTACATCTATTCTACATCTACTCAATACACTGTAACCCACCGCAAGGGCATGTGGCGGGGGGTGTTAGGACACCACCTGTAATTAAGAAAGAAAAAAAACCGCATGCAAAAGCCAAAATTTTCACCATTCGCAAACAATCCATGGCATACATTCAGGCAAGATCACATACACAACACACACATGTAAACTCAAACTACCAACTAACATACACATGCACCTACAAATATACCTAACATCTTTGCAGGGTTTAATTTTGTTCCGACGTGTAAATTCAATGTTTTTAATATTTCTAAAGTGACTTCGGTTTCTTACTATTATGATTCCCGATTTTTCGGGGAAATAATGAGTATTTGCATCTATCTGTCCTGGAATCTATCTCCCTTACTTTATCTAAGTGGGGTGATCTCCCTACGTAGTGTGGGGCCATTATAATTCCTTTGGTGTCATCGTTAAACTCGTTTGTTCTGAATCTTTCTAAAAGTCTTAAGTCTCGCTCGTTCTCTTCGTATCTCAAGTGACTGCCAGCCTAAATCCCCTAAGAGACTTTTCACACTTGTGTTCTTATCATAACAATTTTAACGAATCTAGCGGATTTTCTCTGGATTTGTGTTTCGGAAGATCTGCTTTTCCTAAATCCGTGCTGGTTGTGGAGTTGATATGCTTCACCAGCTCAAGTGGAGGAAACTCTGGTTGCGTTTAAAAATAACTCTCTCGGTAAATTTGATTAACGCTGCCACACTTTTGACGGTCAAATCTCCGTTCAGCTGCAGAGAACAGCGATGCATTGGGCGGACATAATATTTCTCTCTGTGAAACGTCATACATCCACACGGTATGACTTTATAATTATACCCAATGTATCATCATTACGAGAAACCGTTCTTGGTCAAAGACCCAAAAGTGCTGCATTTGCTCTTAGCCTTTTGGGGAAGAAATGTAGGTGTTCGCAGAAAAAAATGTGTGTCTGCATGTGACCATATCGATCAGCTGGTGGACGTGTGTTGCCCTTCACCGGGTCAAATAGCGCACGCCACATCGACATTATGGCCTCCAATATTACACTTTATTATTGCTCGGCACAGAGGGAAAAGCATTTCTCGCGGTCCCTCCCGCCTCCCTCATCCCCCCCCACTCCCGAGGACCCCAGGTGACCACGCCGGGCGAAGAGAGAGAGTCCGTCGTCGATTGGATCGTCACGCGATCTCGCGCGAGGCCAGGTCTCTCTCTCTTTCCCCCCCTCCGACGCGTGACTCTCTTCAAAAGAACGCTGGACTTACACTTCCCGACACGGAGCAAAGTGGTGACCCCCCCACCCACGTTCCTCTCGCCTAAAATGTCCCGCAAACGCGTTATAGCTATTTTTACCGCGTGCACATTTGGATATGCAAATACTCATAAAGCGATGAATAACACGACATCGTAAAAATAATATATTCGGATTTACGAAAAGGCTATTTATGCCAGTGATAAGGAATATTTGTTCGCCTTATATTTCCCTAATTTCGTCTGCGTCCATCAAAACACGTACCTTAAAAGTTAAAATTCCAATAAGAACATTATATGTTAGTATACTTGCAGATATACATGTGTGAAGGAACAATGTGAATACATTTTAAATTAGACAAATAAAATAGTGTGTGGAATTTTTCTTCGCTTGACTTCAGAGGCTTCTAATGTAGAAATATTACCGGAAATTAAATGATAACTCACACTGCACAAAAAAACGCCTCATTTTTTCGAAAATTAACAAAGCACCTGGTACGGAAGAAATACCTGCTAGAATATTAAAGGAATTAGCTGAAGACATTGCCCCGTTTTACATATTGTTTTTCTAAAATAAATAGAAGAAGGCGCAGTACCTCCCGACTGGAAGCTAGCCCATATAACTCCCATCTATAAAGGCGGCGATAGGGATAAACCAACCAATTACCGACCCATTTCCTTAACATCGATCTCTTGTAAAATATTGCAACAAATTATTGTCACTAACATTATGAGATTTCTTGATAGTAGGAAAATACTAACCCTCAACCAACACGGATTTAGGAAAAGCAGATCTTGCGAAATACCACTAGGTCTTCTCATTCACAATATACTTAGATCGGGAGAAAAAACACACACAAGTCGATGCAGTTTTCCTACATTTCAAAAATGCCTTTGATAAAGTCCCACACAATAAACTGTTACATATACTTAAGTACTATGGAATTAATGATAAAATAAGTAATCAGATAAGAGACTCTTGTGAAATCGCAAACAAATAGTAGTCTTCGATTGGTTGTGCTCAACGGATAGAGATGTAACTTCGGGCGTCCCACAGGGAAGTGTAATAGGGCCTCTTCTGTTCTTCATATACATTATTGACTTAAGCACACGCATTGGGAGCAACCTGAGCTTATTTGCTGACGACACGGTGGTATACAGGAAAATAAGGTGCCAAATAGATCGCGAGCTAGTCTCTAGAGACTTAGATACATTTTCGGAATGGTGCGAGAAATGAGGATTATTGCTTAATATAGATAAATGCGCAGTTGGAATTTTGGAACAAAGGAAGTGGCGAACAAGATATAAACTATGAAATAGCGGTTGCAGTACTGACTACACGCCTTTCATGGGGAGCACATATCAGGACAATATGTGGATCAGCTTTAAAGAAACTCGGCTTCATAAAACGGGTGGTGGAGAAATGTAATGAAAGAGTAAAAGGGAGGTTTTATATTGCTCTGGTTATACCTCATTTGGAAATTTCCGCGAGTACAGGTATTTGGGATCCTTAAGAGAAAATTTCGCAAAAAGAATTAAATAATGTCCAGAGAAAATCCGCCAGATTCGTTGAAAATTGTTATGATAAGAACACAAGTGTGACGGGTCTCTTAAGGAATTTGGGATGGGAACCACTTGAAGTGCGGAGAGAACAAGTAAGGCTTAGACTTTTAGAAAGGTTCCGAACAAACGAGTTTACTATGACACTGAAGGAATTATAATGGCCCCATACTACCTAGGTAGATCAGACCACGAAGATAAAATAAGGGAGATAGATTCCAGCACAGATAGATACAAATACTTATTTTTTCCGCGAGAAATCAGAAATCATAATAGTTAGTAACCGAAGTCATTTAGGAAATATTAAAAACTCTGAATTTACAAGTCGGAACAAAATTATACATTGCAAGGATGTTAGGCGTATTTGTAGCTGCATGTGTATGTTAGTTGGTAGTTTGAGTGTTTATTATTATTATTATTATTAAAAATACACATGTGCTAATAGACATTGTCAGGTGGCACACAAGTCCCAAATAATCGCAAAAGATAATACATAAAACTAGACTTCAAAACACAAATCTCTTTAACAAAACAAGTGAATCCCCATCCCGTTTACAACCATTAATCAGCAAGAAAAAAAAAAGATAAATTAAAAAAAAATTGAGCTATTACATATAATACAATACACCACACATCAATCAAATTATTACATATATACCTTACATCTATTCTTAAAAGTATACACTCAGTTAGGAAAGGGCTCGAATATTTTTGCAGGTAAGGTGTTCCACTCAACAATTGTTCTATTTAGAAAAGAAATTTTTTTTTATTTGTTCTCTGTGCCCGGCATTTCACCTTAAATTTGTGATCATTTCTGCCTATGAAATTTGGGTTCCCCACCTCTTTCCTAAGATATGCCCAAGCTTTCTCCCCCTTCAGGAAAATCGTCATTTAGATTCGAAAACAGGATGAATTATACGAGGGCGGTTCAATAAGTACCCATGTTAGATATGAAGAAACCATTTTTTCAAAAACATTTTTTTTCAACATAGTCCTCTTTTAGAAAGATACACCTCTCCCAACGTTATGGCCATTTTTTAAACCCCTCCAATAAATAGGATTTGTCGACCTCTCCAAAATGCGCCTCTGCCTCGGCGATAACTTCCTCGTGTGAGCTAAATTTTTTTCCCGCGAGCCATTTCTTCGTGTTAGGGAATAAAAAAAAGTCGCAGGGAGCCAGATCGGGTGAATACGGGGGCTGTGGCAGCAATTCACAACGTAATTCATGCAGTTAAACACTGCTTCGAAGTTGACAGCCGGATCAGCTTGTTGCCCACCGAGAACAATCGCGGCACTCATCGGGCCGACAATTTTTTCATCGGCAACTTATCACGTAAAATATTAATTGCCGTTCCGGTCGACACACCCACGGCCTCTGCTACTTCGCGCACTTTCGTTCGTCGATCAGAGAGAATCATGGCGTGGACTTTTCGAATGATTTCCACGGTAACCACGTCTGCCGGGCGTCCTGGTCGCTCCTCATCAAAAACAGATGTTCGCCCACGTTTAAATTCATTGAACCAATACCTAACTGTGGTCATAGTTGGCGAAGTATCCCCATAAACAGCATCCAACTTTTCTTTTATCTCCTCGCATTTTTTCCCATCCAAAAACAAAAAGCGAATTACCGAACGATACTGCTCTTTTTCCATCGAAGCGAAAATCACGAAACATGTCTTACTCGAAAGGCTGCCAAATTCAAATTAAACTTTAATCAGTCTGAAATTTGTTTCACCGTCGTTTGATAGATGGCAACACACGATGATACCATAAACTTCCCTCAGGAACGCCCTTTATCGTCAAACAAGGGTACTTATTGAACCGCCCTCGTATGCTGACAGCCTCCACTAGTACCTATATTTTCTTCGGTTAGGCCCCGACCAGAGACTAACTAACTCAGAACTTAAAAAATAGATTTTATGCTCTAAAAATTGTTAATTGAAAATGAATAAATCCATCCGCAGTTCATCCCCATTCCATAATTGTAGCGTGTCTATGCCCGCAGCAATTCTTAACTCGGAGCTCCCCTTATCCCTGCCCGCCATATTCACCGCCTGCGTCGCCTGGGGAACCTCCGCTATATGCCAGGGCGACAAAATGTTATGCACAACGCAGCAGTGTCACGCCACTCTTGGTAGAATACGAATGGGAGTTACTAGTTGATCGTAGGTTGAAATACTGGTCACACTTTGTACTGCGTATATCTGGGGCAGCTTACTTATCTTATAAATGCCAAAGACATATTACAGGGCCCGATTCACTATGGTAGATCAGTCCATGTACTTAAAATCAGGGAGATAGATTGTAGAGCGGTTAAAATTAAAATGTCGTTTTCCCTTCGCATCATTAGGGATCAAAATAGACATGACCTCAGGCGCGAAGGAAATGTTTAGTATTGGTAGTGAATACGATCATCGCATTTGGTCGATGTGCTGCATGCGTTCTTAATTGAACCATCATTATCACTTTGTTTCCGCACGATTTGAATATTTTTTTAAATAATCTTGTCGTTGCATATTCCCCACGTCACTCACTACCTTCTTTCCTGTTATTAACTTTGTTCGAGTACATGATCGAAGCGATATTTATGTAGAGGTATCATTGTTGTGATTGTGCATGAAAGGTAATTTTTATGTAAAAAAAGGCTGATGACCTAACACACCCCGTCACACGCCCTTTTGAGGTATTGTGTAAATGTAGATGTAGTTTTATGGAAAAATAAAACGTCCAATCCATAAGAAGCACTTTGTCATCATAGTAAGTGCCATAGCTTGGAACATCCGCCTCTGCAAGTTCCATAGCATTTTAGTGCTATTGTCAGTATCACTACTGAGGAATTGAGCTCTGCCGTAGCACCCTAACGATGGCTTGCAGGGTTGGCCATCTTGCCGGCGTTTTAAAACCGGTAGGAACTTGATGAGTCAAGCTCGGAGATGGGATGCGGGCTTGAGATGCTCCAGAACATTTGGCACTCCGCCTCCCCTCCACCACCCCTCCCGCATTCCTCCTCCGAGCGACCCACTCCCCTCCACCCTGCTTCATTTACGAAACACCCCCTCCCTCTGCCGCGTATCTCTTTTTCGCATTCGCGTCATCTCTGGCGAAAAAAATAAATGGAAACAGACCACGGCGAGACTGCTGTAAAGTGGTTCTCAAGTAAGCGCTTTTTTTTGACACACACTTAAACTTCAGCATGAATATTTGATCAATCCAACGGCGGAGGGAACTCGAGGAAACCTGGCGCAAAGCACATTTTTCAATTGGCAGTCTGTCAAATATTTTCAAAGCATAAAACCTAGTCGTAACGCGCTTCCATCCCTGGTTCATTGAATTATATATTCACATGTTTAATGAATCATTACAAAACAGCAAAAAAGGGGTCCCTTACATTGGATATCAAGCAATAAAAATGGAATATTATGGCGACACGCATTTCAATATTCCTAACTCATTGTGAATCATGTCGTGGCGTCCTGATTGTGTTCTTTCATTACTTGGTTCAAGCACACAGACCATCGTTATGATAAACTTAGTAGGGTATCCAAAATATTAGAGCAGCAAGGCTGGGAATTACTCACGGAGCGAAGGTTAAATTATATATTGAAGCTCTTGCATAAATTGGAAGGAGATCTCTCTTTAGCAATGATGTTGAAAATGTATTACTACCCCCATCGCACTCTACGGTAGGAGAGATCATGTCAATAAAATTAGAGAGGTTAAGTTAGAACGGATTGATTTTATGTCATTTATTCCACGAACGATAGTAGATCATAATGATATTTTTCGACCGCGGTAGGGTCATGTTCAGGTAAAATCATTCTGGTGTGTATTCCCCCCTGCCACACACCTTAACGGTTGTTTGTAGGGTGTGTGTATATATACATATATATAATGTGCCAGTTATGGTTTCCCAGGAAGATCTGGTAACCGAAAATCACATAGCTTGGGGGAAGCTGCAGGTTCCGTGCCCGGGAATCGAACCCGTGCCCCTCCGGTCAGAAGTCCAACTCTCTATCCCCTGGACTACCACGACCAACATATATATATATATATATATATATATATATATATATATATATATATATATATATATAAATTTATTTATATATACGAGGCCTGTTCAAAAGGTATCGCGAATTTTGAATTTTCGCTGGTTACGGATATTTCATTTTCGACTTTTTTGTGGCGTTATGTTGCTACTTATGTCTCTCACTTATGCCGAAAAGTTTGGCCATTTTGAGTGTTCAGTTAATTGTGTGACAGCTGTTTTGCTTGAACGTGTTTTGGCTTTTCTTCGATTTTTGCATGTTCCAAAGAATCTGTATCAAATGTCGTATGAAAAACGAAATTAAACGCATTCCGAATGTTGACTGTGGCATATGGAGAAGCTACCTTGGACCGAAGCAACGTTTATCGGTGTTACAAAATCTTCTCAGAGGGCCGAGAGGATGTGAACGACGAAGAGCGTGCCGGATGCACAAGCACGTCAACAACAGACGAAAACATTAATGAAGTGAAGAAAATAGTATTGGCCAATCGTCAAATCACCATTAGAGAAGTTGCTGAGGACCTAAACATATCGATTGGCTCACGTCATTCGATTTTTACCAATGAATTGAGCTTGAAATTAGTCGCCTCTAAATTCGTACCAAATTCGCTCAATTTCGACCATAATCAGTAACGCATTAACATTGCTAATGAATCTGTCCGCGACGACCCAAATTTGCTCCAGAGGGTCATATCTGGTGACGATGATGTGTTTATGGTTATGACGTGGAAACTCCCAATCATCCCAATGTAAGCTGCAGCACGAGCTAAGACTGGAAAAAGTGCGCCAAGTTTGGTCGAATGTAAAAGTTTTGCTTACAGTTTTCTTCTATTGCAGGGGCGTGGTGCATCATGAATAGTTCTTGCCGCAGGGTAGAACGGTTAATAAGGAATAATACCTGCAAGTTATGCGCAATTTGCGCGAAGCAATCCGCCACAAACGCCCGGATTTGTGGAAGAACATAAATTGGCTTTTGCACCATGACAACGCCCTTGCTCACACATCGTTACTGCGCAAATGTTTGGCCAAAAACAACACTCTAAACAAACTAAAAACTAACAACACAATATAATTTTTGAAAAAACACAAATTTCGCGATACGCTTGCCATCTTCTGGGCTATTTGTAAAAACTACTTTTGTTGGTTTGTATTCTCTATCTCATTTCTATGCCTTGCGTCATCACTGGTATAATGGAGCTAATGAGCGGTCTTTCCACGCTTCGTACGCCTCCAAGAAGTCGGCGCCCGGAATGCGGCTAAGCTCCCTCGTCACGCCTGTTGTAGCGCTTCCACCGAGTCGTGGTGACTTCGAGTCATCACGAATTTGAGGTGGGGTAAAAGGAAGAAACCTGGTGGGACATTGTAAACAATTTGGATCCTCACTCCAATGGTCGAGCATCTCTTAACAGATCCGCGTGCGAGTTTCCTTTTGTTCGCCCGAGAGCACTCGCGGCACCAACTTTGCACGCACCTTTCTCATACCCATATAGGTCGAAAGGTCATAGGTCGACGCACATCACGTTTAGGGATGCCCATTTCATCAGAAACCATTCGAACACTTAATCTGCAATCCGTTTCCAACATAGCCTACACTATTGCAAGAATTTCGTCATCTCTTGAGGTCGAAGGGTGTCCTGAGCGTTCGCCGTCTTCAGCATCCTCTCTACCTTTCCGAAAACCCTAAAACACCAGATCGACCCATGGTGTTAGCACCAAAAGCTCCCTTGAGCATGTCATGAGTCTCTTTCCCGGCGTTGCCAGGCAACAGTTTAGGGCGCAGCGCTGTTCCAATAATCGGTTCATGACAAAGCGTAACAAGATCGCGTTACAAAGACTTTGCAGACGAAAGATCAGCACTCCTTGAAGGCTGGGAGCCAACTTTCATCGACCTCCAGCCTTTCTTGGGACTCCTATCCCTCGAACCCAGACAGAGAAATTGCCGCCCTACCTTCCGTCTACCCGGGTAAAAATGAGTTATGCCACTTTTGGGACAGACTTTGTAGGTAGGTTCATTGAATCATGTTCTTTATTCTTTTATTTGATTAATGGTAAAGTGGGTGTCCATTATAGAGCTATTTTGTGAAGGCCCTGGTTATTTATCTCCATTTATTATCAATTTTTTACTTTTATTTCCTTGAGACGTTTCTATAAATTTATAATTTATTAATTAGAAGGGTTATACAGCACATCTAATTTTTACAGGAATTGTATTTTGTCCTTTCTTGATATAGTGATCGTAATACTTTAATGCCAATATTTTGGCCTTAAAGCCGTGCTCAAAAGTTAATTCGATAGGTCAGTCCACTCTTTGACTATCTCATAACCAGGGACGCGAGGGACCGATTATTCCAGGACAGGGCGGTGGATGGATCCCATACCTACTACCTGTCAAGACCGTCGACGTGTGCGAAGAACCACAACCTCCACGAGGTGAGCGTGGTTTTTGCAGTGCACGGCAAATCTAGAACTGACTGTTCGATAAATATCGCCTTCTGAACGGTGATCCAATGCACCTAGGTTGACTCCATCTGTAGGGTTGAAGGTCAGACGTCATCAACAGGGAAACTGCTGGTACCAGGCGATCTTTAGTTTCATATAGCCTTACCTATACACGCGGTGACTCTGTGTGGGCAGAACTTTTCTTCCTCAGCTACTGGTGGGACCAACAGTGGAACTTGACAAAAGTATCAACCTTTCGGGAGGCATTGGAGAGTACCCAGTCAAAAAGGGCCTCAAGGGTCCGACATATGTTACGAAAGAAAGACTACTGTGGACTCCTACTCATTGGGGACCCCAATAAGGTCCCCGATAGCGATCCATCCACCACCAACGTATCTATCGATGCCCGAACGAAGGCATCCAGTGTTGAAAGTTGCACCTCAAATCCCTTGGGATGAAAGGAGGATGCCCACGAAAGTGAATTAACGGATTCAACCCTTAAAGAGGCATCAAAATCGGGGTCTCCCTCGAAATACATTTCAGAATTCTAACGCCTCAATTTCTATCCTTGGTGTTGCTGCAAGTTACATTCTCTGGTTACCCAGGAAATGGGCAAAACAAGAGGGGCTGCCAGGAGGAAGGGGAGGCCCTAAGGACGCGTACGGCGTGGGGGGAACAATGGCTACTCCTGGTGAAAAGGCGATGGGGCGTATCGCTTCTGTAATCAGAATAGTAAGTCGCGGGCTCCTGCAGATACCTCGTGATGACTGGGGACCAGAAAAGGGCTTAAACTGGCCATATGCAAAGGAAAAACAAAGAGACTAAGGTCACCATTGTCCCGGTGGAGTACCCTGAGGTCATGATGACTCAGGAGCTGCATGTCGCTGGTGGAACTCAAAAAAGAGTCATTACGGTATATCACTCGGAGAACCAAGAGCTGCCCTCCTTCAAAGGGGCCAGATTCATCTGTGGGGGTAGTGAAGATTGTGTATTTGTGTGGGAATGACTCTTCAGTGACCTGGATAACCGAGGAAACTCGGATGGTGGGACACATTTAGAGGACCACGTTTCAGTTCGTGGATGTGGACCTCTGGATTAAAAGGTGGAGGGCCATGGTTTCGCACCTGGTCCAACGCGGTTTGAGATCAATACTCTCACTAAGGGAAGAGAGAGGGTCATCCGGGACCTCAGTATAACTTCGTGGAGAACTTGGGAGCGGTGAGAAGGCTATTTTGGCGCACGCTTCATCCTGGTAGATGATGAACTATCTGCGGAATAAATAGCTCAAAGTCCAGGCTCCAGGAGCTATATCGGGCACGATGGAACTCACGTTCTTGGGCGAAGTTGGTATTGATGCAGAGGCCAAGGGGGCCTCTTCAGAGAGGGGAGAACCAGGAGGAGGCATGTACAAACGGGAGTAACCCCTAGCCATAGCAGGGATTCTATTCATCCAAAACATTCTACGGCATATTAGAGTCTCCTCGGGGGTTCTTCTGAAGGTTCTGGCCGACGGTAATATTTCTATAGGCCTAATTCAGGAACTGGTGTTATAAGGGTAGAATCCAGACTTTGAACATATCAGGGGAAGTTTATTTACTGCACTACTGCCGAAAGACATGGGACTTGTACCTTTGTAGATGCCATTCTTTTACTTTGGTTTCCCACAAGGGGCTTGAAGGTACTCTACTAATCTTCATGTCTGGCGAGGAAACGAGAAGGGTGGCTGTTTGCTCCTCCTACCAGCCTACGTAATAATACTCCAGGCCCCCAACTACGTGTGGGATGGAGGATCTGCCGGCGGCCAAAAGAACAGATTATTGATACGGCGGGAGCCGGATTATATCACAGTGAACCGTGCAAAAAACGCTCCATTTCACTGGACAGAAAAATCACTATGTATCAGGCTAAAGTTTTATGCCAATTAATTAGTAAACGATAATATGATCGTCATTAAGAGAAGTATCTCCTAGCCCATTTGTAGAAAATCTAGATTCCTAGAATGAAATT
This sequence comes from Hetaerina americana, assembly GCF_022747635.1. Lineage (NCBI taxonomy): Eukaryota > Metazoa > Arthropoda > Insecta > Odonata > Calopterygidae > Hetaerina > Hetaerina americana. The sequence continues at coordinate 1,787,417 of NW_027287117.1, forward strand.
CAAATAGAAATATTATATGGGCCATAAGGTTACATTGTTAACATGGAAAACCCAAAACTCGCCTTTAAGTAATATCATTTACCCTTTTCTTTGCACACCGAAAACCTTAGGGACACACTGTCAATTTGTCATTAATTCCACTCGCATTCAAATATATATATATTAAACACCTCACATTAAAAGCCATGGTGTTTTGTCGATAGATTTCATTATTTTGAACTTTCTTCTCCAAATACGATAGAATTGTCACCTTTACGGAATTCCTATTCGTATTAACCCATGATCTGGAATAGGTGAATGAATTTATGAGAACATATTGCACTTAAAATAATAACCAATGAATAAATCCCACTTCACACTAGTTATTGCCAACGGCCATACCGCGTTGAAAACACCAGTTCTCGTCCGAACACCGCAATTGAACAACGTCGGGACCGGATAGTGCTTGAATGGGTGACCGCCTGGGAACACCGGGTGCCGTTGGCTTGCGATTTTGCCAACCCCGTTGGCGGCGGGGTAGCGTCTGCCATTCCAAGGGTCGCGAGTTCGATTCTTGTATGGGTGGGTTTTCCTCCACCTTGGGCTTGGGTGTTTGTAAACTGTGACCATTGTTATCATTGATAATAGTCCGATGTAAAGCCCAATATGTGCTTTTTTCGGACTAATGCTAAATAAAAAATAAATAAATAAATTATTGAATTTTTACAACCGGAATTAACGTTAAAGGTTTAATTGGAATGAGCGATAAAAGAACGGGGGACATATTGGAGTAAATAAATATCCAGGAGGCTGAACTTTCGAGACGCCGTGTTGCCTTGCAGCGTCAATAAGGGCAGAGAGACTTCGATTCCGGCGAAACGGCGTCCTGAGGTTAACAATGGTGTCTCCTGCGGCGGGGGAGATGGGAGGGGAAGGTGTTGTCCGCCCGGTCGTCAGTGGAATGAGAGATGTGTGAGGGCGAGAGAGAGGGAGGGGACGAGGGGCGAGATGGGAGGAGGGGGATCGGCAGTGCGCAGCAGTTCAATCCCTTCCCCGCCGCCCTTCCCTCGCTCTCACCGGTGAGCTCATGCCTTGGCGCGAATTCGACTCCTCGGCTCCACGCGTCGCTTGCATGTTAATTCAGGACGCCCCTCGAATAAGTGTGAATCAACGCATTTTGATTCACGACTATTCGCAACGCAACGTGTGTGTGAACCATATCGCACCGGTAGGCCAGTAGCTCTATAAGAAACGGCATCGACATAAATATCCACCAAATAGGTGTGTATGGCAGGGGATGTAAGCACCAGGTGGGAAGGGTAAGTGATAAGGGAGGATATGGGAGAGGAAGGGAAAAATATTCGTTTAAAAACTATCAAATAACGAGCAACTTTGTACACATGCAGGAGGAACAAGGCATTTCAAAACAAGTGTTAATTCTCCTAATATATTAGTTATTTTTCATACGAAAAAAGAGAATTAAATGAACTAAAACCTATTATACGGCAGGCCTCCATCATAAAAAGACAGGCCATGCAGAACTGAACATCTACATAATAGTAAATAGACTGAATAGTAAGAAGGGGAAATTCTACCTTTACGTAGACATGCAATTCATGGTCTCCCGTAGATACAGTTTTGCTATCTCTAACCCTACAGTTGCTATCCCGTATTGTCCGTGGGAAGAAGGAGTCCTTGAGTCGGCTAGTCCTGGCATCTATTTCCCGAATTTTATATGCATGATCCAAGCGACCAATGTACGTAGGAGTGCGAATTATTTGCGAGTCCTCGGTGCTGAAACATGCGGATCTAAATTTATTTAATAATTTCAATCTTGCATTGAATCGTCTCTCAGCCAATGATTCCCACCCCAAATCCATGAGCATTTCGGTGACGCTTTGCGTTTTATCGTAGGAATTTTTTACAAAACGGTCTGCCCGGCGTTGAACCTTCTCAATTTCCCGAATGAGACCTTTTTCACTCGGATCCCACACGCTGCATGCATATGCTAAATGAGGCCTTACAAGAGCGTGGTAACAACGTTCCTTGACCTTCGAGTCACTTTTGCCGACAATGCGTCTAATGAATCCCATTTTTTTATATGCTTGACCGCAGACTTCACGTATGTGAGTCCCCCAAGTTAAGTCTTTTGTGAATGTGACACCTAGGTATTTTACTGTATCAACTACTGCTAGGTCACCTCCAGCTAATTTGTAAGCAAATCCCGTTGATCTTTTAAAGAAATTTACCACCGAACATTTATTATAATTTAGTGTCAATCCCCAGTTAGAACAGCATTTAGTAATGCAATCTAAATCCTGCGCTAGAATAAAACGATCCTCATCCCCAGATATCTGCCGATAGATCACCGTGTCATCCGCGAACATCCTAATCTTAGTTTTCACTGCGTGGTTCAAATATGGGATACAATTGGCCATACCTCTTCAAATTTTCAAATCATTCCCAAATGGACATCTCTCCTGAGTTTTGGTCCCCCACCTCAACACTTTATAAAGTAATTTTAAGAATTATATATTCAAGAAATACGCGATACAACAATAGGTCGTTGATTACATGGAGTTGCCGAAGGACGGTTTGGTGAGAGGCAGAGAGAGAGAGAGAGGGAAAAGGGTCAAAGCATAGTTCCCCGTCCTGGAATTTCGGCCGAGGGCATTCCCGATTCTTCAAGATACATATCTTGAGTTTTTTCCGGATATCTCATCAATGTTGGTTGCCTTCGGGAGGCGACTCTTTCAGTGCCTGAAGATAATTAACGCAAAATATGACCTAACAAATCTACGTATTCCAGCCAAGAGGTTTACCCACCCTTCATACTTGTATCCATAAAAAAATACCCTACAAACCACCGCAAAGGCGTGTGGTGCGGGGTTGGTGGGGCACCCGCCGCACTATTCAGATCTTTTGCCAGTATCACACGGTTCTCTTCGTCAGACAACTCCGAATAAATCGCAGTGTCATCCGCGGACCTCGTTATCTTAATAATCAATTCGTGATTTATATCTGTTTAAATGATCAAGAAGACCATGGGCCCAATTACACTTCCCTGTGGTACACCAGAGGTAACTCGTATGCTATCAGAACTAGCGCCATCAAGGACTATCATCTTTTCCGACAGTAAATCTTTCACCCAATTTACAACGCAGTATTGATTAATTAGCTTGCAATGGGCGACCTTGCTGAATTCCTTTTTAAAATCCAAAAAAATCGCATACACTTTTGATCGTTGCAAATACGCTAATGTTTTCCAATAGTTTGCAACTCATTGGTGGGAGGGATATGGGTCTGTAATTATATCCACATTTACGTAGTACATATATATTTTAGGACCAAATTATTTCGGGGTTATTCATCGCTTAAAGTGGGCATCAGAACTCAAAATAGCAGTTTTAAATAAATTTGAATCATGTCCGGAATTCTGAGGAGTTTATGAAAAAATGGAGCCTTTAATCAACAGAACAACACGATGTTGATAAGGCGGATAGACAGTCACGCGCCTCGAGGGTGGAGAGAAGCCCTAAAGGACCGACGTCACACGTTGACATTCTTAAGTGATGAATATAGTATATGGGAGAAAAGCCTGACGGGATCTCAAAGTAATCCGACATCCTCCAGTTCGTGTGCTCAAACGGCCAAAATTTCCATCTGAACCAGACTTGAAACCCTTGGATTAATTACACCTATTCCGTGATTATTTCCAATTTTATCATGAATTGAAAACTTTAATGTATTTTTAAGCATTAGCAGATGACCTTATCTCTTGACTACATGACATAGCCTTTTGATTTCCGAAAAAAATAGGCAAGATGCACTTTTCGGAAGATGCAGGATCTCTGGGTTATTTTGAGAAACTGAGGGAATCATTATGGCACCAAATTATAACGGTAGATTCGACCACCAGGATAAAATGAGAGAGGTAAGATGCTGTCGCAGACATATCGACATACTCGCTCTTCCCTCAAGACGCAATCACGACAAAATTGTGCCACGGAGACATAAGACACAAAATATACCATTATGCAGTAACTAACCCGAAGTTATGCGATGGCAGGGGTCACCCAGTACTAAGTCCAATGCGGCGAGTGAAATTCACACATCAGGGTGTTACGGGGGGGGGGCGAGGTCATTTCCCTGTGCCGGCTACGGTTTTCCAGGAATATCTAGTACCCGAAAAACCACACAGCTTAGGTGAAGATGAGGGTGCCCAGAGTCGCGCTCCCGGGAATCGAACTCGGGCCCTCCGGTCCAGAGTAGTCCAATGCTCTACCCCTTGACTACCCCGACCCATTTCATATTAATTCTTCAACAATGGAGAGGTTCGTAGAGTCAAGTATAAAGTTCTGCTTTCCATAAACGCTATTACTTATATCCCCCAAAAGAATAATTGACTAAATTTTAATGCGACATTAATTTGAATTTAGTAATTAATTTAGATGTCAATTTTGCAGCTCCGAAAATATCTCCGATTTTTGGTAATTTCATAATGGATTTTTAAGAAACTTAAACTTTTACCTTTAACTAATTTCACCTCCGCTCCCTCGCGTCGCAAAGACAGAAATGCAGACTGAAATTGAAAATAGCTTTCGCTCGAATTCCTCGGCTTCGATCAAAATTTGTGGGCGACCAGTGACCACTGGCAGGGCCGGGAAACCTTCGGCGAACATTGGGGAGGTGGGGTAGGATTGGACCAAGGGGCAAAGAGAAATAAGAGGACGGAGCGGTTTTACGCGTGCAAGCGGAGAGAGCAAGGTTCGGAACTGAGGATCTCCCCATAGAGGACTCTTCTCTCCCGCCCAACAAATGATGCCTTTCGCGAGACCTTCCTCTCTCGTGACTCGATCTCGGTGATACCAATTACGATGGGAAGGGGGGGGGTAAGATTGTAATGGTGAACGGGAGCGATTGGATTGATTATTCCTGTTGACGCAAATTCAAGAATTGATAAAAAGTAACTAAAAATAACCACCTACATTCGAAAATGTCATTAATGACTATTTCCTGTACTCCTTCTGAGGAAAGCGATAAGAATTTTGATTCAGAACTGGATAAAAAAATTATTGTAACATGTAGTCCAGACCTTTAGGATATTTTATGCCGCGTTAATCAGTAATTGGAGCTAAAGCTAGGTCAATAGTCCAATGCAAACGATAACATCTCCACGTTGTTGCTAGAATCCAGAACGTGTAAGTCCCCCAGATACTCACTACATCTTCATCTACATCTACATAATACCCGGCAAGCCACCGCAGGGGCGTACGGAGGGGGGTGTTAGGTCACATCCCGTAAAAGGGAATACAACCGCATGCAAAATTAACATATTTATGTAAACCTACAACTATAGAGGCGTGTATATCCGTGCACTCATGCGAAAACCTTTTTCACATACACAAATGCAAATACATACACAAGTACTATCAACCAACATTCACAGGACCTTAGTTTGCAGTAAAATTCAATTGAACTAAATGGAGTACGTTTAAATGAACTTTAAGGAATGCAGTACATTTATCCAATAACCTGCAAACTAGCATTGAAAAGTTTGAAGGGACGTTTACGTAATTTCCTCCATTTGAGCTCTGCTGTGCTCCGAAAAATGGTCCTGTAGTGTAGGTAGAAAATCAAAAGCGAAAGACATCTTGAATCGCATGCCTAAGGCGCCGTTTTCCGTTTCAATCCACACCTTAATTTATTTAAAATAATTCCACACTGAACTTCTCTCAATCTAAAGAGTTTGGAAATAAAATTCACATTTCTTGTAGAAACTACAAGCATGCGAGACGTGTACGCATGAAAATATCCACTGCAAGGGTATTAGGTATACTTGTAGGTGCATGTGTATATTAATTGGTGGTTTGAGTGTTTGCATGTGTGTGGGGTGTAAGTGTTCTTGCATGAATGCATGCCATGTTTCGTTTGTGGATGGTATAAATTTGTGGCTTTTGCATGCGGTTTTTTTTCTTTCTTAATTACGGGTGGTGTCCTAACACCCCCCGCCACACGCCCTTGCGGCGGCTTGCGGGGTATTAAGTAGATGTAAATGTAGAAAACTGAAACAGTAGCTTTAGTTAGTAGATATTCATCACAATAAATATCATATGACGTCACGGTTAAGATGGCAACAGTCCCGAGTCAAAGCTAAAATAACATACATTACATAAGGAGCTACGCATAGAACTAAGTAGTGAATCAATAACAAATAGATATTAATGTTATTTTAACAGAATCGAACTATGGCGTAATGATGAGGCAATTTTCTCGCTGGATTAGATATAAAACGATTTAAACACGACCAAAATTTCTAGGAATAAAAATTACATCTAAAATCGATATTTTGAGACAAAGATGAAGACTAGGCATGATGGAAAATATATACTAATGGACTATATGATAAAGATAATATAATATTAATAAAGATAGACTAAGACTCGGAATACTTGACGACGAAATAGAGAGAGGATGAAAGAAAACGCTATCGAGGAAGGCTGTGGAAATAGGTGTATGCATACCCAACAGCAGAACTACTCAAGAAATCCGTACATTGAGAAAGGAAGGTTTTCGATGGGATCATTCGTAGCATTTATAAGAATAGGCTTCTCGGATAAAAGTATGAGAGCTAGAGAGCATTTAGAGCTAAACGATGAACTTATAATATGCGGTTTAAGGATATACTGAGTCATTTTAGTGAGGACTTAGGAATACAGTAGTGTGTAGCGCCAGGGTCTCTTAAAAACCTGCCAAGAGCCTATTATTACTGATTTTACGAGTTAATATTAGATGCATGGAATTTTTAATAATAATAATTTCTATAAGTCATAACTAGACTCCAAAGGACTCGCCAAAAATCTATTCCCCTCCTTTACATCGTAAATTCAAATATATTTTGTCAAACGATGCGCATCCACGAGTTTTCACTTAAATTATAAGTAAATGTAATTTTTTGAGGCGCCATAGGATTGCAGTTGTATTAATAAAAATATGCAAGCGATTTACTTTAAAGAAATTTTAAAATTCTAATTTGCTGCACGTTAAAATCCTATTTTCAAGTTTTAACGCCCTTAAAATTAATTTCAGGATTTTTTTTTAAATAAAAAAAAAAAATTATTCTTATTGAGATTTCTTCTCGTCACATAGCCTGGGACTTTGATACGGATGAGCGGTGAGATGCGAGCATTTATTTCTTGATGCTTATACGGCACCTTGCATAACCTGGAAAGAAAACAAAACGATGAAATAGAAAAAATTAGTTAGAGTTAATTGCTGTGATTGGTGATAGTTAACGTAGATAGCATGATTTCATATACCATTCCCTTTACACCATTGCAACTAAGATTTATTTATTGTCATCAAATGTACAAATTTCAATGTGTTTTCACTTCTGTGGTTGTATCTGTTGAATATCGTCATCGGACATTTGAATTTAAATCAAAATTTCTGTTTCTACGAAACGTACCACGTGGTAGGGGATTGCCTGTTGGACTGTAATTTTTTTCGGCCATGATATGGTACAATTTTTGCTAAAACATAAGCTAATACGTATACCCCGCTTTCTGAAGCGTGTCATTGACCTCTTTCTCACCTCTTCCCAATTGGCTTCCCATGGACACAAGATCTCGTACACAAGGTGGCCGCTAGTGAAACGTAAAAGAACTAACTCTTTGAGCAATCGAAGGCCATCATCCACTTCGATAGAAAGATCATTAAAAGTAAGTTCTGGTTAACGTTCAACTTTAATCTAAATACCATTTGAAAAAGAGTGATAATGTAAAGAAAACATTTGAGGTCGAATGTGTTGTTAACCGTTGGGGATTAATTTATTGAAAAGATTTAAAAAGATTTTTATTTCAACATTCGGACTTCTACTCTCGGCCAAAGAGAAAGCGTGTCCTGTTAACCCTCACAAACCTACTTTAGACCACACCTGTTCATTAGCGAGTATCAAAATCCCAAATTCTGCCACCATTTTATGCTCGGGGCCCATTGCAAGGCACCAATCCTAGCGGTTTCAAGTAAAACAACATTTTCAACGCATTCGGATTTTTTTTAAATTCAAAGGTCTAAATGCGTAGTTCACATTTTGAAGACACTGCGAGGACAAAAAAATGACAGGCGGGAGTACTATTCACTTCATACTTGGTATAAAAAAATTTTTTCAATTGATGCATTAAAAGAAAAAATATTAAATTCAAGCCATGGCAAACACTATCTTTTTCAACTCAGTATACGTATGTCCCGCGAGTATAAACCTAAGGCAGCCAGATTTAAGTTCTTCCCCTCCATAGAGAGCACGCTCATTAAGTCGTCGCAATATCTCGATTGTTTCTACATCTACATAAAACCCCGCAAGGGCGTGTGGCGAGGGGTGTTAGGTCACCACTTGTAAAAAGAACAATACCACATGTAAAATCAACAACATGTAATACTACATCCACAGCGGCGCACACACTCATGCAAAAATCCCTTCATGCAACACTCATTCAAACACATATACCATAAACCAACAAACAACTTCACCCAAGGATGCAGCACGGAAGCCATCACACAACACGCAAGCCAGGACACAACAAGCAATAAGGCGAAACTCCACCACCACATGAACACGCGACACAAAACGCTCTCTCCCCCCCCCCCCCAAAGAGACAGTGAGAGGCAGGTAATGCGAGACCCAACGTTGCAGGTAGCGAGTGGCTCCCACGTGGAGAGGGATTGCTTTATACTCATTTTCCTATGTGACGCCTGGTATCCCTTCTAGCATACCTCGTCCTATTTCTCAATAACAACTGCAAGGGTTGGAGATACGGTCAAATATTTCGAATGTACTAGTCTACATCTACATAAAACCCCGCAAACCGCCGGAAGGGCGTGTGGCGGGCGGTGTTCGGTGACCACCCGTAAAAGGGAACAAAACCGCATTCAAACGTAGTAAGGTGCAGAATGTGATTAAACGCAAAGAGATGAACCGCATTCCGTGTTAACTCCCTCGAGTTCATATGATCGCTCCCGAATCATGGAAGAATTCCTTTCCACTTAAATGGAATTAAGTGCCGGGATTTTCACATTTCTGTCATAATTATTGCAGCATTTCGATCCATGACTTCTTTCCGAATCGATGATGAAACCACTTAACAAGATATAAGGAGCAGGTTGCCACCTGGTTTTGATTTCAAAACGTTTTCTGGCAAAGGGAGTCTCGCAGAAAGTGATAATTAATTATCACTTGCATTACTGTCAAATATTTTCATCAAATTGAAGAAAATGTTTTTAAAAATCCATATCCCCAATGGTAGAAAAGTTCTTCTTAAAAACATTTTCTTTGTGCAACCTTATTCAGTCATAAAAAAGGACGATGCACAAGTCGGGCATCGAAACGTCGGCCAATATGGAACCCCTGACCCGGTGGAAGACCCGAGAAAACTTCATGAAACTGAATTAATGGTTGAATGAATTAATTGAACACTTGGTCAATACATTTGCTTATTATCTCTCATTGTCAGACCATCTCATTCCTGGAGTTTGCCCTCCACGTCGGTAGCCATTAACCAGATATCCTCAACTTGACCTAGCAACCATTCCCTATTTTCTGGAACATTCCTTCCTTGTCTTAGCACTCCTAGCCCTCCCCTCCCTGCCTTCCAATTCACCATCTTCCTCGGTATACATTCTTCACGTTGGCATGGGGGAAATCAAGCTGCTTATCGCTACCCCCTCAACGGGCTCCCGTCACCCCTCCTCCCCCCAGCGACTCCTCCCCGTGAGCCCCATCCGCCTCTGATGCCCCTCAAAAACTCCCAAATACCCTCGTGCCCTCATTTGGACTGGTGAAGTCTCACTCGGATGCATACGTCGAGTGAATGAGTACCAAAGACTCAATTGGAATTCCTCCGGTGCCCAGCATTCGTGCCACTCTTCCGCAAGCCTCACGGACGGCTTTTGAGGGCTTATGACGGCGTAGAGGTGACAAATATGGAATGCTTCCCATCCCATAAACTCCCTGCGTTTCAACTCATATTGAATAGATACCTTAATTGACTCTCAATCAATTGAATGTGATAAGTTAACTCTATGAAAATCAAAATTCACAATAAAATTCGATGGTTAAATTTTAACTACTTTGCACTCATAGGTAAAACAAATACATCGGCTGTGGTGAGGATTGTATTGACTAGAAAATAGGCAGCCATTGCATGAATTTTATTTTTGTTAAGAGTTTGGAATAACTAATTGGGAGGGATTGTTTGATTATTTTAGTGTTACTTCGTTTGTCCTATGTATGTGGCGGTGGAGTTTCGCCTTCTTGCTTGTTGTGCCCTGGCTTGCGCGTTGTCGGATGGCTGTCGTGCTGCATCCTGAGGTGCAGTTGTTAGTTGGTTTATGGTATATGTGTTTGCATGAGTGTTGCATTTTCCATGTTGTTGATTTTACCTGTGGTATTGTTCCTATTTACGGGTGGTGCCCTAACACCCCCCACCACACGCCCTTCCGTCGGCTAGCGGGTTATATTTAGATGTAGACGTAGATTTATGTCGTTTGCCGAAGGAAGTCGCACAAGACTGATGGTATTTAAATGTCAGCAATAGACACTGAGGGTGAAAACTTCAAAATGCCTAGCCTCAGATTTCTCAAAATACAGAAGATATGTCATTCCGGCTTTGTCGGTACCTTCCCCTCTTTCGTACCTTCGCTAGTGGACGCAAACTAAAGAAAAGCCTAAAAGGGATTAATGAAATTATACCAATTTCGACGATGGAACTAATTGCTAAAATTCACCCTTATCTGCACTTCCAATGTGGAGCCATTAAGATGGCAACTTACTGACAGTACACGAAAACCGAGAATCACTTAAATCTAATGCTCGGTTATACGGAAGACAATTTTGACTGAAATCCCCCAAAATGGTGTGTGGCAGAGGGTGTAAGTACCAGGTGGGAAGGGTGAGTGATAAAGGAAGATATGGGAGAGGAAGGGGAAAGGGAGAAATATTCGCTAAAAAAATATCAAATAACTTATAAAATTTGTATGCATGCTGGAGGAAGATTTAATTCGAGGTAAGGGTTAATTCGCCCAACAAACTAGTCATTTGTCATGGGAAAAAAGAGAATAAAAATGACTTAGAATGACGTTATTTGGCGTACCCAACCGAAATGGGGGTAGGAGTTATGAGTGAGGGGATGTACTATGAATGTTGTTTGTTACAAGTGTCAGAAACTGTTACTCATAAATACCACGATAACAATACAGGTCATGAAGAACTGAAAAGTAAGGAGGGGAAATTCTACCGATAAACGCATTGACACGCAACTCATGGTCTCCGCCCCCAAAGGTACGGAATGCGATAGCACTTTGTAGCAATTTGGCAAGAAAACGCAAGAGAACAGTGAAAGTGCAGGCATCCGATTAAAACCAATTATTCCCTAGACACTTGACGCCGTCGGTGGTAAGTGGGTTTATTGCAATCCATAATTCTGCAGTTACTATCCTAAAAACGGAATGATGTAGTGCAAAACCCTAAGTTAATTTTAGTCGCAATAAGCAGATTTCATTTCACGTTCCTTAGGATTGAAGTCGGTTAAAAGGTATGAGAAAGTGAGCTGAAAATTACTCAATACACCATAAGCAAGTTATGATGGAAGGAGGGCAGGAAGTTGCCCGTAATTTTTTATAATTCTGTCATGCATCACTATTACTCAGAAGGATTTAAGTCGAATAAATAAACGATGGAATACCAAAAGCTTTCATAACTCTGTCGTTTCATTAATACCCCCGGTCCAATTTGGCCGAGAACATATAATTAATCTCCTTCATTCAGTCAATGCCTCCGCCAAACTCAAATAAGCATGACACCAAATTTATGAGCTTGATATCCGATGTGTATAATGTTTCGGTCAACGCACTCTGTGACCTTCGTGCGAGGACAAGACTAACACCGTCAATTACTTACGATTACAATAAGCATAACATACGAGGCTATATTTACGCACGGCGATATTCGTCGTCACTGGAGGATTTCAGATGAATGGGGATAAACAGGCGAAACGAATGTAGGAGAGTAATAGCTCGTTATCGTTCACCGCGAGTCGTAGTCCCTTGACACGAGTATGAAAGGCTGTCTTACTCGTATATTCCGCCAGTAATTGCAAAATCCACGCCAATGGGTCGATCGGTCGGATTTCGAAATGTCTAGAAATTGATTCATAATCTTGTGTCAACAAAACACTTTATTGGCCTCAATCGCTCTCCTGTTTTGCTTCTGATTAAAAAATATCGTGCATTGGTGAGTCACGTGGAAACTGCGACGAATATCCCTCAACAGGCATTATTTATTTGTCAATATCCCGAAGGTTATGTTTTTTATTTAATAGACCCGTCTTTTTAACAGTTCTACATCATGATTTAAATATCGATAGATTGATAGAAATCTTTATTCAAGCGAAATATATCTTTAATATACATCAATGACTTAAGCTCACGCGTTCGTTAGAACCAATCTCAGATTATTTTCTGACGAACGGTGGTATACAGGGAAATAAGGTGCCAACTAGATCGCGAGCTACTCTCTAGAGACTTAGACACAATCTCGGAATGGTGGGGTGGGGTGCATGTGTTTGTCTATATTAATCATTAATGGGGATTAACGCTTAATATAGATAAATGCGCAGTTTTGAAATTTGGAACAAAGGAAGTGGCGAACAGGATATAAACTACAAAATAGAGGGTTCAGTACTGTCTACGGCCAATCAAGTGAAATATTTGGGGGTAGTTCTAACAGCACGCCTTTCATGGGGAACACATATCAGGACAATATGCGGATCAGCTTTAAAGAAACTCGGCCTCATAACACGGGTGGTGGGGAAATGTAATGAAAAAGTTAAAGAGAGGTGCTATTTTCCTCTAGTTAGATCTCATTTGGAATATGCCGCAAGTATTTGGGATCCTTGGGATGAAATTTGGCAAAAAGAATTAGATTAAGTCCAGAGAAAATCCGCCAGATTTGTTAAAAATTGTTATGATAAGAACACAAGTGTGACGGGTCTCTTTGGGGATTTTTGCTGAGAACCACTTGAAGTACGAAGAGAACAAGCGAGGCTTTGAGAACAAACGAGTTTAACGATGACACGGAAGGAATTGCAAGGTGGGATCAAAATAAGACGGGACTGATTTTATCCTGCGCAAGCCGTTCAATGGATCGAAACAAAATACAGTGCACCATCTAGCGACACACCTGACGACTAAAACGAGAGGTGTTGCGTTTGTTTACGTGGAGTCGTTACGCAGCAGCAGCGGTGCGTGTTTTAAACTGTTCGCCACCGCGTGCAAAGACAGGAATGAAGGAGCTAGAGGAACAGCGTGTGTGCGTGAAATGTTGTTTCAAGTTCGATTAAGCTGTATCTGTCGAAATAAACAAGTTATAAAATCAGTCCTATCTTTTTTTGATCATACCTTGTATTATAGTCCCAAAATACTTAGGTAGATCAGACCACAGATATAAGATAAGGGAGATATATTCCAGTACAGGCAGATACAAACACTCATTCTTTCCCCAAGGAATCAGGGATCATAATATTATGAATTCAAAGTTACTACAGAAAAATAAGCCATTTAATTTACAAGTCAGGACAAGATTAAACGTTGCGTAGACATTAGGTCTGCATTTGCAGCGCATACACTTATGTAATTTTTGGATGAGTGTATGCGCTACTGTGGGCGTAGTATTCCATGTTGTTGTTTTTGTATGTGGTATTATTCCTTTTTCCGGGTGGTGACCTAACACCCCCCGTCACACGCCCTTGCGGCGGCTTGCGGGTTATTATGTAGATGTTGATGAAGGTTTATTTGTGGGTGCATGTGTGTGCTAGTTGATTATATATAGTTGTATATATATATACACATATATATACATATATATATATATACATAATACATATTTATATATATAATACAAATGTATTAATATTATGTACATAATACATATGCATATATATACATATATATATACATATATATATATATACATATATATATATTTGTGGGTGTGGATTGGCATGAATTTGTAGGTTTTGTATGTGGTTTTATTCTTAAATACGCCCTCGCAACGGCTTGCGGGGTATTATGTAGATGCAGAAGTCCATCACGTGCAGCCACGGTCGCGAAAACTACTGCAGAGTGTCGGGGGAACGTGGAAATGTGCAGTTCCTTTCAATTTCTCTCGGTGGATTCTTTTCGTGAGTGAAATCACTTTCCGGAAAGAGGAAGGAAGCAATTCCAAACCTTTCTCTCCCAAACGAAAGGATTAACAGAGACTAGGGTCGAAGCCATCAGAATCAACACTTTTACATTAGGATTTAACTTCCCCCGTCGACACGGGCACGACGCAGTTCAACAGGGGAAGGATCCCGGGCCCAGACCCCCATCAATCCCACCCCACCGCCGCCCCCGGTAAGGGTTCGCACGCGCCCGCCCCGCTGCCGGAGGGGAATGATCAACGGAGAATCGATTCGCCCGTGACCTTACATTTCCCTATAATTGGCCAACGTGTGGGCTCGACTAGAGTTTATTGGAAAATCAAAGTTTTCTCTGGTAATCACCTTGCAAATAAGGATCGGAAGCCTCCTCCGGCAAACTTAGTTCTGAAATAGTTCCCCCCCAAGAGAGAGCTTCCCACCCTCCCTGCTCCACCAAGCACCGCCATTCACTGAGGGCCCGTTCGTCATTCGATCCAGGGTGGGATTGGGGGTGGACGGGGGTGGAGGGGGTGAGAGCAGAGCCTCGAGGGCGCCGAGCATCCCAGTCTCCATCGCGTCGATGTGCCGGCACATTTTTATTCATTTGACCGCCTATTCAACTGGTTAAGGTGGGTTAGGATGGACATGTGGCCTCTATAATGGTAAAGCGTACTTGGTACTTGCCAACATTAAAATCAACTCCTCTTCAATTCCGCACACTTCCTTCATCTCTCTACTATTCCGTCTAACATCCCTATCCCCTATTTCTGCCCCTTCCTTGCTTACATAATATTCTGCCCTCTGTCATAGTCTTCAACGTGTACGTTAAAATTCACTGATGATGTATATAGATGCAGTATCTTTACAAATTTTATCGTTATTCGATAGTTTTTTTACTGAAATATTATCTATTTTCCCTTCTTCTCCCATATGCCTACTCTTATTACTTGCCCTTCTCAACTGGTGCTTGTACCCCCTGCCATACACCTTTTTTATGGATCACGGGGTATGCATGTCGATGATAATGGACATCCCTGTCAGACCCATCTTCTCAAAAATACCAATTAAATTCGAAGAACCTGCAGGAGATGCGGTAACAGTAGTTTTTCACGGAATTATCCGCTAATGCGTATTCATGGCAATGCAACAAATTTTCAAAGAGTAAAAATTTTAGTATTGCTACCAATCAGATTCTCCATCAGCCACTCGTGTCTGAGCTGCCGGAGGCATGGATAAGTTGCCGATTAAGTCGCTCTTCTCTCCAATCTAATCCAATTTCCTACCCAGTTCCCCCTATATACCTGTATAACCCCCTCTCAAAATCTGTTAAACAAACAAACACATTGAATGAATGTAAAACTCCAATAGCCGTAAACAGTTTACCTTTCTAAACAAAGTACAAATGAAATAAGTTGGCTAGCACCACAAGTCAAAAAGGGGTAAAAGGTAAAAAAGGAGAGGATAAGAAAGGTGAATACGAATACGCATATTTAGGCCACAAAGTAGCCCTCTTCAGCGTACTGAAGGGTAATCGTCACGACAACACAAGTCGAAGTAAGAAAGGGTAAGGGCAATCCGGCTACTTTGTGGCCGAAATACGCGTATTCGTATTTACCTTTCTTATCCTCTCCTTTTTTACCTTTTACCCCTTTTTGACTTGTGGCGCTAGCCAACTAATTTCATTTGTACTTTGTTTAGAAAGGTAAACTGTTTACGGCTATTGGAGTTTTACATTCATTCAATATTACTAGCCGTAAGAGCTCATTTCTTATCAATAAACAAACACATCTTGATTGGGTTCTATATTTCTCTCTATTAGTGCTACGACATCGCTCATCTCACATAATCATTTGTCCTGCTTTCAATCTCCTCATTGATTACCCTTCATACCATTTCAGCTGGGGGTGAAGTAAAATTTCTTGTCCTATAGTCCTCACAAATCGCTGCTTTTAACTTTTTCAGAATAGGATCTAACGCTGACCAGAAGAAATCTTCCTGCCAATGTTCTCCCTCAAAAATGCTACGAATATGTCCATAAAAAACATTTCTTCCACGTTTTCCTAACCCTTTAATAATTTTCAGGTAATGTTACTCACCCACAAGGTCTCATTGGATTTCATACACCCTTAATGCCCTTAGAATCACGGCATCGAACAAGCCTGGACCTAAGTTTTCCAAACATAAGTCACATTATCTTTCTCCGATTAAGGTATCTGATTAAAATCTTTACCATGTAGCTCCTTTATACGTATATTCCTCTTTAATCTCTCTTGAATATTTCCTCGTTCAACCGGGACCTTACTTTTGATTTATATATTTGATAATAAAATAATGAAAGAAAGACTCAGAATAGGCTGAAAATAAAGTTAGAAAAACTACACACAGGTTCTTAAGAAACTTGTCAAACAGGGCAATCATTCTACGAGTAGTACTGAAAGTTAAATAACAGTTTCGGGCGTAACTTTGTGGAATCGTTCCATGATGAATAATGCCAAAATAAATGGTATAACAAAAATACCATTTATTACCAAATTAATCCCCTTTAATCCTTCCGCGGAGGGACCCGCCCGCTACCTGCAACGTTGGGTCGCATTTCCTGCCTTTCACAGTCTCCGTGGGGGGGGGGAGCGTTTTAGCGCTGTATTGCATGTTCATGTGGTGGTGGAGTTTCGCCTTCTTGCTTGTTGTGTCCTGGCTTGCGTGTTGTGTGATGGCTTCCGTGCTGCATCCTTGGGTGAAGTTGTTTGTTGGTTTATGGTATATGTGTTTGCATGAGTGTTTGATGAAGGGATTTTTGCATGACTGCGTGCGCCGCTGTGGGTGTAGTTTTTCATGTTGTTGATTTTGCATGTGGCTTTGATCCTTTTTACGGGTGGTGACCAAACATCCACCGCCACACACCCTTGCGGTGGGTTGCGAGGTATTACGTAGATGTAGATGAAGGCTCGGCTGTGTATTCGTACGTATTTGTTAATCTATCTGCGGGCAATTCATGAATTACATTTCTAACTTATTCAGACTTACGAGACGTAAACTGCTAATTTTCCGTGTAAAGGGTCGCACCCAAAAGTGGTAGGACTAATTTTTTTACAAGAATTTTATTGGCGATATACTTGCATCGACTTAATAATCTTAAAAGTATGCTCCTTGACCTGCTACACACTTAGTATAACGTTACTCCCATTCCCCGTACGCCCGCTGGAAATTTTCTTTGGGGATGCCGTTGATGACCCTCGTCGAAGCCTCTTGAACGGCCTTTATCGAGTCAAAACGTCGTCCCTTGAGCTGTCTTTTCATCAGGGGGAAGAAGAAGAAGTCCGGTGGTGCCAGATTGGGAGAAAAGGGCGGGTGCGGCAACGTGGCAACGCCGTATTTGGCCAGGAGCTGTCTGACGACGAGCGCGCCATGGCACGATTTTCGGCACCATCTTGGTGCACACCTTGCGCTGGGCCAAATCCTGTGAAATAATGCGTTGGACGTTGGATGTAGACAGACCCAACTGGTCTGCAATTTCCTCACTGGTTAAGCGTCGGTTGGTGTCCAGCAGTGTCCTCACTCTGTCCACATTCGTGTCGGTTCTTGCCGTCGACGGCCGTCCGGAGCGATGGTCGTCTTCAACGAGCTCACTACCCTCTTCAAACAACTTGTGCCACTCAAATACTGTGGAACGGCTTAAGGCAGTGTCCCCATAAGCCTGCTTGATCACATCGAGGGTCTCAGTCGCCGTCTTCCCGAGTTTCGCACAAAACTTCACGGAATAACGTTGCTCTAAATTCAGATTCATTTTGTTTTTCGACGCGGACAAAAAACTTGCTTCACTAAAAACGGTGTCCTCACTCAACGACAGCCCGCAGACGCCTGAGGTTGGTGTCGGTCTGTTGCTAAGACCACCCTCCACCTTACCCTGCCAGGCAGACCCCCCTCCACCGCTCCGTTCGCGCCAGAGAAAATCAGTCCTACCACTTTTGGGTGCGATCCTGTATTCACTCACCAAAATGAATAAGTATAATCGCCTGTAATTCAATCATCTAAATGCTAGGAAAATCTTTATAATTTAAATAATTTGGATTTAAGTCTCACCTCCACTCCCCCACGATCTCCGCCCCGAAATAATTCCCACACACTGCCCACCCGATTGAATCGCATTGGAAATTGATGACCACAGTCATCCCATCCCGCCACATCCCCCGACAACTCCACTGCCCACAAACCATTCATCACCAAATACTATCCAGCGAACCAAATAAATACACTTTACCGATTGAAAATATTAAAATGAGAACTATGATTTCTAAAAAAATAAATGCTCTCTTTTCAAGTTAACTCCTTATATTAACTAGACTTATATGCATTTTGCCTTATTGTTAACTTATATATCATGGAGTTATGAATTCCATTTCCCCACTTTCGATAACATTTATGCATAATATGTTGAATATCAAAGCTGACAGAAAATGACACGCGTACACGGAAACATAAACATGCAAATATTGTTCATTAAAAGCGGGATATTACACAAAATATATGTGTGCATATATGTATATATATTTGCATATATATATATACATATATATATACACACACATATATATATATATATATATATATATATATATATATATATACATATATATATATACATATATATATATACACACATATATAGTATATATATATATATTTTTTTTAAGTAATCTACCGGTTAAGGTAGGTTTTTGGACTGACACAACTACCAAACAAATATTTTATTACTCCTAACAAAACACAAAATCAATCATCCTACTCTATATCAGGTCCCTCTTCATCTCTGAGTACTTCCTTCCTCCCTTCATCCCGTCCAACAACCCTATCCTGTTCCTTCCCTTTCCTCTTTTGCCCAACATTCTACCCTCTATCACAGTCTTCAACATCCCACTGCCGGTCAACGCCCCCTTCATCCACTTTTCCTGCCTCCATAGGATTGCTCCCAACAAACCCCTCTCTTCGCCCACCATACCAAGTACTTCCTCATTTGTTTTCTTCTCTGTCCATTTCACCTTCTCCATTCTTCTCCACACCCACATTTCAAAAGCCTCCAATCTACGTCTATCCTCCTGCTTCAATGACCACGTTTCCGCTCCGTACATAGCTACGCTCCATATCAAAGTTTTTACGAGTCTTTTGTTAACATCCTTACTCAAAGTCCCTGTCATCAACTCCCTCCTCCTTGTGAAAGCCTCTTTGCCTAGCGCAATTCTTCTCCTTACGTCCCTACTACTTTGACCGTGTTGGTCCAAAACACTACCGAGATACGTAAACTGTTCTACCTGCTCTAGCTTTTGCCCTCCTATTTTAATGTTAAGCTTGGCCTTTTTCTTTCTAGAAAATCGCATAACCTTTGTTTTATTAATATTGATTCTCATCCCATACCTGTCGCACTGAATTTCCAATTCACTAAGCAATGCTTGCAGCCCCTTGGCTGACTGACAAACTAAAGCTTGGTCATCAGCAAACCTAACTGATTTTACGAATTCCCCGCCCACTTTCATTCCTACCTCGAGTTCTTCCCATGACTCTTTGATCATTTCTTCTGCGTACAGGTTGAACAGCAACGGTGATAATGGGCAACCCTGCCTTACACCCCTTCCTAACACTGCCCATCCTGACTCCCCGTTTCCCACCCGCACCTGAGCAGTCTGAGACATGTACAGGTTGCGGATTAGCCTCCTTTCCCTCCAATCTATTCCTATTTTCTGCAATATACTCATTAGTTTTTCCCAATTTACTCTATCAAACGCTTTTTCGAAATCTACGAAACAGGCAAATACCTCCTGGTTGTGTTCTATATTCCTCTCGATTAATAATCTCATTACTGCAATGGCATCACGCGTACCTCTCCCCTTCCTAAACCCAAACTGATCATCCCCTAAGTAATCATTTGCCCTACTCTCTATCCTTTTGTTTATGATCCTGAGAACAACCTTAGCTGCGTGGGATATCAAACTAATTGTCCTATAGTCCTCACATGACGTGGCCTTTACCTTTTTCGGAATAGGAACTAAAACTGATCTCACAAAGTCTTCCGGCCAGATTCCCTCCTCATAAATACTACGGATCAGCCCATATAGCCTCTTCCTCCCACATTTTCCTAAGCATTTTAAAAGTTCCGCGGGAATGTTATCCACCACCACGGCCTTATTTAGTTTCATCTCCCTTAATGCCCTTTCTATCTCATTGTCTAGTATGCCTGGATCTAAGCTATCTTCCTCTACGTCATGTTCCTTTTCAATGTCTAACTTTGTTGGTCTAAGCTCTTTACTATACAGGTCTTCTACATATTCCTTCCATCTCTCTTGGATCTTTCCTGCGTCAACTATTACCTTACCGGCCTTATCTCTAACTGCTATCGTTGATCTCCCTTTCTTACTTCCCGATAAAGATATAACTATGCTGTAAAGCGCACCGATTTCCCCCTTCCGCTGCAGACTTTCCATATTCTCGCACTGCGTCTTCCACCATGCTTCCTTTGCTTTATTTTTTGCCCGCCTCAATTTATTGTTCAATTCTTTGTACTTCATTTTGCCTAATTCTGTATTTATATTCTTCCATTTTCGCCGCTCATCCATTTTTGTAATCATCTCATCCGTGATCTATGGTTTACGAGTCCTTTTAGCGTTAACGGTTCCAATAGTGTCTTTTGCCGCTTTAGACAACCCTTTTTTGATACATTCCCATTTTTCTTCAATAGTACTTAGCTCTTTACCGTCCTCCATGATTTTCTCTACCGCCTGTTTGTATTCCTTTCTTTTCAACCCATTTAATGCTTCTACATTCCATTTTCTAACTCGCCGCCCCTGCCTTATCTTTTTGAAACGTACGCTACATTTCATAACAACTAAATTGTGGTCTGAGTCCGCATCCGCTCCCGGGAAGCTGTGGGAATTTATCACACTGTTCCTAAACCTGTGTCTAACCAGGATATAATCTAGCTGATATCTTCCCGAGTCACCTGGCATTTTCCATGTATACCTGCGTCTTTTGTGGTGTCTGAACCAAGTGTTGGTGATAACTAACCCCTGTCTCCTGCAGAACTCAACTGCTTTCTCCCCGCGGTCATTCCTCGTGCCTAAACCGTAGTCCCCCACCTCATCACCATCTCTTCCTTCGCCTACTGTCGCATTCCAATCCCCCATCACTATCAAATGTTTCCCTGCAGGAACACATGCAATCATGTCCTCTAACTGATCGTATATCCTATCGACCTCTTCTTCCTTATGGTTGCTCGGTGGCATGTATACCTGGATAATAACTAAGTTCGTCGGTTCTGCTTTTATCTCCACTAGTAGTATTCTATCCGTTACCTGCTCTATGTTGACTACGCTTCTTCCTACCTCTTCATTTAATACTATGGCGACCCCTCGTTGGCTCTCGTCCCCACCGCTGTATATTATTCTATACTTATCACTCCAGTAATCCCCGCTATCTTTCCATCTCACCTCGCATAGACCTAAAATATCTATATTTCCCCTTTCCATCTCTCGCTTAACATTCTCCAATTTCCCCGTCCTCATCATTGTCCTAACATTCCACGTTCCTATTCTAACTAATTTGGTCTTCTTCTCCTGCGTCTTCTGTCCTGCTGCTGCTGGTTTTCCCTTGCAAGGGTTTCGTGGGATGACGACCGCGGAAGCCTTGCCTCCCCCGCTGCCGGGCACGACACACGGCCGATTGGGCCGAGCCCCGTGGTTGCCAGGACTCAAAATATCTCTATTGTCCATCATATTTTTCTAGGGAATGATAATTGAGGTGGTTTCCCGTTGCCTTCCTCAATAGTGTTTTTAACGTGACACCATCACTTACTGGCCGCCCCACTGGGGTCAGACGCCATTGCAGCCGCCTCACTGAGGAACAGACGCTGCGTGGACTACCTTTCGTCTGGCTCCTAACCTTCGACCTATCTGGCATGGGTGACCCTACCAGGAGCAATTTTTATTACTCCCGCCAGTACAGCTCTAGGGGTCACCGGAACGCACAAGCCCTTCCACCACGTCAAGGTTGTAGTCCGGGTAGGGATATATATATATATATATATATATATATATATATATATATATATATATATACATATATATATATATATATATATATATAGAGAGAGAGAGAGAGAGCATATCAATAAATCCAGTTATCCACATACGACTATTTTCCCCCTTATTTTGAGGGCTTGTGAAGACTTGACTGGAGAATCTTAACAGCCACCCTCAGCCAGAATTACCGCCGAGTAATTTTCCGCCCGCGTTTTGCCAGCACCGTCCAAATACCGGGAAGACGTCCTCCGTTGCTATCTGAATGTCACGGAAACCTCGCATATACCACTTAACGCTTGCACTGCCATTGACGTCACCGGCGTTTTGCTAATCAGTCCGGCTGCCGAGTGGATGGGCAGTCGTCGGCACTCGTGAATCAAAGAAATTCTCCGCCCTGCCTTATTTGGCGAAACGAAAGCATCACCTGAAAGAACTTCCCCCAATCACGTGTAGATAAAAAGGGAGGATTCTATTTTTGGTATTCGCGGGGAATTATTTCCATCGCAGACATAGAGTCACTCCACCCTCCTCCAACAGATTTTCGGAATCTAATTTGGCTGTTCGCGATTGGAATACTAGTATCTCGGAGATCTTCAAACTTCGCTGTTGCTTGGTGGTTCCAAATATGAGCGCGTGGACATTGGATGCTGGATGCTGTTCCCAAGTCGATAAGTGATGGCGGGGAGTATCCAAGGGCGGATCTCTGGGCTCCCCCAGTGGGGAAGGGGTAAGACATTCCGATTTCGGATGCTCCGTCGTATAAAAATTCTGAGAGGTCATTCACGTTATTATTACCACATAGTGTCGATCCTAAAAGTCTTGGGTTAATTACGTTTAGAAAAATGTGGGAAGAAGAGTTTTAATGAACTAAGTGGTAGCATTTATGAGGGAGAATTTGGCCGGAAGATTTGGTCAGATCAGTTAGTGTGTTCCTATTCCAAAAAAAGGGAAGGCAGCCCATATGTGAGGACAACGGACAAAGTTTGACTTCGAACGGAACTAGTATGGCTCCCGGGTATAATAATAAGAGGATGGAGAGCAGGGCAAATGTTCACTCAGGGGATGATCAGTTTGGGTTTAGGAAGAGGAGAGGCACGCGTAATGCCAAAGCTGTACTACGGTCACTAATAGAGAGGAACATAGAATAAGATCAGAATGTGTTTGTTTGTTTCGTGCATTCCAAAAAGGCGTTAGATTACATACATCTATGAAATACAATAGCCTGGAGAATAGTGAAAGGGAAGGGTTGTAAAGGAAGTCTTTGAATAGGATAACTATGTTTCATGGAACATAAAAACTGCAGGTATCAAAGAGTAAAAATATGTAGACATAGGAGGTTAGCTGATAATGATTAAGTTAAGGACTACGTCAGAGCTATCTGTTTCCTTGGGGAGGAGACTGTTTTATGTTGCATGTCCATGTGGTGGTCGAGTTTCGCCTTCCTACTTTTGAAATTGCACGACACTGAATAAATTTCCTCATGCATCCTAGGGTGCCATTGTTTGTTAGATGATAGTATACGTGCAGACTGAAAGGATTTTTGCATGACCGTATGTGTAACTGTGAGTAATGTTTTGCATGCCTGTGTTAATTTTGCATGTGATTGTGTTTTTCTTTTTACGGAAGGTGACCTAACACCTCCCACCACACGCCCTTGCAGCGGTTTGTGGGGTATTACGTAGATGTAGATGTATCTCAGGATGTGGCACGCTCAGGGTGTGGGGGGTGTTAGGTCACCACGCGTAAAAGGGAGCAGAACCACATGTAAAACTATACCAACATTGGCGTATACATTCTGGCAAAACCCCTTTCACTTTGCACGGATGAAAATACATGTATTATCAATTGAAACCATATAACACCTTAGAATGCAGCAAAAAAATTTTCTAATTACATGCAAGCTAGAATACGGCAAGTAAGAACCGTAATTCCACAGGATGGTCACCAATGACGGCTTGATGACGATACGGAAATTGCCTTCAATATTTTGATGCCTTTTCCATCACTCGTGTCGTTTAACAGAGGTGCAAGGGATGGAATGCAAATCCAGCAAACTCAGCGCCCATTGCAGCCGAGATCTAAACCATTACTTCCGGTCTTTGTAGATAGTATTGGGGAATGCAATCAGCCTTATAAACGTTGCATATCTCATTTGCACCCCCATGTCGGATTCCGACATTTTATTTTAATGGCTCTTTATTGGTACTTCTTATAATGGCACTTAAATCCAATTTAATTTTAAAGCATCCCAAGAGTAGGAAACTAATTTAACTGCAGTAGTGAAGCAAAATACGTAGTGTCACGATTAACAAAGAAACATTAAACTGGGGTGGTGTGTTAATATAATACCGTTCATGAATACATTTATGATTAGCGTATGGAGATCAGTTGGATCAATTGCAAATGTTAAAAATAAAATAGACGCACGGACTATCGGGTTCCCTGGCACCGAAGGAGTTATGAAGACCGACCACGCCCTACCGACGGTTTTTACCAACCGTGTGATATAATATGGGCGGGCGATCATTACTTGACTGGAATATTTAATTGGCCATTCTACATGAGAATCACATATACTGGCAGCATACTCTAGGTGGGGCCCGACTACATCTACATCTACTTAATACCCCGCAAGCCGCCGCAAGGGCGTGTGGCGGGGGGTGTTAGGACACCACCCGTAATTTGGAAAAGAAAAGAAAACCGCAAGCAATAACCACAAAATCATACATCCACAAAAAAAAACATGGCATACATTCATGCATGAACATTTACACCCCACACACATGCAAACACTCAATCTACATCTTACATACACTTGCAACTGAAAGTATACCTAACAGCTTTGCAGTGTTTAACTTTGCTGCGACTTGTAAATTCAATGTTTTCAATATTTCTAAAGTGACTTCGGTTTCTTACTATTATGATTTCTGATTGTTCGGGGAAAGAATGAGTATTTGTATCGGTCTGTCCTGGAATCTATCTCCCTTAGTTTATCTTTGTGGTCTGATCTACCTAAGTAGTGTGGGGCCATTATAATTCCTTCAGTGTCATAATTAAACTCGTTTGTTCTGAACCTTTCTAAAAGTCTAAGCCTCGCTTGTTCTCTCCGCACTTCAAGTGGTTCCCAGCCTAAATCCCCTAAGAGACCCGTCACACTTGTGTTCTTATCATAACAATTTTTAACGAATCTGGCGGATTTTCCGATTCACGTACAATCACGTTAATAGTTTGGTGTCTACATGTACATCATCTACATAATACCCCGCAAGGGTGTGTGGCGGGGGGTGTTAGGTCACCACCTGTAAAAGGGAACAAAACCACATTCCAAATCAACACATCCATGCAAACCAATGTAGCCGCCATTGGTTTGCATACCACAGTGGCGTATACATTCATGCAAAAATCCTTTCATTCTATACGCATGCAAATGCATACACTATCATCTAAAAAATAAATGCACCTTAGGATGTGGTATGAAATTTATCCAATAGCGTGCAAGCTAGAATTTGAAAAGTAAGCAGACGAAATTCCACTGCTACATGTACAAGCAAGAGACAACGGTCTCCTTCCCCAAGGAAACAGGTAGGGAATGCGACCCAACGCTCTTTTGCTCATATGCTTAACCTCGCACAAGGAATGTTTCACTTGGGGACCATGTCCTCCCTCAAATGCCAAGGACACCCACTGGGGTCAAGAATTAGGGCTGAAGAGAATGTGGATTTAATCAACCGGTGGCCCACCTATTCATAATAGATATTGAAGAGAGAATGATCCTTTACTTTCTCTCGATTTGATGATAAAATATTAACGTAGACTATTTTCAGTCTTCAGTGCAGGTCAACATTAAGTTTGCATGCGAACATAATTTACTTAAAAAAATGACTCCTGCCCTTAATTTGTCATCTAATTCAATTAACCCAGTTGCACAGAGCGTCTGCCGCATCCCGGTTTGAGGACGAGTGATGACTTGCGCGGAGGGGAGGTCATCGAGGCATTGGCTACTCTTACTACGTGCCACCGCACTCAAGGAATCGGAGATGGGGGAGGTCCGTCCGTCTCGCTGGTCAGATAAGATAAAGAGGCGAGAAAGTGAAGTAATCGCTGGGAACGACCTTCCAATTATCGCAGAGACCTACGTTAGAATGCATAAGACTATTAGGACAAATAGAATGGAAGTTGATACGGACATTGATATACTATTCCGAGATAAGGGTTCCTTGGACAGCAACAGAGAGGGGAATCAGATTGTGCGTGAAAGATTCTATCTAGGATTAAGCGAAACAATAGAATAATTGCCCTCTCCTTCGAGGGGAGTATGGGTCGCGGTAGTCCAGGGGGTAGAGCGTTGGACTGCTGACCGGAGGGTCCCGGGTTCGATTCCCGGGCAAGGCACTCTGGGCACCTGCAGCTCCACTCAGGCTGAAGTAACTTTTCGGGTACCAGGTCTTCCTGGGAAACCGTAACCGGCCCAGGGAAAGGTACTAGCCCCCCTACCCTGATGTGTGAATTTTCACACGCCGTATAGGGCTTAGTACTGGGTGATCTCTACCATCACCTACTAAACCGACCTTCGGGTTGATTACTGTGTGCTTTCGAGGGGAGTCATAATTCGTCATTTGCGGAACGTTGTAAGAAAGCTTCTTAAATTGCGAGTTGGAGCGGTAGAGGGTAGGGCGATAGGCAACTGACCTCACGGACCCGGGTTCATCTACATCTACTGAATGAATACCCCGCAAGCCGCCGCAAGGGGGTGTGGCGGGGGGTGTTAGGGCACCACCCGTAATTAAGAAAGAAACCGCATGCAAAAGCCGCAAATTTATTCAATCCACAAACAAAACATGGTATACATTCATGCAAAAACCCATACACCATACATGAACTACGAACTAAAATACACATGCAGCTACGAATATACCTGAGATCTTTGCTATGTTTAATTTCGTTCCGATTTGCAAATTACATGTTTTTAATGTTTCTAAAATAAATTCGGTTTCAATGGTTAACGTCATGATAGGTTATGTCAAATCTGTAACATAGTATTTTGTCTTAATTTCTTCTGTGGCGCCATATACATTTTACTGAATGTCACTAATTTTAATCGATTTTTAAAAATAAGCATTATTTTTTAGATTAAATAAGTATACAGCGAACAGATATTTACCACAAATACCGTAATGTATTTGCTAAGAAATTTTTTTCTCGTGAGAGAAATCACCGTCACTTGCGAAGAGTCCGCACTAACGTCATATTGCTAGAAGTTAAGCTAAGCATAACGACCATGACGCGAAGAAGACGTAGCGAAAACGCGAATGTGCTGATCATTGGCACAAGTGAAAAATATATTTTTCATTCATTTGCTTTGAAGCGCTTTGAAGAAACTCGGCTTCATTAAACGGGTGTTGGGGAAACTTAATGAGAAAGTTAAAGAGAGGTATTAATTTGCCCTAGTTAGACCTCATTTGGAATATGCCGCAAGTATTTGGGATCCTTGGGAGAAGATTTGGCAAAAAGAATTAGATAAGGTCCAGAGAAAATCCGCTAGATTCGCTGAAAATTGTTATAATAAGAACACAAGTGTGACAGGTCTCTTAGGGGATTTAGGCTGGGTACCACTTGAAGTGCGGAGAGAACAAGCGAGGTTTAGACTTTTAGAAAGGTTCAGAAAAAACGAGTTTAACGATGACACTGAAGGAATCATAATGGCCCCAAACTACTGAGGTAGATCAGACCACAAAGATAAAATAAGGGAGATAGATTCCAGGACAGATAGACACAAATACTCATTCTTTCCCGGGACAATCAGAAATCATAATAGTAAGAAACCGGAGTCACTTTAGAAATATTGTATTTACAAGTCGGAACCAAATTAAACATTGCATAGATATTCACCTACTTCTACATCTACTTTGGGGTTTGTGGGGTGTAAGTTTTCTTCCATGAATGTATACCATATTTTGTTAGTGGACGATATAAATTTGTGGCTTTTGCTTGCGGTTTTTTTTCTTTTCTTAATTACGTCAAGGGTCCATAACCCCCCCGCCACACGCCCTTGCGGCATTTTTCGGGGTATTAATTAGATGCAGATGTAGATGGATGTCTCTTAGATATTATAACGGCAGACAGAAGTTACGCAATAAAAATAATGCTGGGCAAAGCAGGGGGGGAAGTTCTAGCACCCACTTAGAAGTATTTAGTCATTAGGAGCCGTCCAAAACCTGCCGTTAAATAGGGTCTAGAACGAATGAAACCCCGTTAAAATAACACCTACTACAGTAACACCTTCTCCAAACTCGGATCATGAGGCATGTCGTCATTAAGGCCGTCTCTCATGTTCCCCTTCGCTAAAGAAAGGCCTTATCCGACCGACATGGTCTGCCTCCGTCTGGTCACACTTCACGGTTGCTCTCAAGTGGCAAGATGACTGCAGCGAACATTACGCAACGCAGAACGAAGCCAGACAGCCTCGTCTCTCTACCGTATAAAATGACGAACCTTTGGGATGAGAGTCCATTCAGTCGGAATACAACTTGACCGATTTCGGGCCAGATGTACATTATTCTAATATTGATCGCCACTGAATTAATTAATTAAATGAATAATTCAGAAGGAGTTGGATATGTGTAGGGCGTAAAATCGTTTCGTCTTCCATTCGTCAGGCTGAGAATGAATCTAACCCAATGGACACGGTGATTGCAACTCCCAACTTATGGACACGTTGCTTTGCTTGATTGGTAATGAAATATTGTAGTATCCTTAGACATAAAAATTAATCATTACCAATACTGGCACTATGGTTGCTTTTATGTGGAATCGTTGGCAGTATGGTTGCAATATTCGCAGGAAAATATTTTCCTTTTCAGGAAGAGTAGACACAAGTAGGTTTCAATTTGGCAATCTACTCCTGATGTCATGATATAAATGGGAATGATGCTAACTTAGGTTAATCGCAGTTATCTCGTTTCCTGTCAGTCCTTTATACCAAAGGTTTGTTGGAAATGTTAATATGATTCATGTTTATGCATTATTAATTATGTCAGTCATTAATCAATTTAAATCATAACGTTCTGCATATATGTCTCCGACGGGAGGCTTATCTTAAAACTATCCTCGTCCTTTATCTTCCGTGGCTCTTCCCTTTATTGGGTAATTCCAATAGAATGATGAGCGGCCTCATCTTATCTAATATCTAATCTAATATCAGTTTCTCCCTCTTGTCATTAAATCCCGAGAACCTTTCTCTCTTTGTGCAGTCTTCGAAAACCTTCTTCATTCACTATCGAGCCATTTCACAGTCGTTAATCGGAATCGCAATATTTCCATCGCATTCAAGCATGAATTCTCTCTGCTACTAATTTCCACAACTATCAGTCATAGAAAAACGCAAAAAACAAATTGACCTCTTATAGAACACTAACGCCCTTGCGGCGGCTTACGGGGTATTAAGTATATGTAGATGGGATAATCCGCGAAAAATACCTCTGTAACTAAATTTCCGAATATCAAATCAAGTGCAGATGAACTCTATCACAAGATGGGATTTCCTCAATCGTCGACAGAGGGAACACGCGGACGGACTCCCTCCAGTCTCAAAACCTACGGCAAAGCTACTTCGGAAACTAAAACTGCAAATATAAACATCTACATCTTACACAGCACGGGGACGTATGGTAGGAGGTATGTATTAGGCCGCCTGCCATTGTAGCAATTACTTATGAATAGATTTCTACATCTCTTCTACATCTACATGATACCCCACAAGCCATCGCAAAGAGAATAAAATCACATGTAAAACCAACATATTCATGCAAACCTACACCCCACAGAGGCGAATATATTCAGGCAAAAATCTTTTTGATTTACATGCTTCCAAATATATATACTTTCAACAAACATACACATGCACCTTAGGGTGTGGAAAAAACTTATCATATAACGTGCAAATTAAGATTGAAAAGTAAGATGGGGAAATTTCGCTACCAAATGGAAAATATATATGGATGGATAAATATAAATAATAATGCCAAAGCCACCAGTTTAAACGTTGGATAGACAGCGTGATATAGGCTACAGCAAGGCAGAGGGTGCATATATAGAATACCAAGAGTACACATAACGTGAAGGGTTGTTGTCAAGTGTCATGCACGAAAGATGTACATCTACGTCTACATAATACCCCGCAAACCGCGGTAAGGGCGTGTGGCGGGGGTTGTCAGGTCACTACGCGCAAAAGAGAATAACACCATATGCAAAATTAACATATTAAATCAAACCTACACCCATAGTGGCGTACATAGTCATTATTATTGCATTAATTTACCGATTAAAATGTTTATTCATATAAAATATTTTACTTTTGTCATTCATGAAGGAAATAAAGTCACCATGCCAGAGATATCATGGCTACCTAAAAAGAAAAAAAGTAGCTATATTGAAAACGGATGTCAAGTAATTTAAGCAAAAAACAATGAAAGGCAATTATTTTAGGAAGAAAAGAAAGTTTAAAAATATTAAACGCCTGCTGAAAAACAACGAATTAGAATTTTTCGTAGTTTTCTATTACTCAGAGAGGTCACTACATTTTGGAGGGTTCGTGCATTCGTAATTTCACGTATCCTCCGGCCATAGATTGGAATGGCATTCCTTATGACGAACGATTCCGAAATCAATTTCCCTTAATTTCTCACAGATTGCATTAATCAAATCCATGTAATGCGGCGTTAGGATTTTGCTTCTCTCTGTGTCAGCGCCAATTCAAACGATTTGAATGCACGATAGAGTTCTCCCTCGGTAGGTGACCCTATCATCGATATAAATGTGTCTATTTCTTCATAATGAATGTAATCCATGCATGCCGGAGAAAGAAGGGCACTTTTATTTTTGGTAGACGCCAGACGCTCGTTCGCGATACTTCCTCGTTGGATTAAGTTCCACTATCACGAATGTAGTTCTACAGCTACATAATACCACGTAAGCCGCCGCGATGGGTGGGAAGAATCATCATCAAGTCCGGAAGAAATATTAAAACGGTACAAGATTCTGAATTAGATACAATACTGAATTATGAGTGAACTAGTTCCATGGACATCTTTTGGGCAGCTGGTTACGGCAGTGTGTGTTCCCAATGTCGAGAAAGGTCATCTACATCTACATATTCATAATGCCCCGCAAGCCGCCGCAAGGGCGTGTGGCGGGGGGTGTTAGGTCACCACTCGTAAAACATAACAATACCATATGCAAAAAAAAACAACATGGAAAACTACACCCACAACAGCGCACACAATCATGCAAAAATGTCTTCATTCAATACTCATGCAAACATATACCGTAAACCAACAAACCACTGCACCCCAGGATGTAGCACAAAAGCCATCCAACAACGCGCAAGCCAGGACACAGCAAACAAGAAGGCGAAACTCCAACACCACATGAATATGCCATACAAAATGCTAGCTCCTTCCTCGGGACTGAAACTTAGTGCTTTCGCTCTGAAGGGAAACAAATTGAGAGAAAAGATATTCAACTTTAGAATGAGTAGTGAACGGAAATGTCAACGGTATCATGATTGATAGTAATAATCCATCCGAGACTGAAGATAAACCTTAATAACAAATTCCATTTCATCATGGATTAAGTACTATAACAAACACATCGTATCCGATACCATTATTTTATGACCTTAAAGATATATAAATAGTTATCACCAGAGGAAAATGATTGAGTCTTTTGATTCAGTAAAAAACAATATGCGATTAACATCATTCTTTACGGAGAAATATTTTCTTAGATTGAAACAAAGCCATATATTCCAGGAATAGGTGGCGTATATCCTGGGATCAACGTCAGGCACCATTGATGGTCGTCGTTAATCACCTCCGCATGCTGTAGCTTAAGTGAAAATATCAAGATATTAATTGATTCAAAGTTGAAAAAAAATGTCGGGTGCGAAAATAGCTCTTTCACTTATCACCCAAGATCAAAGCAAGAAGTCAACACCATAAATATGATGGGAGTGAAGTTCAATGTCGGAGAAAGCAATTTTCTCGTGATATTTATCATGAGATTAAATATAATATAATATAAAGCTACCATAAGAAAACATTTTTAATTGCCCTGAAATAGAATTATTATAGGATTTGTAAAATGAAAAGTGAAAGTAAGAATTGAGACCAATAAGGGAGAACATGGGGAGATATAAAAAGAAAATAATCAATAAATGCCCAATGCCAAACGAAAGAAAAAAGTTTCAGAGAGGAAAGATGGTCCTTTCGGACTGTCCTTTTAGGTTGTCTTCTGATCCGGTAATAATAAATCGAATTTTTTTAAAGAGAACCAATTAGATGAAGAGTAAAATTTAAAATAAATGGTGTGGAAAAGTGTTAAGGATGGAGAGATGTGGAGTTTTGGGAAGATATTTGGGGGAAGATATGTGCACCAGGGAGAGAATAAGAAAAGACTAATGTTACAGAGGAACCAGGTTAGCATTCTACATCTACATCTTTGTGTAGGCATAGGAATCACTGCTAACTATGTAATATTGGTAATATGTGTAGGCACGTTGCATGATTGGTGTCAATCGCCGCCCCCTTTCCGCGCGGTTTTTGGGGGATCGCAGGGAGCCAGGTGCACGAGGAAATAGAGTGAATTAATGGGTTTGTAGATTTCCGCGGCGTTCAGATTGAATACTCTCCATTCCCGGGATTTCACCGCGTAGGTTGTTTTTCTGACAACATTTTCGCCCGTGTTTCAAAGAGTTTCACTTCGACCTGAAGACGCTCGTTGGAACACGGGCGAAACTGTTGTCAGAAAAACAACCTACGCGGTGACATCCCGAGAATGGAGAGTCTTTCAGAGTGAAATAATATAGAATGTCTATTGACCTACCACCTCCTGCCATACGTCTTTGCGACGACTTGCGGGGTATTGTGTAGATGTAGATGTAACAGAATACGTATATTCCAATTATTCTGTAGAATTGTTACCAACAGATGGGTCTATTAAATAAAAACAAAAAAAATCAGGAAGACAAATGGAGGATATCGACAATACACGCATGTAGACTACCAATTCTAATTATCTCCCACTCGATTGATATCATGTCCTTTTTGATCTCTAATGGTGCGAGGAAAAAACGAAATTTTAAATACATCTACAATAAATCTCCCCGAATTAACGTTGCTGATCTGATTTATGTTTTGGTTTGGTATGCGGTTATATGTTTCATTTACGGGTGGTGACCTAACATCCCCCGCCACACGTCCTTTAGGGGGTTTGGCGGGGTATTATTTGGACGTAGAGATCTGCCATAACATATACACCGTCAGGTCGTAATATAGGGGGAGGGGTTTGGTGGGTTGAAGACGGGCGCAGAGCGTTTTGAACTTCATATATATTTCATTCGTGAGAGAGCTAATTGATTTTTATTGCATCGCTCGTTTTGTTCGAACAGAACGAGAGACGCTTGCGAGATGAAGATCTCGCCGGATCTCGGAGATCCGAGCAGCGAAGTTTCCAGCAGTTGGCTGCCCTGGCGCTCGGCAGAGATGAAAAGCGCAGTGGGATTACTGGCATCTTGACCCATCAAAAGCGAATGAAGGCGAAGGAGTTCGTTTTTTCCTCACTGCGGTTAGCCGAGGGCGGGCAGGGGAGGGTGTGGGGGAGGTGGGGGAGCACCGGAGGGCGGAAAGGGGGGGGGGGGTAGGTGGCTGGAAGAGAGGGGGGAGGGGGATCCAGGACCGGAGTGAGGGGCACGGATTACAGCATCGGTGTGCAGTCTCGTTTTCCGGGGATTCCGAACTGTGGTCACCGTATTCGCTCTCTCTCGTTATCCGCACTCACGCCTCGTAACCATAATTAATTTTCTGTGCTGTACATCCTGTCTAGTCACAGTTTTAATGTGACCGATTCAAAGGAGAAAGTGCTACGTGATTAAACTAATCTGCATCTACTCAATGCCCCGCTAGCCACCGCAAGGGCGTGTGACAGGGGGTGCTTGGTCGCCACCCGTAATTAAAAAAAGAGACCACATGCAAAAGCCAAAATTGGTTACAATCCATAAACAGCACATGGTAGGCATTCATGCAAAAAACCCATACAACCCACACACTTGCAAACTCTCAAACTACCAACTAACATACACATGCACCTACAAATAT
Source organism: Hetaerina americana (assembly GCF_022747635.1). Taxonomy (NCBI): domain Eukaryota; kingdom Metazoa; phylum Arthropoda; class Insecta; order Odonata; family Calopterygidae; genus Hetaerina; species Hetaerina americana. The sequence goes on from NW_027287117.1 coordinate 1,821,848, forward strand.
ACCTGATGTCTTCGCAATGTTTAATTTTGTTCCAACTCGTAAAATAAATGTTCTTTAAAATTGGTTTTAAAAACTAATTCATCCACATCTACATACATCTGCATCTACATCAATACCCTGCGAGCAACCAAAAAGGTGTGTGGCAGGGGGGGCAGCACCAGGAGGAAAGGGTAAGAGATGAGAGGGTTAGGGTTTTTCAAACGGATGGGGCAAGGTGGTGATAGCCTGCAAAAAAAATATAAATATACTAGTATAACCATGCGCAGTCGCCACCTTGTAGGTTAATACTTATTGTGTCGAGCTTACTAGCGGGGGATTTCGACTACAACCCTTCTGGTCTCTTATTGTTCTTGGAAAAAATAACCATTTAAACCTGTCAGTCTTGCAGTCTATCTCTCTAATCTTTTATTCGTGATCCCTCTGCCCGTAATACGTTGGGGTTCGTATTATGTTCTTGATGTCATCGGAAAAGGACCCTTCTTTAAATGTTTTTAATAAGTTTAATCTATATTGTAAACGCCGCTGTGTAAGGGAATCCTAGCCTAAAGTGTCCAGCAAACTAGTTACCCTAATGCGTTGTTCATAACAATTTTTGACAAATCTAGCCCCCCTCCGCCGAACTCGATCCAATTCCGAAATCAAATTTATCTCCCGAGGATCTCATATACTGGCAGCATACTCTAGGTGGGGCCTGACTAGGGCAAGAAAACATCGTTCCTTGACTTTTTCGTCACATTTACCCAGCACTCTTTTTACAAATCCCAATTTTTTATTAACACGACCGCATATTTCTCGTATGTGCTTTCCCCAGGACAGATCGTGAGTAATATTTACACCCTAGTATTTAAAGGAATCTACCCTCGCGATTTCTGTTTGTTTCTCTTTGTACCTAAATCGGAGGGAATTTCACCTTTCCCAAAAATGTATTACTACGCATTTTTTCAAATTTAATTCCAATTTCCATGTATCGCACCAAGTCTGAATTGCATTTAGGTCGTTAGCTAACGTGACTCTGTCTTCGCGACTTCGAATGTCCCCATAAATCACCGCATCGTCAGCAAAAAGACTGAGCCTACTATTAACCACAGTACTGAGGTCATTTACGTAAATAAGTAACAAGAGGGGGCCTATGACATTTACCTGTGGTACACCCGATGTGACCTTGACAGTATCGGGTGATACACCGTCCAGGACGACTGCTTGAACGCGATTTTTTTAAATTGTCCAAACCAGCATATAATACTCCCGTGTATCCCATAAGTTTCCAACTTCGCGAGTAACTTGCAACGAGCGACTTTATCAAAAGCTTTTTTAAAATCAAGGAATATCGCATCAATTGGAATATTACTTTCACCGGAATGCATTATATCATGAACAAAGAGTGCGAGTTGAGTTTCGCAGGATCTACCTTTACGGAACCCGTGTCGGTTATTAATCAATAAATCTTGGCTATCGAGGTACCTCATTATGGAACTAACAATGATGTGCTCAAGAATCTTACAGGAGATGGAGGTGAGCGATATTGGCCTATAATTACTGGGGTCCTCCCGGTCTCCTTTTTAAATTTGGGTATTACAGAAGTTATCTTCCTGCTGCTTGGCACGCTTTCTTCTGCTAATGATTTCTTAAATATTATATTAAGATAAGGGGCAATTTCAGACGACAGTTCTTTATACACGCGAGCCGGTATCTCATCAGTTCCCGAAGATATGTTGGGGTCGATATTTCTAAGAAGTAACTCTATTCCGCGGGTGGAAAAGTCAATTGCTTGCATCGACTGCAGAAATGTTTTCGGAAGGTTCTCTGGTATATTCTGGGAGCATTTGTTGAAAACACTGTGGAAGAATGAGTTTAATATGTTGGCTTTATCTAAACTACTTGCTACTTTATCCCCCTTTTCGTTGTTCAATGAATTTACGGTGGACTTTCCCTGCACTTCCCTGACGCAGGACCAAAACATCTTTGAGTTGTCGTTTAAATGTTCACCTAATTTTTTCCTTTTGAATTCCGAATTTTGAATTCCTTCCTTCCGGAAGGCCTTCTTGGCAGTGGACCTATATGCTTTGTAATCCTGTATGGTTTCCTTGATTTTATCATGGGAGGAATCATTAACCGCGTTTTTATTCTGGCATGGCACACCCTTTGCCGTCTTAGCGCATAATACCCCTCAAGCTGCCGCAAGGGCGTGTGGCGGGGGGTGTTGGGGCACCACCCGTAAAATGAAACATGCAAAATCAACAACATGGAAAACTACACTCACAGCGGCGGTCACACTCATGCAAAAGCCCTTCAACCGACACTCATGCAAACACATATAAATCGTGGTATATCCGACGGATTGATGAAAACTAGCCACCGAAAGAGAATGAGTGACCGTGTTATCACTTAATCAGGGAACCTGGGAATGGAGAGGGGAGGGGAGGCGATGCTGCTACTTGCAGAGAGGTACAGAGCTCTTCCAGTTTACGCCTGACACCAGAGCAAGTATTTAAACTCCTCCGTTTAACAGCGGATAAGAAACATGATTTTAAACGAGACACAACTAAGGGCTCCATCAACGAGAGATTTTAAAACCATTCGTTCAATCCTTAAGCATTATGGGGCCTAAAGAGCAAAACCAAGGTTATGATTCCACAATGTTTTAGAAGTTTTAGTTGTCACGCATTCATGGTGAAATAAATGGCTCCACCATATATACTTCATCTTCATTCCTAGCCACTTGCCCTTTGTGGCACATTAAAGGATATTTTGTAGATGTAGACTACAATCCACGAATATGGCTCCCTGTAATCCACCACTTAAATGTGTGGAGGGTGGTGATTACGTAATATGCATGAACGTAAACGTAGAGCTCACTATTTTTCACTAAATATCAATGCCAATGAAACTTATAAACAATTTAAATAATAGAAACAATGTTTACAACAGTAACATGCACAAGAGTAAGCGTGTGTAAAATCCTTACCTATGCATTACAGACGAAGTTAAGTGGTTATTTATTGGAGCTTATTTTGCTCTAGTTAGACCGAATTTAGGATATGCTGCGAGCATTTGGGATCCTTGAGAGAAAATTTGGCAGAATTACATTAAGTCCAGAGGATATCCCACGGATTTGTAAAGAAAAAAAAACCACATGCAAAAGCCACAAATTTATACAGTCAATAAACAAAGATGGCATACAATCATGCAAGAACACTTACACCCCACACACACGCAAACTACATCTACATCTACATAATACCCCGCAAGCCGCCGCAAGGGCATGAAGCGGGGGGTGTTAGGTCACCAACCGTAAAAAGGAAAAATACCACATGCAAAAAAAAACAACACGGAAAATTACACCCACAGCAGCGCACACACTCATGCAAAAATCCCTTCATCCAACACTCATGCAAACACATATACCGCAAAACAACTAAAAAACTGCACCCCATGATGCAGCACGAAAGCTATCCTACAACACGGAAGCCAGGACACAACAAGCAAGAAATTGAAACATCACTACCACATGAAAATGCACCACAACACACTCTAACCCCAAAGAGTCTGTAAAAGGCGACCCAACGTTGCGGGTAGCAGGAATTTCCCCCCGCGGAGAGGTACGAGGGATTGAAAGGGAAACTTAAAAACAGATGAACGGAACACGAATGAGGTCTACATCTACATCTACATCTACATAATACCCCGCAAGCCGCCGCAAGGGCGTGTGGCGGGGGGTGTTAGGTCACCAACCGTAAAAACGAAAAATACCACATGCAAAAAACAACACAGAAAATTACACCCCAGCAGCGCACACACTCATGCAAAACTCCCTCCATCCAATACTCATGCAAACACATACACCGCAAAACAACAAAAAACTGCACCCCAGGATACAGCACGAAAGCCATCCTAAAACACGCAAGCCAGGACACAACAAGCAAGAATGTGAAACATCACTACCACATGAAAATGCACCACAAAACACTCAACCCCCCAAAGAGACAGTAAAAGGAAGGGAATTCGACCCAACGTTGCAGGTAGCAGGAATTTCCCCCCGCCGGGAGGGAAGAGGGACTGAAAGGGAAACTTAAAAACAGATGAACAGAACACGAATGATATCATGCGGAAAGAATGGGTTATTATAACAAAACACATAAGGTTAGTGGAGGAGCATGCATTTAAGTAGAACTAATTATTTTTTAGACACTGAGGGTGGCAAGTGGAATTTTTACTATCTATAATCCTACAGTTGCTATCCCGTATTGTCCGTGGGAAGAAGGAGTCCTTGAGTCGGCTAGTCCTGGCATCTATTTCCCGAATTTTATATGCATGATCCAAGCGACCAATGTATGTAGGAGTACGAATAATCTGCGAGACCTCGGTGCTGAAACATGCGGATCTGAATTTATTTAATAATTTCAGTCTTGCATTGAATCGTCTCTCTTCTAATGATTCCCACCCCAAATCCATGAGCATTTCGGTAACGCTTTGCGTTTTATCGTAGGAATTTTTTACAAAACGGGCTGCCCGGCGTTGAACCTTCTCAATTTCCCGAATGAGACCTTTTTCACTCGGGTCCCACACGCTGCATGCGTATTCTAAATGAGGCCTTACAAGAGCGTGGTAACAACGTTCCTTGACCTTTGAGTCACTTTTGCCGACAATGCGTCTAATGAATCCCAATTTTTTATTTGCTTGACCGCAGACTTTACGTATGTGAGTCCCCCAAGTTAAGTCTTTAGTGAATGTGACACCTAGGTATTTTACCGTATCAACTACTGCTAGGTCACCTCCAGCTAATTTGTAAGCAAATCCCGTTGATCTTTTAAAGAAATTTACCACTGAACATTTATTATAATTTAGAGTCAATCCCCAGTTAGAACACCATTTAGTAATGCAATCTAAATCCTGCGCTAGAATAAAACGATCCTCATCCCCAGATATCTCCCGATAGATCACCGTGTCATCCGCAAACATCCTAATGTTACTTTTCACTTCGCGGTTCAAATCGTTAACAAAAATCAAGAAAAGTAACGGCCCGATCACACTTCCCTGAGGTACCCCCGACGTGACTCGAACGCTGTCGGAACTAGCGCCATCAAGGACTACCCTCTGTTCCCGCTCTGAAAGAAAATCTTTAACCCAACTTATAGCGCCCTTGTTTATACCCGCGACCTTTAATTTATGAATGAGTTTACCATGTGGGACCTTATCAAATGCCTTTTGAAAATCTAAGAAGATGGCATCCACTTGCCTACCTCTCTCACCAGATACAAGTAAATCATGTGTAAATAATCCTAATTGGGTTTCGCAGGAGCGGGTTTTCCTGAATCCGTGTTGATTGTCACTTAAAAAGTTAATGTTGTCAAGGTGTCTCATTATTGAACTGACAATTATGTGCTCTAATATTTTACAACAGATAGAAGTGAGAGATATAGGTCTGTAATTACTGGGATCCTCCCTGTCACCACTTTTAAAAATAGGCGTTATTTGCGCGGTTTTCCAAATCTTAGGTACTTTGCACTCTGTGAGGGATTTGTTAAATATAAATTCAAGGTACGGGGCAATGTTTGGAGCTAAATGTTTTATCACCCTAGCTGGTATATTTTCGGGACCCGGGGATTTGTTGGGTTTAATCTCATTAAGTAATTTTAGAATTCCTTGTTGGTCCACTGTTATTTTTTCCATGGGTGGAGTATGTATTGTTTCTTGGAGATATGCGGTGGCAACATCATTCGAGAAAACGCTTTGGAAGAATGAATTTAAGATGTTAGCTTTAACCTCGCTGTCTGTATGAATTACATTGCTACAATCCCTTAAGCAAGCCACGGTTTGTTTACTCCCATTTACTTCCCTAACATATGACCAGAAAGCTTTGGGGTCAGTGTCCAAGTGCTCGCAAAGTACTTTGCGTTTAAATTCCAGTAAGGCGCTACGTAATTGTTTTTTGGTTTCAATTTTAGAGGATCTATATGTGTCCCATAATTGTGTATTCTCAGGAGATGATGTGTTCACGCCTGCCCTCTTTACCCTAGAGTGTAGCATTCTCTGCTTTCGAAGGGCTCTTCTAACGTCTTTATTGTACCACCTGGGGTCGCGATTTGCTTTAACGTATTTTATAGGTATGAAATCTACGATTCCTTTTTGCATGATATTGACAAATTCTGTCCAAGTTTCTTCCACGTTGGCATGACTTAAGCGGGTTTTGAACTCGGGTAGTGAAGAGTTTAATTGATTGGCAAAAGATTCAAAGTCTGCTTTATGGTAATTATAAATTTTTCTTTTTGGTTTAACAATCTTTTTTATTGCTATGTCCAAATGGACATTAATTGCTTTATGGTCACTCAAGCCCTCATCAGTTGATACACTAATAATACGTTCCGGCGTGTTTGTAAGAAATAGATCCAATATGTTTTTTCCACGGGTGGGCATGCGTACTGCTTGATGGAGGGAGTTTCTTTGAACCAATTTTATCATGGAATTGCAAGATTCGCGATCGCGGGTCCCAGATTTAACGATATTGCTGTCCCAATCTATACCAGGGAGGTTAAAGTCGCCACCAATTATGTTTATGCTGTTATTATATTTACGTGTAAACTTGTGAATTTGATCGTTGAGGGTGTGAAGTGTTTTCAAATCTGAGTCTGGAGGTCTGTAGAAAGAGCATAAATTTATGTTGGGTTGATTGGTCCGTAGTAAGGTGCACCAAACACTTTCTATGTTATTATTTTCAAATGAAACTTGCCTGCTTTCAAAATGACTTTTAACTGCCACGAAAACCCCTCCTCCGGGTCTTGTATCTCTATCGTGTCGGTAAACTTTGAAATCTATTGGGAAAATTTCTTGGTCATTAATATCATTGCACAGCCAACTCTCTGTGCCTAATACTATATCAGCGGAATGAGTTTGGATTATGTGTTCTAGATCCGCTGATTTGTTCTTGAGGCTTCTGCTCTGAGGTCATTCGGAAAGAATGGGTTACTCTAGCAAAACACATAAGGTTAGTGGAAGAGAATGCATTTAAATAGAACTAATTATTTTTTAGACGCTGAGGGTGGCAAGTGGAACTTTTGCTATCTATACCCCTGCAGTTGCTATCCCGTATTGTCCGTGGGAAGAAGGAGTCCTTGAGTCGGCTAGTTCTGGCAAAACTACCGACTAACATACACATGCACCTGAAAGTATACCTAACATCTCTATAGTGTTTAATTTTGTTCCGACTTGTAAATTCAAAGTTTTCAATATTTCTAAAGTGACTTCGGTTTCTTGCTATTATGATTACTGATTGTTCGGGGAAAGAATGAGTATTTGTACCTATCTGTCTTGGAATCTATCTCCCTTAGTTTATCTTTGTGGTCTGATCTACCTAAGTAGTGTGGGGCCATTATAATTCCTTCAGTGTCATATTTAAACTCGTTTGTTCTGAACCTTTCTAAAAGTCTAAGCCTCGCTTGTTCTCTCCGCACTTCAAGTGGTTCCCAGCCTAAATCCCCTAAGAGACCTGTCACACTTGTGTTTTTATCATAACAATTTTTAACAAATCTAGCGGATTTTCTCTGGACTTTATCTAATTCTTTTTGCCAAATTTTCTCCCACGGATCCCAAATACTTGCGGCATATTCCAAATGAGGTCTAACTAGAGCAAAATAACACCTCTCTTTAACTTTTTCATTACATTTCCCCACCACCCGTTTTATGAAGCCAAGTTTCTTTAAAGCTGATCCGCATATTGTCCTGATATGTGCTCCCCATGAAAGGCGTGGTGTTAGAACAACCCCCAAATATTTAACTTGATTTGCCGTAGTCAATACTGAACCCTCTATTTTGTAGTTTATATCCTGTTCCTCGCTTCCTTTATTCCAAAATTTCAAAACTGCACATTTATCTATATTAAGTGTTAATCCCCATTTATTGCACCATCCCGAGATATTGTCTAAGTCTCTAGAGAGTAGCTCGCGATCTAGTTGGCTCCTTATTTCCCTGATTACCACACTTAAGCATGTGTGTGTGTATATATGCACAGACTAGAGTGCGCATGTGTACTTTCGTGTCCCTGTGAAATTTGCTCAATTTTGGATGATAAGTTGGAATAATCATTTTCCCGAAAAGGAAGTGCAGTGTACATCTACATCTACATCTACTTAATACCCCGCAAGCCGCCGCAAGGGCGTGTGGCGGGGGGTGCTAGGACACCACCCATAATTTAGAAAAGAAAAAGAAAAAAAAACCGCATGCAATAACGACAAAATCATATATATAAAAAAAAAAAAACGGCATACATTCATGCATGAACACTTACACCCCACACACATGCAAACACAATAAAACTACCAACTAACATACACATGCACCTGAAAGTATACCTAAAAGCTTTGCAGTGTTTAACTTTGCTCCGACTTGTAAATTCAACGTTTTTAATATTTCTAAAGTGACTTCGGTTTCTTGCTATTATGATTTCTGATTGTTCGGGGAAAGAATGAGTATTTGTATCGGTCTGTCCTGGAATCTATCTCCCTTAGTTTATCTTTGTGGTCTGATCTACCTAAGTAGTGTGGGGCCATTATAATTCCTTCAGTGTCATAGTTAAACTCGTTTGTTCTGAACCTTTCTAAAAGTCTAAGCCTCGCTTGTTCTCTCCGCACTTCAAGTGTAAATGCGTCGCGTATCAGAAAACCGATGAAGATGCGCCATGCTTTCTCCGCGAGGAAGAGGAGAGGGGAGGCGGGTGGTGTGGCGGAAAATAAATTCACGAACGGGGGGCCCAACCCCTTCTGAAAGTTGTGAGCGCCTCCCCTCCGCCGCCGCCCCACCCCCCACCCTCCGTGCCCGCATTCACCTTGACCATGACCGTGACCTTGGGAAGGTGACTTCTGGAGAGAGGATGAAGAGGGGGTGAGTGCTATGAGGGGCAACGGAGGGGGAGGGAGGTGGAATGAGTGAGGGGGAGGTGGGGGAAGGGGGGGGGGGAGCGAAGAGGATGTGGTTCAGGAGAGAGACAGCATTCGCGAATTCGTCTCCTCCTTCACTCCGGCTGCGCGTTCGTATTTCTCAAATCTCTGCCTCCGCTCTCCCCTCTATTCATTCGTGAGGAGAAAGAGGAGAAAGAGGAGAAAGAGGAGAAAGAGGAGGAAGAGGAGGGAGAAGTTTGGTCTGATTGTCGATTATTAAATGCGCATTTCTTACAATATTTCCAATTCCATATCATCATTTTACCATGCAGATAACTACGGTACTACAATTACGGCAACATCTGGGGCTAGAGCGTATAATATGATTTTAAAAAAATTTAAAGCCACCGACAACACTGACATTGATTTAGAAATACTACCTTGATCAAAAAGTTCCCGGAATAACCACCGTGTGGCGCTCCCATCGTTCCGATTTGAGTTCTGTTTTTTTTGTTAAATTGGTACATCTGTTGTTGATATTCCCTTTAAATCTTAGTGTCATAACTTGACATTTGCAAAAGTTACGTAGCCAAGAGTACATCTATCTCTGTGTGTGTTGGCGATTTTTTACAATTTCAGAAATGGATTTAAATTTGCAACAACGAATTTGTATTAAATTTTGCGTAAAAAACGGATTTACTGGCGCACGGACGTTAAAAATGTTGGAAAAGTGTTTCGGCAACGATTCTCTAAAAAAAACGGTCGTTTACCAGTGGCACGAGCGGTTCAGAAGTGGTCGTGAGTCAATCGAAGATGATGAACGCAGTGGCAGACCATCGACATCGAAAGTCGGTGAAAAAATTGATAAAGTAAAAGAAATGTTGGTCAATAACCGCAAATTAACCATCAGGGAAATAGCGGAGGACTTGAACATTGCCTATGGATCCGCCCAAGACATTGTGGTTAATGATTTGGGTTTCCGTCGTGTAGCAGCAAAGTTGGTGCCAAAAGACCTCAATTTCATGAAAAAAAGAGACCGTGTTGACGTCGCAAAAGACATGATTTGCGAGGCTGAATCCGATCCCACATTCATCAAAAGGATCATTACTGGAGACGAGACGTGGGTTTATGAGTACGACACGCAATCCAGACATCAGGCAAGTGAATGGCGTTCACCAAATGAGCCGAGACCAAAAGAACCACGTCGTTTTCAGTCAAAAAAGAAGGCAATGCTGACGGTTTTCATGGATTACAACGGTGTAGTGCATCATGAATTTTTGCCAGAAGGCCAGACAGTAAACAAAGAGTATTATTTGGGCGTTATGAGACGTTTGCGTGAAGCAATTCACCGAAAGAGACCAGAAATGTGGGCAGAAAACTCTTGGATTTTGCACCATGATAACGCACCGTCGCACAGTGCTATCATTATTCGTAATTTTTTGACGAAAAATGCAACAAATACCATCCAACAGCCACCGAATTCACCTGATTTGGCTCCCTGTGACTTCTTTCTGTTCAATCGAGTTAAAAAACCATTACGGGGAACGCGTTTTAGCAGCCGAGAGGAAGTAATGGAAAAATCGCAGGAAGCACTGATGGACATACCGAAAACCGAATATAAAAAATGTTTCGAGGATTGGATCAAGCGCTGGCATAAGTGTGTTGCAGTCGATGGGGATTACTTTGAAGGGGACAATATAGATTTAGATGAATAAACTTGTATTTTTAATTTTCTGAATAAATTCCGGGAAATTTTTGATCAAGGTAGTACATTTGACACACACTTCTCCACAAAGGCGTCCTAAATTACAGTCAGTCACAAATAAGGTCGTTATTCAAAATAAAAATAATTTAACTATACTTGTTATAAATTGCACAAGCCTCAAAAACAAATCAGCGGATCACGAACCCATAATCCAAACTCATTCCGCTGATATAGTATTAGGCACAGAGAGTTGGCTGTGTAATGACATAAACGACCAAGAAATTTTCCCTAATAGATTTCAAAGTTTACCAACAAGACAGAGTTTCAAGACCCGGAGGAGGGGTTTTCGTGGCAGTTAAAAGTCATTTTGAAAGCAGGCAAGTATCATTTGAAAATAATAACATAGAAAGTGTTTGGTGCACCTTCCTACGTTCCAATCAAGCCAACATAAATTTAGGCTCTTTCTACAGACCTCCAGACTCAGATTTGAAAACACTTCATACCCTCAATGAAACAAACAAATTTTCAATTTTTCACGTAAAAATAATAACAGCATCAACATGATTGTTGGCGACTTTAACCTCCCTGATATTGATTGGGGCGGCAATAGCGTTGAATCTGGGACCCGCGATCGCGAATCTTGCAATTTCTTGATAAAATTGGTTCAAAGAAACTCCCTCCATCAAGCAGTACGGATGCCCACTCGTGGAAAGAACATATTGGACCTATTTCTTACAAACACGCCTGAACGTGACTTATCTTTATCGGGTGAGAGATGTAGGCAAGTAGATGCGATCTTTTTCGATTTTCAAAGGCATTTGATAAGGTTCCCCATGGTGAACTCATTCATAAAGTAAAGGTCGCGGGTATAAACAAGGGCGCAATAAATTGGGTTGAGAACTTTCTTTCAGAGCGGGGACAGAGGGTAGTCCCCCCCCGCCACACGCCCTTGCGGCGGTCACCAACCGTACCACGGTTCCACGGAACCACGGTACCACGGAAAATCACGTACCGTACCAACTTAGGTCACCAACCGTAAAAAGGAAAAATATAAGTGCTCATGCATGAATGCATGCCATGTTTTTTTTTATATATGATTTTGTGGTTATTGCATGCGGTTTCTTTTCTTTTTCTTTTCTAAATTACGGGTGGTGTCCTAACACCCCCCGCCACACGCCCTTGCGGCGGCTTGCGGGGTATTAAGTAGATGTAGATAGGTGCGATATTATCGCATATGCGGATGACATCGCATGAACTATTCCTGGAAACATCAGAAAAGAGCTGGAAATGTTGGCGGAAAAAACTCTACTTATCATAGATACCTGGGCAATAAGTAACAAACTGAAGTTATCCATAGAAAAAAGCCAATACATGAACTCAGGAGCAAATATATTAAGAAACCCGGCATGTAAAATCAATGGGAAACAGCTAAAGAGAACGAAGACCTTTAAATACCTCGGCATACACATAGACGATAAACTTCCTCATGTGAACTACAACCTCATGTGAACTACACTTGCTCGGAGGTAAAGACTATCTTTGGTGCCATAAGAAGGCTTTGCCGTTGTACATATGGCCTCAAACCGATGGAAAACATCTATGAGGGAGTAGTAATACCCACTATCACTTATGGGTGCGAATTTTGGTCCCACAGAGTCAATCTCGCAAGATTAGGCTGGGAACCACTTGAAGTGCGGAGAGAACAAGCGAGGCTTAGACTTTTAGAAAGGTTCAGAACAAACGATTTTAAATATGACACTGATGGAATTATGATGGCCCCACACTACTTAGGTAGATCAGACCACAAAGATAAACTAAGGGAGATAGATTCCAGGACAGATAGGTACAAATACTCATTCTTTCCCCGAACAATCAGAAATCATAATAGTAAGAAACCGAAGTCACTTTAGAAATATTAAAAACGTTGAATTTACAAGTCGGAACAAAATTAAACCCTATAGAGATGTTAGGTATACTTTCAGGTGCATGTGTATGTAAGGTGTAGATTGAGTGTTTGCATGTGTGTGGGATGTAAGTGTTCATGCATGAATTTATGCCAAGTTTTTTTTTAATATGATTTTATGGTTATTGCATGCGGTTTTTTTCTCTTTCTTTTCTAAATTACGGGTGGTGTCCTAACACCCCCCGCCACACGCCCTTGCGGCGGCTTGCGGGGTATTAAGTAGATGTAGATGTAGATGTAGATTCGAGAGAAAACTAAAGGAGGCACAGCGTGTCTGCTTGATAGCGATGTGCAATAGCTATTCCACCGTGAGCTGCGCCACCCTCTGTATAGTGGCTGCAACTCCACCTCTAAAATACCGAATTTGGGAAAGAATTGCTCTCAACAAATGGAGGAAAAAATTAAATATAGAGTATTTCAACCTCTCGTTAGATGCAGAAAATGCAATATAAAGATCAAGATTAAAAATACTACATCTACATGATCACTACTGAGACAGGAAACACAAAGAGAATGGAACGACGAATGGAACAGAACCGAAAAGGGAAGGAAAACGCACCGTATATTTCCGAACATAGATGACCGGATTAAATTAAATATTAAACACTCCTCAGCAAGCACACAAGTGTTAACTGGACATGGGAACTTTAACTCCTACTTACACTTCATAGGGAAATGTTTTACCCCTCTGTGTAACTGTGGAAAAGAAGACACAGCAGAACGTAGACTGGAGGATTGTGTATTCATCTACATCTACATCTACATAATACCCCGCAAGCCGCCGCAAGGGCGTGTGGCGGGGGGTGTTAGGTCACCAACCGTAAAAACGAAAAATACCACATGCAAAAAACAACACGGAAAATTACACCCCAGCAGCGCACACACTCATGCAAAACTCCCTCCATCCAATACTCATGCAAACACATACACCGCAAAACAACAAAAAAACTGCACCCCAGGATACAGCACGAAAGCCATCCTAAAACACGCAAGCCAGGACACAACAAGCAAGAATGTGAAACATCACTACCACATGAAAATGCACCACAAAACACTCAACCCCCCAAAGAGACAGTAAAAGGAAGGGAATTCGACCCAACGTTGCAGGTAGCAGGAATTTCCCCCCGCCGGGAGGGAAGAGGGACTGAAAGGGAAACTTAAAAACAGATGAACAGAACACGAATGATATCATGCGGAAAGAATGGGTTATTATAACAAAACACATAAGGTTAGTGGAGGAGCATGCATTTAAGTAGAACTAATTATTTTTTAGACACTGAGGGTGGCAAGTGGAATTTTTACTATCTATAATCCTACAGTTGCTATCCCGTATTGTCCGTGGGAAGAAGGAGTCCTTGAGTCGGCTAGTCCTGGCATCTATTTCCCGAATTTTATATGCATGATCCAAGCGACCAATGTATGTAGGAGTACGAATAATCTGCGAGACCTCGGTGCTGAAACATGCGGATCTGAATTTATTTAATAATTTCAGTCTTGCATTGAATCGTCTCTCTTCTAATGATTCCCACCCCAAATCCATGAGCATTTCGGTAACGCTTTGCGTTTTATCGTAGGAATTTTTTACAAAACGGGCTGCCCGGCGTTGAACCTTCTCAATTTCCCGAATGAGACCTTTTTCACTCGGGTCCCACACGCTGCATGCGTATTCTAAATGAGGCCTTACAAGAGCGTGGTAACAGCGTTCCTTGACCTTTGAGTCACTTTTGCCGACAATGCGTCTAATGAATCCCAATTTTTTATTTGCTTGACCGCAGACTTTACGTATGTGAGTCCCCCAAGTTAAGTCTTTAGTGAATGTGACACCTAGGTATTTTACCGTATCAACTACTGCTAGGTCACCTCCAGCTAATTTGTAAGCAAATCCCGTTGATCTTTTAAAGAAATTTACCACTGAACATTTATTATAATTTAGAGTCAATCCCCAGTTAGAACACCATTTAGTAATGCAATCTAAATCCTGCGCTAGAATAAAACGATCCTCATCCCCAGATATCTCCCGATAGATCACCGTGTCATCCGCAAACATCCTAATGTTACTTTTCACTTCGCGGTTCAAATCGTTAACAAAAATCAAGAAAAGTAACGGCCCGATCACACTTCCCTGAGGTACCCCCGACGTGACTCGAACGCTGTCGGAACTAGCGCCATCAAGGACTACCCTCTGTTCCCGCTCTGAAAGAAAATCTTTAACCCAACTTATAACGCCCTTGTTTATACCCGCGACCTTTAATTTATGAATGAGTTTACCATGTGGGACCTTATCAAATGCCTTTTGAAAATCTAAGAAGATGGCATCCACTTGCCTACCTCTCTCACCAGATACAAGTAAATCATGTGTAAATAATCCTAATTGGGTTTCGCAGGAGCGGGTTTTCCTGAATCCGTGTTGATTGTCACTTAAAAAGTTAATGTTGTCAAGGTGTCTCATTATTGAACTGACAATTATGTGCTCTAATATTTTACAACAGATAGAATTATAGAATAGATAGAATATTCTATGAGACAGAGCGACAACTCTTATGGAACAGTATGGAAGAGAAGCTAAAAAGCATTAGAGAAATAATTCTCATTCTGCATAAAGAAAAACAATAAGCTACTTAAAAAATTTGCAATAAGAAAACCGGCAAATACTGAACCACGACAAGTGAAATAACTGAAAAATATTTTGTGTAAAATGTAGAAATGTATTCTCCTATTTATCTATTGAGTGATTTTTTTCTTGAATTGTTCATCATTAGTTGAACTCCTAACATATATAAGCACCTGTGGATGTTACAATTTAAGAATAACTCAATAACTTGTTTCCTTATGTCTGATTATTGTTTGTAAGGGGAACTAAGATTCAAAGGAATTCCCAACTAACTGAAGTAAAATAAAAGTGAACCCAGGAAACTATTGGTCAAATGGGTCCAAAAAATTAAATCTACATAATACCCCACAAGCCGCCGCAAGGGCGTGTGGCGGGGGTTGTTAAGTCACCAACTTTAAAAAGGAACAATACCACATGACATAACCCACATTTATTATCATAAACCATTCCTTCCGAATGACCTCATAAGTGTTCTTTTCATCTGTTTTTAAGTCTCTCCTTCAATCCCTCGTCCCTCTCCGCGGGGGGACATTCCTGCTACCTGCAACGTTGGGTCGCATTCCCTACCATTCACAGTCTCCTCGGGGGATAGTGTTTTGTGGTGCATGTTCGTGTGGTGGTGATGTTTCACATTCTTTCTTGTTGCGTCCTGGCTTGCGTGTTGTTGGATGGCTTTCGTGCTGCATTCTGGGGTGCAGTTGTTTGTTGGTTTATGGTATGTGTTTGCATGAGGGTTGGATGAAGTGATTTTTGCATGTGTGTGTGCGCTGCGGTGGGTGTACTTTTCCATGTTGTTGTTCTTGCATGTGGTATTGTTATCTTTTGCGAGTGGTATTGTTATCTTTTGCGAGTGGTGACCTGACACCCACCGCCACACGCCCTTGCGGCAGCTTGCGGGGTATTATGTAGATTTATATTCTCTGTTTTCGAAGGGGATTTTTAACATCTTTATTGATTGTACCACCTGGGGTCGCGATTTGCTTTAACGTATTCTATAGGGATAAAATCTGTGATGCCTTTGTGCATAATA
This sequence comes from Hetaerina americana, assembly GCF_022747635.1. Classification (NCBI taxonomy): domain Eukaryota; kingdom Metazoa; phylum Arthropoda; class Insecta; order Odonata; family Calopterygidae; genus Hetaerina; species Hetaerina americana. The sequence goes on from NW_027287117.1 coordinate 1,838,027, forward strand.
TTTGCGAATTCGGTCCAAATTTCTTCCACGTTGGCATGACTCAAGCGGGTTTTGAACTCGAGTAGTAAAGACTTAAATTAACAGGCCAGTTTCAAAGTCTGGTTTATGGAAATTATAATTTTTTCTTTTCGGTTTAAAAATCTTTTTTATTTCTGCGAGCAAGTTGATATTAATTGCTTTATGGTCACTCAAGTCCTCGTCAGTTGATACACTAATAATACGTTCAGGTGTGTTTGTAAGAAATAGGTCCAACATTATCTTTCCACGGGAGCACTGTTTGATGGAGGCAGTTTCTTTGAACCAATTTCATAATGGAATTTAAAGATTCGTTTGCATCATACAATTTTTTACCCTTACGATTACAAGATTCGCCACGTGTTTGTGTGTGTGTAATGGAGTGGATGTAGTTTTAATTTATTTATTTATTACCTAGCAAACCACCACTAGATTGTGCGGTAGTGTGGCTAATGACCGAGCACTCCTTGCCACACGTCCGCGCGACGCCTCGCGAGCTATTGCACAGATGTAGACGTTCTTATGTGTGTACTAACATTCTGCCTCTTACTTTGAGGGTGGCATTGCAGGACACCCCGCGTGTGCGTAGAAGAGCTATTCTGTTATTGTTGCACGGGTGTTCACCTATATTTGATTGACTCCCTTCCATGGCTGTCGGAGTCTGACGTAGATATTGGCATGGTTCGCAGCGGTTCGAGGGAATAAACAGTTGTTACTGACTGTCTGGCATGCATGTACACACACTCGCCGAGACTGGTGGAGGAGGAGGGGTGCTGGGAGGAGGAGAAATGAGTTGCCGGAGAGTTGGTTTCGTTTTCCTCCTCTGCGACCGCTCTTAACAAAAAAGGCGACGCCCGTCTCGGGTAAGAGACTCCACGCCGGGGCGGGAGGGAACGAGGAACCCCATCGCTCGTAATATTTCCGGGGAGCGGGAGAAGGCCGAACTCGCTGCCGATCCAATGAGGACCCCACTCTGCACGGCTCATCGTCAACGAAAGAAATTAAAATTTACCATTTTTCGATTTGGCGATATAGAAAAAACACTCGGTGTGACATTCACCTCAAACGTCGTATGTATTTTACGGCTTATCACTTACCCCTCCCACATGGTGCTTGCACTCCCTGCCACACACCTATTTGGTGGATCGTAGGGTATTTATGTGGATGCCGATGGCCCTCACCCCAAGGTGTAATCATGAGTTCATGGCTGGGGCCTTACTGGCGCACTCCCTGCCACACGTCTTCGCCACGGTATGTGAGGTGTTATTTACAGACTAATTAGAGTTCAGCTAGTTTGGAAAGGTTTGGCCTGCCTTCCTATGGTGTAGGCCTGTCGTATACATGGCTTTGGTTCATTTTTATTCCTTTTTTTTGCTTATAACAAGTAATTTATTAGCTGATTTAACCCCCTCCCATATATGGTATTGCATTTATCATGTAGTTTGTCTTAGAGTCGGAGAACTATCGTACAGTTTTTATACCACATTTGTCCGGATTTGATGGTTGCTGATTTATAAAATTAGGTTCCATTCCAGTATGCACACAAATATGCACGGAATTTGATAGTTTTTCACTACTGCTATTTTCCATTTTTCCTTTCTCCCTTCCTCTCCCTTATCCTCTCACACCATCTACATCTACATCTACATAATACCCCGCAAGCCGCCGCAAGGGCGTGTGGCGGGGGGTGTTAGGTCACCAACCGTAAAAACGAAAAATACCACATGCAAAAAACAACACGGAAAATTACACCCCAGCAGCGCACACACTCATGCAAAACTCCCTCCATCCAATACTCATGCAAACACATACACCGCAAAACAACAAAAAACTGCACCCCAGGATACAGCACGAAAGCCATCCTAAAACACGCAAGCCAGGACACAACAAGCAAGAATGTGAAACATCACTACCACATGAAAATGCACCACAAAACACTCAACCCCCCAAAGAGACAGTAAAAGGAAGGGAATTCGACCCAACGTTGCAGGTAGCAGGAATTTCCCCCCGCCGGGAGGGAAGAGGGACTGAAAGGGAAACTTAAAAACAGATGAACAGAACACGAATGATATCATGCGGAAAGAATGGGTTATTATAACAAAACACATAAGGTTAGTGGAGGAGCATGCATTTAAGTAGAACTAATTATTTTTTAGACACTGAGGGTGGCAAGTGGAATTTTTACTATCTATAATCCTACAGTTGCTATCCCGTATTGTCCGTGGGAAGAAGGAGTCCTTGAGTCGGCTAGTCCTGGCATCTATTTCCCGAATTTTATATGCATGATCCAAGCGACCAATGTATGTAGGAGTACGAATAATCTGCGAGACCTCGGTGCTGAAACATGCGGATCTGAATTTATTTAATAATTTCAGTCTTGCATTGAATTGTCTCTCTTCTAATGATTCCCACCCCAAATCCATGAGCATTTCGGTAACGCTTTGCGTTTTATCGTAGGAATTTTTTACAAAACGGGCTGCCCGGCGTTGAACCTTCTCAATTTCCCGAATGAGACCTTTTTCACTCGGGTCCCACACGCTGCATGCGTATTCTAAATGAGGCCTTACAAGAGCGTGGTAACAACGTTCCTTGACCTTTGAGTCACTTTTGCCGACAATGCGTCTAATGAATCCCAATTTTTTATTTGCTTGACCGCAGACTTTACGTATGTGAGTCCCCCAAGTTAAGTCTTTAGTGAATGTGACACCTAGGTATTTTACCGTATCAACTACTGCTAGGTCACCTCCAGCTAATTTGTAAGCGAATCCCGTTGATCTTTTAAAGAAATTTACCACTGAACATTTATTATAATTTAGAGTCAATCCCCAGTTAGAACACCATTTAGTAATGCAATCTAAATCCTGCGCTAGAATAAAACGATCCTCATCCCCAGATATCTCCCGATAGATCACCGTGTCATCCGCAAACATCCTAATGTTACTTTTCACTTCGCGGTTCAAATCGTTAACAAAAATCAAGAAAAGTAACGGCCCGATCACACTTCCCTGAGGTACCCCCGACGTGACTCGAACGCTGTCGGAACTAGCGCCATCAAGGACTACCCTCTGTTCCCGCTCTGAAAGAAAATCTTTAACCCAACTTATAGCGCCCTTGTTTATACCCGCGACCTTTAATTTATGAATGAGTTTACCATGTGGGACCTTATCAAATGCCTTTTGAAAATCTAAGAAGATGGCATCCACTTGCCTACCTCTCTCACCAGATACAAGTAAATCATGTGTAAATAATCCTAATTGGGTTTCGCAGGAGCGGGTTTTCCTGAATCCGTGTTGATTGTCACTTAAAAAGTTAATATTGTCAAGGTGTCTCATTATTGAACTGACAATTATGTGCTCTAAGATTTTACAACAGATAGAAGTGAGAGATATAGGTCTGTAATTACTGGGATCCTCCCTGTCACCACTTTTAAAAATAGGCGTTATTTGCGCGGTTTTCCAAATCTTAGGTACTTTGCACTCTGTGAGGGATTTGTTAAATATAAATTCAAGGTACGGGGCAATGTTTGGAGCTAAATGTTTTATCACCCTAGCTGGTATATTTTCGGGACCCGGGGATTTGTTGGGTTTAATCTCGTTAAGCAATTTTAGAATTCCTTGTTGGTCCACTGTTATTTTTTCCATGGGTGGAGTATGTATTGTTTCTTGGAGATATGCGGTGGCAACATCATTCGGGAAAACGCTTTGGAAGAATGAATTTAAGATGTTAGCTTTAACCTCGCTGTCTGTATGAATTACATTGCTACAATCCCTTAAGCAAGCCACGGTTTGTTTACTCCCATTTACTTCCCTAACATATGACCAGAAAGCTTTGGGGTCAGTGTCCAAGTGCTCGCAAAGTACTTTGCGTTTAAATTCCAGTAAGGCGCTACGTAATTGTGTTTTGGTTTCAATTTTGGAGGATCTATATGTGTCCCATAATTGTTTATTCTCAGGGGATGATGTGTTCACGCCTGCCCTCTTTACCCTAGAGTGTAGCATTCTCTGCTTTCGAAGGGCTTTTCTAACGTCTTTATTGTACCACCTGGGGTCGCGATTTGCTTTAACGTATTTTATAGGTATGAAATCTACGATTCCTTTTTGCATGATATTGACAAATTCTGTCCAAGTTTCTTCCACGTTGGCATGACTTAAGCGGGTTTTGAACTCGGGTAGTGAAGAGTTTAATTGATTGGCAAAAGATTCAAAGTCTGCTTTATGGTAATTATAAATTTTTCTTTTTGGTTTAACAATCTTTTTTATTGCTATGTCCAAACACCACCACCATACCTTCCCACCTGGTGCTTGTGCCCCCTGCCACACGCCTCTTTGGTGGATCGCGGGGTATTTCTGTCGATTCAAAAGTGAGATCTACATCTAGTACCCCGTAAGCCTCCGCAAGGGCGTATGGCGGGGGGTGCTAAGACACCACCCGTAATTTAGAAAAGAAAAAAAACTGCATGCAATAACCACAAAATCATACATCCACAAAAAAAACATGGCATACATTCATGCAAGAACACTTACACCCCACTCACACACGCAAACACTCAAACCACCAACTAACATACACATGCATCTACAAATATACCTAATATTTTTGCAATGTTTAATTCTGTTCCGACTTGTAAATTCAATGATTTTAATATTTCTAAAGTGACTTCGGTTTCTTACTATTATGATTTCTGATTTCTCGCGGAAAAAATAAGTACTTGTATCTATCTGTACTGGAATCTATCTCCCTTAGTTTATCTTTGTGGTCTGATCTACCTAAGTAGTGTGGGGTCATTATAATTCCTTCAGTGTCATAGTTAAACTCGTTTGTTCTGAACCTTTCTAAAAGTCTAAGCCTCGCTTGTTCTCTCCGTACTTCAAGTGGTTCCCAGCCTAAATCCCCTAAGAGACCTGTCACACTTGTGTTCTTATCATAACAATTTTAAATGAATCTAGTGGATTTTCCCTGGACTTTATCTAATTCTTTTTGCCAAATATTCTCCCAAGGATCCCAAATACTGGCGGCATATTCCAAATGTGGTCTAACTAGAACAAAATAACACCTCTCTAACTTTTTCATTACATTTCCCCACCCCCCCGTTTTATGAAGCCAAGTTTCTTTAAAGCTGATCCGCATATTGTCCCAATATTTGCTCCCCATGAAAGGCGTGCTGTTAGAACTACCCCCAAATATTTAACTTGATTGACCGTAGTCAGTTCCGAACCCTCTATTTCGTAGCTTATATCCCGTTCGTCGCTTCCTTTATTCCAAAATTTCAAAACCGCGCATTTATCTATATTAAGTGTTAATCCCCATGCACCTCCAGAGCGCGATCGTTCGTGAACGGACGAGGAAAATACCGACTCGACCGAGTCGAAAAACGGTCGGCGGGGCGAGGGCTGTTGCGGAGGCCAGCACGACCCGTCGCTGTTGTCTAAGGGACGAGAACAGGGAAGTTGAACTCCAGACACCGCGGGGGTAAGAGTCGGAGGACCACGGAGGGGGGGGGGGGTAACGGGGGAGAGGAGACATTCGCGAGGGCGGAGACAAGGGGTTGGAAGTTCCAGGCAACGAGTGCGGAGGGATTGATTAGCTGGATACGTCGGAGTAGGTTGTGCAACAAGCGGACGCGGCAAGGAAGCTTGCTGACTGGTCAACGGCGGGGGTTGAAAGTGGAGGGAGTGAGGGAGGGGGTTTGGAGTGAGAGAGAGAGACGACTTAGAGGAGAGATGACGTAAGCTCTTAAAGTACCGAGGGGAGGTGTGAAGGAGGGGAGGGCATGACTGGGTAAGAAGGATGGCGAGATGGTGGCGAGAGGCTCGCCTGTAAACCGGCTCCACGGGAGGAGGCCTTCCTTTAAATGGCAAGGCAAATACCACGAGCGCAGCAGCTAAAACCCCTAACTACCGCCGCGAAGAGTCTCGGCATACCCCCTGGCAACCGATAGGTGATGAGCGTGGCGTTTGACATGCAGACATTCAAAAATATGCACGCGTAATTGGTCACCACGGAGACGTCATCGAATTTTACCAACCGGTTACCCATTCTGACTCGGTGGAATTTCAGACATCGGTCTATCTGGCTGCGGAGGGAAACCCGACGCCTTCCTTAATATGAATAGGAATTCTTCGTTCTACCATAAGAATGATCTCCCAGCACCTGCAAACATGAAATGTTACATAGAGGATATTCTATTATAAATATTAGCACATTTAATTCCGGAAGAATAAACAGGCAAAAGATGGGATAAAGAACAAATCTCTGAAAGTACACATACGTCGCCTACATGTACTGACGAAAATGTGGAGAAAAGGTGCTTTTTATCTTTGGTAATGTCTCATATTCATCTACATCTACATAATACCCCGCAAGCCGCCGCAAGGGCGTGTGGCGGGGGGTTGAGTACATCTACATCTACATAATACCCCGCAAGGGCGTGTGGCGGGGAGTAACTATACTGCGAGCGTATATCCATTTAAAAAAACATTAATTGCAGAATTGGATAGGATACAGAGAAAGGCCGCTAGGTTCGTGAAATACTCTTACCACAGTGCATCCAGCGTCACACATATAATACAGAATCTGGGGTGGGAACCTTTAGTTATGCGAAGACTCAGGGCTATATTTAACTTATTAAAAAGATATAAAGCGTGTGGTTTTGCATTCGAAATTGGATATTAAGCCCCTCATTACATTGGCAGGGTCCACAAATGTCACAAAGTTAGAGAGACTGTCGAAATAATACATCTACATCTACATAATACCCCGCAAGCCGCCGCAAGGGCGTGTGGCGGGGGGGGGGGTGTTAGGAAACCACCCGTAATTTAGAAAAGAAAAAGAGAAAAAAACGGCATGCAATAACCACAAAATCATATATAAAAAAACATGGCATACATTCATGCATGAACACTTACACCCCACACACATGCAAACACTCAAACTACCAACTAACATACACATGCACCTGAAAGTATACCTAACATCTCTATAGTATTTAATTTTGTTCCGACTTGTAAATTCAACGTTTTTAATATTTCTAAAGTGACTTCACATCTACATCTACATAATACCCCGCAAGCCGCCGCAAGGGCGTGTGGCGGGGGGTGTTAGGTCACCAACCGTAAAAAAGAAAAATACCACATGCAAAAAAACAACACGGAAAATTACACCCACAGCAGCGCACACACTCATGCAAAAATCCCTTCATCCAATACTCATGCAAACACATATACCGCAAAACAACTAAAAAACTGCACCCCATGATGCAGCACGAAAACCATCCTACAACACGGAAGCCAGGACACAACAAGCAAGAAATTGAAACATCACTACCACATGAAAATGTACCACGAAACACTCTACCCCCAAAGAGTCTGTAAAAGGCAGGGAATGCGACCCAACGTTTCAGGTAGCAGGAATTTCCCCCCGCGGAGAGGGACGAGGGACTGAAAGGGAAACTTAAAAACAGATGAACAGAACACGAATGAGGTCATTCGGAAAGAATGGGTTATTATAACAAAACACACAAGGTTAGTGGAAGAGCATGCATTTAAATACAACTAATTATTTTTTAGACGCTGAGGGTGGCAAGTGGAATTTTTGCTATCTATAACCCTGCAGTTGCTATCCCGTATTGTCCGTGGGAAGAAGGAGTCCTTGAGTCGGCTAGTTCTGGCATCTATTTCCCGAATTTTATATGCATGATCCAAGCGACCAATGAATGTAGGAGTACGAATAATTTGCGAGACCTCGGTGCTGAAACATGCGGATCTAAATTTATTTAATAATTTCAATCTTGCATTGAATCGTCTCTCAGCCAATGATTCCCACCCCAAATCCATGAGCATTTCGGTGACGCTTTGCGTTTTATCGTAGGAATTTTTTACAAAACGGGCTGCCCGGCGTTGAACCTTCTCAATTTCCCGAATGAGGCCTTTTTCACTCGGATCCCACACGCTGCATGCGTATTCTAAATGAGGCCTTACAAGAGCGTGGTAACAACGTTCCTTGACCTTCGAGTCACTTTTGCCGACAATGCGTCTAATGAATCCCAATTTTTTATATGCTTGACCGCAGACTTTACGTATGTGAGTCCCCTAAGTTAAGTCTTTTGTGAATGTGACACCTAGGTATTTTACCGTATCAACTACTGCCAGGTCACCTCCAGCTAATTTGTAAGCAAATCCCGTTGATCTTTTAAAGAAATTTACCACTGAACATTTATTATAATTTAGAGTCAATCCCCAGTTAGAACACCATTTAGTAATGCAACCTAAATCCTACTCTAGAATAAAACGATCCTCATCCCCAGATATCTCCCGATAGATCACCGTGTCATCCGCGAACATCCTAATTTTACTTTTCACTTCGCGGTTCAAATCGTTAACAAAAATCAAGAAAAGCAACGGCCCGATCACACTTCCCTGAGGTACCCCCGACGTGACTCGAACGCTGTCGGAACTAGCGCCATCAAGGACTACCCTCTGTTCCCGCTCTGAAAGAAAATCTTTAACCCAACTTATGGCGCCCTTGTTTATACCCGCGACTTCGGTTTCTTACTATTATGATTTCTGATTGTTCGGGGAAATAATGAGTATTTGTACCTATCTGTCCTGGAATCTAACTCCCTTAGTTTATCTTTGTGGTCTGATCTACCTAAATAGTGTGGGGCCATTATAATTCCTCCAATAATAGATTCGGGCATTTGTTATTCCCGCGCACTATTAGCGAAAACAATGAAAGAGGGAGCTCCTATGAAAGTAATAGGTACACGGCGTCGAAAATAGGGATTATCCAAGATTAAATTCCCACACTATCGAAATCTGGCGTCCTATCGCCCCCCGCCCTTGAGCCAGTTGGGAGTGTAGGTGAATGTGTACTCGTATAAAGCCTATTGGTTTTGGGAATTGTCCGCGCGGAATAAATAGGGTACGAACCGGTAATAAGTGTCTGAATTGCATGTGTGTCTGCCCTCTATTGTTGCATTCTCTTATCGTCTTTTTATAGGCATAGGAATAGCTGCTAACCATGTTAAACCATGTAATATGCGTAGGCACGTTGCAAGATTGGTGTTCGGTCGTTCCCTTTCCATGCGGTTTTTGGTGGATCACGGGGTGCCAAGTTCATGAAGAAATAGAGTGAATGTAAGTAGAATGTCTAGTGACCTACCACCCCCTGCCACACGTCTTTACATGAACATCCACTTAATACACCGCCAGCCGCCGAAATGGCGTGTGGGCACTGACCGTAACTAAGAAAAAAATCTCACGCAAAAGCCACAAATTTATGTAGTCCATCAACAAAACATGGTACATTCATGCAAGAAACCACACGTATGCAAACACACAAACAACGAACTAGCATACACATGTAGTATGTAGATTGCATTATTAATTGGTGTTCTAAATGGGGATTGTCATCAAATTATGATAAATGTTCGGTGGTGAATTTCTTTAAAAGATCAACGGGATTTGCTCAAAAATTAGCTGGAGTTGACCTAGAAGTAGTTGATACGGTAAAATGCCAAGGAGTTATATTCACTAAAGACTGACATACGTAAAGTCTGCGGGCAAGAATAGAAAATATTGGGACTCATTGGACGCATAGCCGGCAAAGTGACTCCAAGGTCAAGGAACGTTGTTACCAAGCTCTTGTAAGGCCTCATTTAGGATACGCATTTAGCGGATGGGATCGCATTTCCTGCCTTTCACAGTCTCTTTGGGGGAGAGAGCGTTTTGCGTTGCATGTTCATGTGGTGGTGGAGTTTCGCCTTCTTGCTTGTTGTGTCCGGTCTTACGTGTTGTTGGATGGCTTTCGTGCTGTATCCTGGGGTGCAGTTGTCTGTTGGTTTATGCTATATGTGTTTGCATGAGTGTTGGATGAAGGGATTATTGCATGAGTTTGTGCGCCGCTGTGGGTGTAGTTTTCCATGTTGTTCATTTTGTATGTGGTATTGTTCCCATTAACGAGTGGTGACCTAACACCCCCAGCCACTCGCCGTTGCGGCGGCTTGCGTGGTATTATGTAGATGTTAAACTCGTTGGTTCTGTACCTTTCTAAAAGTCTCCGCCTCGCTTGTTCTCTCGGTACTTCAAGTGGTTCCCAGCCTAAACCTCTTAAGAGACCTGTCACACTGGTGTTCTTATTATAATAATTTTTGATCTGACGGATTTTCTCTGGACTCTACCTAATTCTTTTTGACAAATTTTCTGCTAAGGATTTATGTCCTTGCGACGGCTTGCGGGATATTGTGTAGATGTAGATGTAGTATAACGTGAGAATTAAGGCCGATTAATTAATAAGTCCACGTTGCCCAACCCTTGATCACCGGGCTCGCATCCGAAATCCACTCCCTAGCTGCGCGACTCGTGGCCGCTCTCAACTTACGACACCGGCCGGCCGCCCTAGTTCGATTTGGAATATTTATTTGTTTCCGTTTTGTTCAGGACAGCGCATCAGGTAAAAGGGGAGTAAATAGGTCCGAGACATAATTACTTCACGAGACCCTACGTTCGCGAGTGGTATGGGTGCTGCGAAACCAGAATATACCATGCAATGTAATTTGATGGCACAGGAAATGTCTGGTTATAATTAGATTTTTCAATCACGGTTCCTAAAGTAAATACTTCACTCTTGAGTTTTTTTGTGATCTTCTCTCGTGGAAAGGAAGAAAAGGGTATTTAAAATTGTCACTCTCTCTGGAGTCACTCTGCATTTATCCGCAAAATCGTGTCCATCCTTATTTTTTTAGGCTGTAACATCGAGAGCGACATAAATACCCCGCGATCTAATACATCTACATCTACATAATACCCCGCAAGCCGCCACAAGGGCGTGTGGCGGGGGGTGTTAGGTCACCAACCGTAAAAAGGAACAATACCACATGCAAGAAAACAACACGGAAAATTATATCCACAGCAGCGCACACACTCATGCAAAAATCCCTTCATCCAACACTCATGCAAACACATATACCGGAAAACAACAAAAAACTGCACCCCAGGATGCAGCACGAAAGCCATCCTACAACACGCAAGCCAGGACACAACAAGCAAGAATGTGAAACATCACTACCACATAAATAATAAAAGGTGTTAGGCAGGGGGTGCAAGCACTAGGTGGGAAGAGTAAGTGATAAGGGAGGATATGGGAGGGGAAGGGAAAAGTGAAAACAAGGGTAACAACCCCCCTAAGTCGTGTCAAAAATAAACTTGAGGGTAATAAACCTTTCTAAAACTCTTGAGCCCACTTCCTCTCTCTTCATACTCAGATGGGACTCTCATTCCAATACATCCAGTCATATTGCTGGACCTATTATCTTTTCGCAACAATTTCGGGCGAATTTAGTCTAATACTTGTATAAGGATGATATTGAAACTTAAACATATCCTTGACGCAAAATCGGAAGAACTTTCACTTTTCTAAACTCTAACGAATGTTGTCCCATCCATGCATTTTCACTAACCTCGTGTGTTTTGTTGTCAAAACCCATTCTTTCCACACGACCTAATTAGAATGCCATTAAATAATGTAGTGCTCTTTACAGCTTTGCTTGCTTTGCCTTTTCTGTTTTTAAGTTTCCCCGTCCATGCCTCGTCTCTCTCTCCGAGGGGCGGGGGGGGGGGGGACGCCTCCCGCTACCTCCAGCGTTGAGTCTCATTCCCTACCTGTTTCCTTGGGGAGGTGACCGTTGGATGTTACATGTTCATGTAGCAGTGGAATTTCGCCTTCTTGCTTTTCAAATTCTAGCTTGTTATAGGATGCACATCTTATTCTTACTACATCCGGAGGTGCAAGTATTTGCATGCGTGTAAAATGAAAGGATTTTTGCATGCATGTATGCGCCTATGTGGGTATGGGTTAGCATGGATGTGTAGATTTTGCATGTGGTTTTGTTCACCCCACGCCAAACGCACTTTCGGCGGCTCGCGGGTTATTATGTAGACGTAGATCCTAAAAAGTGTGACCTGCCCCTCAAGGCAAAGGTCTTTGAGAGAAGAATTTGAGAAAAGTGAAACTTGTAACTCTTTAACATTTAAACATATAGTGAGGGAGAAGAGTTCAGCCAGGGGGGGGGCAGACTGGCAAACAGGGCCTCGAACCGAATGGAGCAGGTAGGGGGGGGGGGGAATGTCAAGGGGCAAGAAAGCATGTTTGAACACGGGCCGGACGCGGGCTACCGCTCGGCCAATCGAACGCGAAAAACAAAGGGTGGCGACAAATGAGCGGGCGGGGGCCAAAAGGTGGGAAGGGGGTAAGGGGAGAGGGGGGAGTGGTCGAGGGGTGATAAACACGACGAGTGCTGCTGCACGGCGGCGGACATTCCGCGAGCTGGAAAGAAGAAAAACAAGAAGAGAGCGGGAGAGAGCGCAGGTTTCATTTGAATCCCTTTTGTTTCTTTTTCACTAACGTGGATTTTAAAACACTAGGAGTCCCCCCACGGGGTTGGGGCGCAAAGTGAAAGGAAAGACGCGCACTTCATTCGAGAAAGGGGAAAGGGAGGAGGGGAAGTTTTGTGGAGGGGAGTTGGGGAACGGGTTTTGGGGAGGAGTGGATGAGTAGGGTGGAAGAAGAGTTGTTCCGCAAGGGGTGGCGGAGGGGGAGGGAGGGGGGAGGGAGAAATTGGAAGGAAATTATGTGAGATCGGAGGAAAAGGGTGGAGTTGGAAGGGAATGCAGGTCAAGTAGGGGAGGAAGGGGAAGTGGGAGGAAAGGGAAGGAGGCAGAACGCTGGAGGACGGGGGATGGGCAGGGGGGGTGGGGGAAAGGAGGGGGAGGGGGAAGAGAGGTTGGGGGGGGGGGTTGTGGCAGAAGAAAAACAAAAGTATTCAGGGGAGTGGTGTGGGGACTCGGGGATCGCGCAGGATGAAGAGAAATGGGTGAGGAGGATGTTAAAAGTGCGAAAATGTCGGAAGGTTAAATCGATTAGCGCAGCCCAAGCTCACGGAATCATGAATGTTTGGACTCGAATTCAAAATAAAAGCGTGTTAGAAAATAACCGAGACGGAATTTATTGAATAAAAAAGAGGAGAGAGTTGTATACCATCATTGGATTAGATTGCAATAACATATGGGAGATATTTAAGCATCTCGCATTTTGGATTCATTGGAATAAACGTTAATTCAGGAAAATTCCAAAAAAATTGGGGGAGATGCCGCGACAGTTGCTTTTCACGGAGTCATCCGCTAAATGTGCATTTCAATTAACGATTTCAGGGAGTAAAAATCATTCGCCTTTAACGGGATTAATTAAGGGATTGGAAAACGCTTTTTTGTTGGTTTGTGGTACATGTGTTTGCATGAGTGTTGGACGAAGGGATTGTTGCATGAGTGTTTGCGCTGCTGTGGGTGTAATATTCCACGTTGTTGTTTTGCATGTGGCATTGTTCCTTTTTACGGTTGGTGACCTAACACCCCCCACCACACGCCCTTGCGGCGGCTTGCGGGGTATTATATCGCGCTTGTAGGGTCATTGTAACATAAGTCAAGGCACGTCCCTATTCACTCTGCTAATATGGCTTTTGTGTATGCTTAGCGTCATCATTTCACTGTCCTGAGCAATGATTTAGTTGCGAAAAACAATTTGTTTCTTTTTATCGGCTAGAAGGTTCAATATATATACTTCCCTACGAAATATGATGCCGAGATTCTCTCTTGTTCTTTCATTCTTTCCGAATGACCTCATTCATGTTCTGTTCATCTGTTTTTAAGTTTCCCTTTCAATCCCTCGTCCCTCTCCGCGGGGGCAAATTCCTGCTACCTGCAACGTTGGGTCGCATTCCCTGCCAATTAGAGACTCTTTGGGGGTAGAGTGTTTCGTGGTGCATTTTCATGTGGTAGTGATGTTTCAATTTCTTGCTTGTTGTGTCCTGGCTTCCGTGTTGTAGAATGTCTTTCGTGCTGCATCATGGGGTGCAGTTTTTTAGTTGTTTTGCGGTATATGTGTTTGCATGAGTATTGGATGAAGGGATTTTTGCATGAGTGTGTGCGCTGCTGTGGGTGTAATTTTCCGTGTTGTTTTTTTTGCATGTGGTATTTTTCTTTTTTACGGTTGGTGACCTAACACCCCCCGCCACACGCCCTTGCGGCGGCTTGCGGGGTATTATGTAGATGTAGATGTATGTAGATTTAGATGAAGGAAATCCGCTAGAGTTATTATAATTGCAACGAGAAAAGGATAAACGCGAAGGGTATGTTGGAGTAAAATGAAAAGAAATGACGACTTGCCGGGTATTATGAAGATTATTATTCTTAGGTAGCCTACCTGTTCATGTAGGTATAGGATGGGCACAACCACCAAATAAATAATTGGTTCCTCATAACAAAACACAACCCAGCATCCTACTCTGCAACAAGTCCCTCTTCATCTCTGTGTACGGGGTGTGTTCAAAAAGTACGATGACTTTGCGGGCAACATACATTCGATTTTGAATGTTTTTGATTTTTTTGTATTGGGACACGTGTTACAATCATTTGTTCATAGTTATAGCAATGCATCATATTTAGTTTGTTATTAACAGATGCAAATTTTAGACGTGTTTTGGTGTGCTCGTTGATTATATGCTATAAAACAAATGGATCAAAGAATTCGCATCAAATTTTGCGTAAAAATGGAATTAAGTGCTCCAAAACACTTGAAATGTTGACAGTGGCATACGGTGAGTCTGCCTTGAGTTAATAAGATGTTTATAAGCGCTACAAGCTCTCCCAAGATGGACGAGAGGATGCCGATGACGAGCCTCGCTCTGGACGCCACAGGACGTCAAGAGCAGATAAAAAACGTTGAAGCAGTGATGAAAATTATTTTGAAAAATAGTCAAATTACAAAAAGAGAATTTGCTGAGGATGTTAGCATATCGGATGGCTCGTGCCATGTAATTTTTTCGGATGTTTTGAGAATGAGACGAGTGTCAGCGAAGTTCTTTCCAAAACTTCTTGTTTTTGAGCAGAAGAACCGTCGCATGAGCATCGCTCAGAAGCTGTTGGATTACGTCAATAATGATCTTGATTTGCTCAGAAGGATCGTAACTGGCGATGAACCATTAGTACTCGTATGCGTTTATAGCGTCGGAACCCAATCATCCCAATGGAAGAACCCAGGAGAATCAAGGCCGAAAAAAGCACGCTCGAAAAGTTCGATCGAATGTCAAAGGTTTGCTCACTGTTTTCTTCGATTACCGTAGCATCAGGAATTCTTACCACAAGGTCTTGCGGCCAATAAGGGGTCTTATCTTGAAGGCATACGCCGCTTGCGGTAAGATATACGAAAATACTTCCGGAATTGTGGAAAAACAATGCACGGATTTTGCATCACGATAATGCCCCCGCTCACTAGTCGTTGCTTATTAGATATTTTTTCGGTCTTGCGGCGGCTTGCGGGGTATTATGTAGATGTAGATATACCAAAAAGTGCTTATAATAATTGCTTCGGGGATAAGAAAAAGTGCATTTTATCTGGGGGGGATTACTTTGAAGGGGACAACTTGAATATTGAAGAATAAATAAATATTATTTCATAAAAATATTAAGTTACCTTACTTTTTGAACACACCTCGAACTTCCTTCATCCCATCTTTATCCTATTCCTGCCTTCCCTAACATTCTCCCCTCTATAACAGTCTTCAAATTCCCACCGCCGATCAATATGCCTTTCATCCAGTTTTCCTGTCGTCTTATGAATTCCCCCAACAATCCCTTCTCCTCCCCGTTCCCGATATATCCCGGTCAAGGCGAATGATTTTACACTCTGAAATTGTTCCATTGAAATACAAATTAGCGGATGACTCCGTTAAAAGCTACTGTTGCGGCATCTCCAAATGCAGTTTCTTGGAGTTTGTCAAAGGTAAAAACAGCCTAAGTGTTTAAAAGTTGGCTTTAACCTCGTGGACTGTGGCGCGTCGCGCACGACTACGAATGCCTGTAACATTGTATGCACAGTATTTCGTCAAAATTTAGGAAATTAAGAGGACGCCTCGATAGCTTAACTGATTAGAGCATTCGGCCGGACTTGGCTTCAAATCCCGGTCAAGTCGAATAATTTTTGCACTCGGAAATTGTTGCAATGAGATGAAAAACCCTGCCTAACGCCTATTCCTAACACCGCCCATCCGGACTCCCCGTTCCCCACTCGCACCTGTGCAGTCTAAGACATGTACAGGTTGCGGATTAGCCTCCTGTCTCTCCAATCTATACCTATTTTCTGCAATATACTCATTACTTTTTCCCAATTCACTCTATCAAACGCCTTTTCCAAATCTACGAAACAGGCAAATATCTCCTCGTTGTGTTCTATATTCCTCTCGATTAATAATTTCATTACTGCAATGGCATCACGCGTACCTCTTCCCTTCCTAAACCCAAACTGATCATCCCCTAAGTAATCATTTGCCCTACTCTCTATTCCCTAGTTGATGCCCCTGAGAATAACTTTACCTGCGTGGGATATCAGACTTATTGTCCTGTAGTCATCACATGATGTAGCCTTAACCATTTTCGGAATAGGAACTAAAACTGATCTCAAATTCCGGGCAGATCACTTTCTCATGAATGCTACGAATCAGTCCATATGGTCACTTCCTCCCACTTTTTCCTAAATCTTGTAGTAGTTCCGCTAAGAATTTTGTCCACCCCATCGACCTTATTTGATTTCATCTCCCTTCATGCCTTTTCTATCACATCGTCGGGTATGCCAGGACCTAAGCTATCTTCCTCTACGTCATATTCTCTTTCTATGTCTAACCTTGTTGGCCTAAGTTATGTAGATGTGGAATTTCTTTCCCATACTACTTTTAATACATACTTCTATATATTCCTTCCACATCTCTGGGATATTTTTTGTTTCAACTATTATCTTACCCGACTTTCCTCTATCTGTTAGCACAGATCTTCCTCTCTTACTTCCTGATAAAGATTTAACTTTGCTGTACAGCGCACCAAGTTCACCCTTCCTCAGCACATCTTCTATGGAAGGTGTGCTGAGCTCTGTACCAAGAGTACTGCAAGGGCGTGTGGCGGGGGGTGTTGGGCCACCACCCTTAAAGTGTAACAATGCCACATGCGGGAACAACAACATGGAGAGCTGCACCCGCAGCGGCGCACACACTCATGCGGGGGGCCCTTCATCCAGCACTCATGCAAGCGCATATACCTTAAACCAGCAACAAGCTGCACCCCAGGATGCAGCACTGGAGCCGTCCGGCAACGCGCGTGCCGGGGAACAACGGGCAAGAATGCGAAATTCCACCGCCGCATGAACATGCAACACAGAACACTCTCCCCCCCGAGGAGACAGTGAAAGGCAGGGAATGCGACCCAATGCTGATGAACATTTATAACATTCTCATTATATATGTATATATACTTGTAGATATATGTGTTTGCATGAGTATTGGATGAAAGGATTTTTGCATGAGTGTGCGGGCTGCTGTGGGTGTAAATTTCCGTGTTGTTTTTTTGCATGTGGTATTTTTCCTTTTTACGGTTGGTGACCTAACACCCCCCGCCACACGCCCTTGCGGCGGCTTGCGGGGTATTATGTAGATGTAGATGTAGAAGAGTGTTCTCACACCACGTCTTCCACCATGCTTCTTTTGCTTTATTTGTTACCCGTCTCAATTTAATATTTAGCTCTTTGTACTTCCTTCTGCCTTTTTATGTTTTTACATGCTTCCATCCTAATCTCATCTATCTATGAAATCATCTCATCCGTGATCCATGGTTTCCTTGCCCTTTCCCATTCCTATAGTTTAATTTGCGGCTTTCGATATCCCTTTCTATCTATCATTCCCATTTTTCCTCGATACAACTTAGCTCTTTACTCTCATCCACGATTTGTTTCTAAAGCCTGCTGATACTCCTTCCTTGGCAATCCATTTAATGTTTTTGCATTCCATTTCTCAACCCGCCACCCCTGGCCAATACTTTAGAAACGGACTTCATGACAACCAAATTTTGGTCAGACTAGTATCCGCTCCCGGGAAGTTGTGCGAATTCATCACATTGTTCCTAAACCTGGGCCTAACCAGGATATTATCTAACTGATACCTTTCTGTCATCTGGCAGTTTCCATGTATACCTATGTGATGTATACCTTTGTCGTGTCCAAACCAAGTTTTGGTGATGAATAACCCTTGTCTCCTGCAGAACTCAATTATTTCCACCCCCCCCGGTCTTTCCTCGTGTCTAAACCGTAGTCCTCCACCTCATCACCATCTCTCCCTTCGCCTACCGTCGCATTCCAATCCCCCAATTGCGCCTACCGTCGCATTCCATTCACTATCAAATGTTTCCCTGCGGGAACACACACGATTGTGTCCTCTAACTAATCGTATATCCTATCGACCTCTTTTTCCGTATGGTTCGGTGGCATGTATACCTGAATAATAACCAGGTTCGTCGGTTCTGCTTTTATCTCTACTAGTAATATTCTATCAATTACCTATTCCATGTTGACTATGCTTCTTCCTACCTTTTTATTTAATACTATGGCAACCCCTCGTTGGCTCTCGTCCTCACCGCTTTATATTATTCTATAATTATCACTCCAGTAATCCCTGCTATCCTTCCATCTCACCTCGCATAGACCTAAAATATCCTCTATCCCTCTATCGCTTTATATCCTCTAATATTCCTGTCCTCAATATTTTCCTAAAACGCCAAGTTCCTATTCTAACTAATTTGGTCTTCTTCTTCTGTGTATTCTTTTTTTCAACTGCTGGTTTTGCTTTGCAAGGTGTTCGTGAGATGACGACCGCGGGAGCCTTGCCTCTCTCCCGCTGTCGGCCGATTGGGTCGATCCCCGTAGTTGCCAGGACTCATGTTCTCCATATTGCCCATCAATATATTCTTGGGGATGATAATTTATGTGGTTTCTCGTTGTCTTCCTCAACAGTGTTTTTAACGTGACACCATCACTTACTGGCCGCCCCACTGGGGTCAGACGCCATTGCAGCCGCCTGACTGAGGAACAGACGCTGCGTGGACTACCTTTCGTCTGGCTCCTAACCTTCGACCTATCTGGCATGGGTGACCCTACCAGGAGCAACTATCATTGCTCCCGCCAGCACAGCTCTAGGGGTCATCGGAACGCACAAGCCCTTCCACCACGTCAAGGTTCATTCATATGATTAAAATATATCGAATACATGAAAAACTAATATTTGTGAATTATTACTTAAAACGCTTTGAAAATAGTGGTGTCTTGCTTTAGCTTTTTCTAAATTGGTGATAATGTTTGGCCCATTTGGCGACTTGTTTCCCGTACATATGATCAAAACGCTTTTGGATTAATGTCCAAATGTTCACTAAATCTTTTTTTTTAATTTTATTAACGCATGGCGCCATTTTTTTCTGGCTAACGATTAGGCTATTTTATAGTTGGGCATCATTTTGTTTATTGTTAGACCAAGATGGATACCTCTGTAAACAACTGTATTCAGGTAATAAGCGAATTTTACTATTAACTCCAGCGCCAAAATGTAGCTACAATAAATAATAAATATCAGGGGCCCGATACCATTTCCTTAGCAAATATCTTCTGTGAATTTGTCAATATTAGAACTAACACCATCTATGACTACCCTTGTATCCGACGCATCAAAAATACATTTATTTTTCCGTTTACCCTTCCTCTTTCTTATCCCCAATCGCACCCCCTGCCACGCACCTTTTTGGTCGATCGATGGGTATTTATGTAGGTTCAGATAAAGGAATTCATACGAAATTACGTAAATTAATAGAAATATGATGTGTGAACGTGAGATATGGCATAAGTTTTATTTTGTAAAACGGCTATCAGCAATTATCAGAATTAATGCCTACTGCATTACCTAGCATTCATAAACACATATATATTTCAGTAAACAAAACATAGGGACTGGATTTTCAGGTAAGTTTAAGAAATAGGATTTCAAGATATCTGAGCAAATACTAAGGGCTTACATGGTGTTACATTAGAAAACCTCTTTCGGTGGCGAGGCGGTATTTATCGACTATTTTTACAAAATTGTCGACCTTGAGCACAACATAAGCAATCAGAAGACGACGGCAAATAGGATTTCCTCTTCGATAGCCAGCATCTCCAACAGACTCCGTGGCGCAACGGTAGCGCGTCTGACTCCAGATCAGAAGGTTGCGTGTTCAAATCACGTCGGGGTCAAAGTTTTTAGATCGAACCACAAAACTGAGACAAGGGAAATAGATTCCAGTACAAATAGATACAAATACTCATTATTTCCCCCAACAGTCAGAAATCGTAATAGTAAGAAACCGAATTCACATCAGAAATATTTAATTTTTAAGTCGGAACAAAATGAGATATTGCAAGGATATTCCGTCAAGGCTAGTTCCGACTGCGTTCGAGTCACGCCGAGGGTACCTCGGGGAAGTGAAAACGGGCCGTTGCTTTTCTTGATTTTTGTTAAAGACTTGAACCGCGAAGTGAAAAGTAAGATAAGGATATTCGCGGATGACCCGGTGATCTATCCGGAGATATCAGGGGATGAGGATCGTTTTATTCTAGCGCAGGATTTAGATTGCATTACTAAATGCTGTTCTAACTGGGGATTGACATTAAATTATAATAAATGTTCGGTGGTAAATTTCTTTAAAAGATCAACGGGATTTGCTTACAAATTAGCTGGAGGTGACCTAGCAGTAGTTGATACAGTAAAATACCTAGGTGTCACATTCACAAAAGACTTAACTTGGGGGACTCACATACGTGAAGTCTGCGGTCAAGCATATAAAAAAATGGGATTCATTAGACGCATTGTCGGCAAAAGTGACTCGAAGGTCAAGGAACGTTGTTACCACGCTCTTGTAAGGCCTCATTTAGAATACACATGCAGCGTGTGGGATCCGAGTGAAAAAGGTCTCATTCGGGAAATTGAGAAGGTTCAACGCCGGGCAGACCGTTTTGTAAAAAATTCCTACGATAAAACGCAAAGCGTCACCGAAATGCTCATGGATTTGGGGTGGGAATCATTGGAAGAGAGACGATTCAATGCAAGATTGAAATTATTAAATAAATTCAGATCCGCATGTTTCAGCGCCGAGGTCTCGCAAATTATTCGTACTCCTACATACATCTCCCTCTCCGTGGGGGCAAATTCCTGCTACCTGCAACGTTGGGTCGCATTCCCTGCCATTTAGAGACTCTTTGGGGTAGAGTGTTTCGTGGTGCATTTTCATGTGGTAGTGATGTTTCAATTTCTTGCTTGTTGTGTCCTGGCTTCCGTGTTGTAGGATGTCTTTCGTGCTGCATCATGGGGTGCAGTTTTTAGTTGTTTTGCGGTATATGTGTTTGCATGAGTATTGGATGAAGGGATTTTTGCATGAGTGTGTGCGCTGCTGTGGGTGTAATTTTCCGTGTTGTTTTTTTGCATGTGGTATTTTTCTTTTTTACGGTTGGTGACCTAACACCCCCCGCCACACGCCCTTGCGGCGGCTTGCGGGGTATTATGTAGATGTAGATGTAGATACATTGGTCGCTTGGATCATGCATATAAAATTCGGGAAATAGATACCAGAACTAGCCGACTCAAGGACTCCTTCTTCCCACGGACAATACGGGATAGCAACTGCAGGGTTATAGATAGCAAAAATTCCACTTCCCAACCTCAGCTTCTAAAAAATAAGTAGTTCTACTTAAATGCATGCTCTTTCACTAACCTTGTGTGCTTTGTTGTAATAACCCATTCTTTCCGAATGACCTCATTCGTGTTCTGTTCATCTGTTTTTAAGTCTCCCTTTCAATCCCTCTTCCCTCTCCGCGGGGGGAAATTCCTGCTACCTGCAACGTTGGGTCGCATTCCCTGTCTTTTACAGTTTCCGCGGGGTGTAGAGTGTTTCGTGGTGCATGTTCATGTGGTAGTGATGTTTCACATTCTTGCTTTTTGTGTCCTGGCTTGCGTGTTGTAGGATGTCTTTCGTGCTTCATCCTGGGGTGCAGTTTTTAGTTGTTTTGCGGTATATGTGTTTGCATGAGTGTTGGATGAAGGGATTTTTGCATGAGTGTGTGCGCTGCTGTGGTTGTAATTCTTCACGTTGTTGTTTTGCATGTGGTATTGTTCCTTTTTACGGTTGGTGACCTAACACCCCCCGCCACACGGCGGCTTGCGGGTTATTATGTAGATGTAGATGATATTAGGTATATTTGTAGGTGCATGTGTATGTTAAGTAGTTGGTAGTTTGAGTGTATGCATGTGTAAGGGGTGTAAATATTTTTGCATGTAAGCCTTGTTTTGTTTGTAGATGGTATAAATTTGTGACTTTGCATGCGGTTTTTTTTCCTTTCTTAAATACGGGTGGTGTTTGAACACCCCCCACCACACGCCCTTGCGGCAGCAAGTTGGGTATTAAGTAGATATAGAAACTACTCTTCAAAATCAATATTTTGCTGTGGTACATAATTTTAATCATATCTTTCGTGACTCCAAGTCTCAACGTTTTCTACCATAAGTAATGATAGTGACTCCAAAATCCAGCGCACTTAAAATAGATTAAATGAACTTTAATTAAATTCAACTCTGTCATGAATGACTGCACGGCGGTCGTCATTTGATCTCTTAATTGACCAGAATGTTCAACAATCACTAGCACTACTTGCTTGCAACACTTACAATGATTTGTTTCATGTATCTTGACAGACAACCCAAAAAGTAACGAGATGGCCAACATTTTCCGGTCAAGCGAAAAGATAAATTGCCGCCAATTATTCCGTAAGGATACCAATAAGATGAATCAAGCCAGTTATGCGGTCGAGAATGAATAATGGTGGCGTTTGGACGGCAATCAAAGCTCAGAACTAGAGAGCAATTCACAGAGATGACGATCGTATCTTCCTCAACACCATTCAAATCTTGAAGGTTTTAAAAATATGGAAACTCGATAATTGGGAACGTCTAGAGATACGAAGCAGGCACCATAAAAGAGTCATAGATACGAGAAGTGCGGTAAAAGTAATGAAAAAATGCGCGCTCACAGATGTACTTGAACCTGAAAATCGTTACGTATTTGCTGTGAGATCTAAACTATTAACCACTACGGGAATACAGGGTCCGTACAATAAGTATCGGGACAGGTTCCAAAAATCAAAATTTATTGCAGTTATCATGAGTGGCCAAGTTCGGTCGAATGTGAAAGTTTTGCACAGTTTTCGTCGATTGCACGGGCGTGGTGCATCATGAAATCTTGCCACAGGGTAGAACGGTAAATAAGGAATATTACCTGCAAGTTATGTGCAATTGGCGCGAAGCAATCCGCCACAAACGCCCGGATTCGTGGAAGAACAAAAATTGGCTTTTGCACCATGACAACGCCCCCGCTCACAGATCGTCGTTACTTGTGAGCGAGTTTTAGGCCAAAAACAACACACTAGTGATACCGCAGTCACCGTATTCTCCAGATCTGGCCCCCGGTGACTTTTTCTTGTTCCCGAACTCAAGATGAAGCCCAGGAAAGGACGACGCTACGCCAAGATTGACGAGATAAAGACTGCATCGAACGAGGAGCTGAACAAGATCACAAAAGATGATTTTATGAAGGACTTCGAGGATAGGAAAGAACGTTGGCACAAGTTTATAATAACATCAAATGGGGATTACTTTGAAGGGGACAAAATAGATATTCAAGAATAAATAAATAATTTTTGAAAAAAATACAAGAGTTGTGATACTTTTTGAACAGACCTCGTACTTACGTAGGAAGCGTCGGGCGAGTTACGGAATAACTCTCCTAGGACAAGGCAGAAGATCTAACTTTCCTAGACACAGAAGTGACGCGTGTAAACTTCATCCGAGAGAAAAGGGTATTATGCTCGTACATGTATATTATTTTGAAAAAGAGGAACACGCTTCCCTCAATCATGAGTATTGTCAAATGTAAAACAAGAAAGTAATTAGGATTGATCGTCACTTCCACATGGGAAACAGAGAACCTCTTGCAAACTACATTCTTGACATTGAGACCAGATATCGGAGCAGTGTAAGGAAGGCTCGACTCACACCATGGTAAATAAACACCAAGAAAGAATTAGAAGAAAAGATAGAGGACATAGCCATCCGTGGAGAACTGGTGGGTTCGAATTGGAAGCACAACACAGATTAAGTACTTGAGTTATATCTTTGCATCAAATATGTCATTGGGCACACACGTCAGACGAATACTTATGCCTCAAAGAAAATTAGTGTCATAAGTTTTTAGGAAAATGTAGTCGAAAGTTAAAAAATAGATGAGTTATACTCAGCTTTAGTTAGGTCACATCTGGAATACACGACAAAATTTTGATATTCAAACGCTTATTAAGGTATGGGAAAATTTTCAGAGAAAATTGTTCAATTTGCTTGGAATTGCAACGAGAGGAGAATTAGCGTGGCTTACATGCTCCAGGAATGAAGTCGGGAGTCGCTCGATTCGTGAAGAAAGCAGACACGACTTTCAGAAGGGTTCTGAACACGTCAATCTTGCTAGTGACACCGAGGGGAATATTAATTCCCCAAATTATTTTTGTAGATTGCTTCCAGCAAATCATTCTTTCACGTTACTCAAACACAACGAACCCACCAAGGAATCCTAATATTCACCGTTTAAAAATTTTTATTGAATAATTGATTCAAAGCACACCAATTCATGCAAAATATGCATAGGTTTGAATGATATGAAAGTCATGGCGCGCCGTAACACGCCTGCGCGGGGTTTCGTGTGGATAGAAAGGGAATATTTACGGGGTATTAAAGAGTATAATTCAGGAATGATATGCACATTGCTGGAAACAAGGTTAGAAAGCAGCTTTTACCCGGCCTTGAGAACCTCTCCCGCTCCTCCGATGAGAGAGAACGAAGCCAGAGGCATTTTTTATGGCGCTAAAGCTGTCAGCTAAAAACCGTGATCATATTATATAAGACCGAGCCCTTTAATTCATAGTAGTTTTGGGCAAGGATTAAATCTTAATCAAATCTTTGTATTCTTCCGCAATTACTTCGGAGCATCGGTGGTTCAGTGGTAGAATGCTCGCCTGCCACGCGGGCGGCCCGGGTTCGATTCCCGGCCGATGCAATTTTTTTTCCCCTTTTCATTTTTTCATACAAAATTTTTTGTGCTTTCATCTTCTCACCACGAAGTGTCAGAGTGTTGCAGTGGAAGTTTTTTCTGTTTTTGCCAGTCTTGCCTTTGAAGAGACCGAGCTATATTCAATGTTGGCTGCACTCTAGTCGTGAATTTCCTTCCAATGATTGATTATCTGTGTTGAAAAATGTTCAATAACCTGTAGATTATAAAATACAGATTGAGAGCAACCATTAGGATTGATTGAACCTAATGCCTTTAGACGTCAAACTAACCAGCCATACACGTGTCATCATCACTATTTACATACAAATAAAATGCCATTGTAACTTCGTGTTCTACGTAAATACATCCCTTTATTGGAGGTACGGTTGGTATAAAAGAGATTCTGTTCCACCTTAATCATTCGTAATCACACGAAAATATAATCGCCAGACAAAAAAAATATTATAAGTACAATTTCATGAAATCATTCCCTCATGAAATTTACCCTTGACGTGGTGAAAGGGCTTGTGCGTTCTGATGACCCCCACAGCTGTGCTGGCTGTCCAGCCAGCACAGCTGTGGGCGAATAATAATCGCTCATGTTTGGGTAGTGCAAGATAGGTCTAAGGATAGGAGCCGGACGAAAGGTGGTTTGTCCAGCGCCTGTTCCTCAGGAAACGGCTGCAAAGGCGTCCGAGCCCAGCAAGACAGCCATTTCAATGAAGCCGTCACGATGAAAATAGCGTTCGACATCAATATAAATACCCCGCGATTAACCAAAAAGGTGCGCTTTGGTGGATCTATAGCTACGCTATGCGGGAAAGCAACGGGAAACCGCTCAAATCATTTTTCACAAGACCAATACGTACGATGGGCGCTGTATTGAAAATGAGTCCCGGCCAATAACAGATTCGACCCACGGGACAGTACGACGCGGCCGGCAGCGGAGAATACAAGGTCTTCGTGGCCATAATCACATTCTCTCTTAGCCCAGCCGTATGGACGGCAGAAGTGAAGACGCCGGACGAGGAACGCCGCAGGAAAAATGGAAATACTACCTTGATCAAAAAGTTCCCGGAATAACCACCGTGTTGCGCTCCCATCGTTCCGATTTGAGTTCTGTTTTTTTGTTAAATTGGTACATCTGTTGTTGATATTCCCTTTAAATCTTAGTGTCATAACTTGACATTTGCAAAAGTTACGTAGCCAAGAGTACATCTATCTCTGTGTGTGTTGGCGATTTTTTACAATTTCAGAAATGGATTTAAATTTGCAACAACGAACTTGTATTAAATTTTGCGTAAAAAACGGATTTAGTGGCGCACGGACGTTGGAAATGTTGGAAAAGTGTTTCGGCAACGATTCTCTAAAAAAAACGGTCGTTTACCAGTGGCACGAGCGGTTCAGAAGTGGTCGTGAGTCAATCGAAGATGATGAACGCAGTGGCAGACCATCGACATCGAAAGTCGGTGAAAAAATTGATAAAGTAAAAGAAATGTTGGTCAATAACCGCAAATTAACCATCAGAGAAATAGCGGAGGACTTGAACATTGCCTATGGATCCGCCCAAGACATTGTGGTTAATGATTTGGGTTTCCGTCGTGTAGCAGCAAAGTTGGTGCCAAAAGACCTCAATTTCATGCAAAAAAGAGACCGTGTTGACGTCGCAAAAGACATGATTTGCGAGGCTGAATCCGATCCCACATTCATCAAAAGGATCATTACTGGAGACGAGACGTGGGTTTATGAGTACGACACGCAATCCAGACATCAGGCAAGTGAATGGCGTTCACCAAATGAGCCGAGACCAAAAAAACCACGTCGTTTTCAGTCAAAAAAGAAGGCAATGCTGACGGTTTTCATGGATTACAACGGTGTAGTGCATCATGAATTTTTGCCAGAAGGCCGGACAGTAAACAAAGAGTATTATTTGGGCGTTATGAGACGTTTGCGTGAAGCAATTCGCCGAAAGAGACCAGAAATGTGGGCAGAAAACTCGTGGATTTTGCACCATGATAACGCACCGTCGCACAGTGCTATCATTATTCGTAATTTTTTGACGAAAAATGCAACAAATACCATCCAACAGCCACCGAATTCACCTGATTTGGCTCCCTGTGACTTCTTTCTGTTCAATCGATTTAAAAAACCATTACGGGGAACGCGTTTTAGCAGCCGAGAGGAAGTAATGGAAAAATCGCAGGAAGCACTGATGGACATACCGAAAACCGAATATAAAAAATGTTTCGAGGATTGGATCAAGCGCTGGCATAAGTGTGTTGCAGTCGATGGGGATTACTTTGAAGGGGACAATATAGATTTAGATGAATAAACTTGTATTTTTAATTTTCTGAATAAATTCCGGGAAATTTTTGATCAAGGTAGTACGGCGATCCATGATTTGATTCCACCCAGCATGCCTATCCTGTTCCTTCCCTTTCCTCGTTTGCCAAACGTTCTCCTCTCTATTACAAGTCGCCAACAGCCCACTGCCGATTAATATCCATTTTATATCATGGTTTCCCCCAACCTGTCCCCTCTTCCCCAGCACTTCCTCATTTGTTTTCCTTTCTGTCCATTCCACCTTCTCCGCGCCCACATTTCAAAAGCCTCCAATCTGCGTCTATCCTCCTGCTTCGGTGGTCATATCTTCCGCGCCATATCAAGATAAAAGGCAACTTAGATGGGATATAGAAAGAGAATACTACCTTGAACAAAAAGTTCCCGGAATAACCACCGCGTGGCGCTCCCATCGTTCCGATTTGAGTTCTGTTTTTTTTGTTAAATTGGTACATCTGTTTTTGATATTCCCTTTAAATCTTAGTGTCATAACTTGACATTTGCAAAAGTTACGTAGCCAAGAGTACATCTATCTCTGTTTGTGTTGGCGATTTTTTACAATTTCAGAAATGGATTTAAATTTGCAACAACGAACTTGTATTAAATTTTGCGTAAAAAACGGATTTAGTGGCGCACGGACGTTGGAAATGTTGGAAAAGTGTTTCGGCAACGATTCTCTAAAAAAAACGGTCGTTTACCAGTGGCACGAGCGGTTCAGAAGTGGTCGTGAGTCAATCGAAGATGATGAACGCAGTGGCAGACCATCGACATCGAAAGTCGGTGAAAAAATTGATAAAGTAAAAGAAATGTTGGTCAATAACCGCAAATTAACCATCAGAGAAATAGCGGAGGACTTGAACATTGCCTATGGATCCGCCCAAGACATTGTGGTTAATGATTTGGGTTTCCGTCGTGTAGCAGCAAAGTTGGTGCCAAAAGACCTCAATTTCATGCAAAAAAGAGACCGTGTTGACGTCGCAAAAGACATGATTTGCGAGGCTGAATCCGATCCCACATTCATCAAAAGGATCATTACTGGAGACGAGACGTGGGTTTATGAGTACGACACGCAATCCAGACATCAGGCAAGTGAATGGCGTTCACCAAATGAGCCGAGACCAAAAAAACCACGTCGTTTTCAGTCAAAAAAGAAGGCAATGCTGACGGTTTTCATGGATTACAACGGTGTACATATTTTCCTTTTCCCTTCATCTCCCATGTACGTCATCATCACTCAACCTTCCCAACCTGGTGCTTGCACCCCCTGCCACACACCTGGTTGGTGGATCACGGGGTATTTCCTATGTAGGTGTTTCTCTAATCCCCTCCTGCCAACCTTGTTCGAATTTCCGCGTTAATACTCCCATACGAAAACATCTCACTATGCTCAAGGGTATGCCCATCAATTGAATTTAGGTATATCAACATAATGAGGCGTCCTGTCTTAAAGAGAACACATCTAAAATACCATCATTTCATCTCTAGTTTGTGGTGTACTTTAGATCCCATCTACCGCGTCATCTTTATTGGAAACATTCCATTCTACCTGAGCTTCTCCACAATTAAACCTAGGATTCCTAGGCATTAAGAGTGATAATCAAGTTATTCCCTCCGAAATCATACGGATTTTTAACTGAGATAAAAACATAGCAATTTTAGCTGAGCTAAAATTAGAGCTCCTGAAAAAGAAATGCGAAATTTCAGGAATCCAATTCGCTGCTTTTGGATGGCACACTCGTATTTAATCCTATTAAACGTTTCATTCAATTTCGATCTTTATACGACGTGTCCTACCACGCCCTCAATGTAAAATTGCGAGTCATTTTTACTTATACCTTGAAATGGATAGATAGATTTATTCACCATAGAACAATGCATAATTGTATGGGCTTTGTTACGATTCAATCAACTTCATAGGTGCATTAACATATATACAAATTCATAGGAATAATAATGTACATGAAATATATGAGTATTAAAGATTTAAAAAACAGAATTCCCTACATCGGCTCTTTCTATGTACTCTTGGACGCTATAGAAAACATTATTTACAAAGAAGTCTTTTAACATTTTTTTGAATTTATTTTATTGGGGGAGAATTCGTTTTAACTCTTCAGGAAGTCGATTAAACAGCAGTCTTTCTGAAACTTCTGGGGTTTTTTGCAGTGCTGCTACTCCGCAATGGCCATTATGAAGGTTAACCTTACCCCTGGTGTTGTACTTGTGAACATCCCTATTTTTGACCAGCGAAGGGGTTTTGGTGCAGGCATAAAAAATCACATTATAAATATATATATATATACATCTACATCTACATCTACATAATACCCCGCAAGCCGCCGCAAGGGCGTGTGGCGGGGGGTGTTAGGTCACCAACCGTAAAAAAGAAAAATACCACATGCAAAAAAACAACACGGAAAATTACACCCACAGCAGCGCACACACTCATGCAAATATACAGGGAATAAATACACTACTCCGGCAAAGAAGCAACGATATAACGACAGGAGAATGTAAGGTTAGAAATTCTCTTAAAAAAAGTAAATATCCTTGTCAGGCACGCTAACATAAAAGATGAAGCACGCTTTTAACTTATAGAAACGCATTACACGTTGTAAATATCAACCACCCCTAAAAACCTGTCTTGTCACAATTGCGAGTGAGCCTACACGTTTAAAATTCCCCGTCGCACATAAAATGGACGAGGAAAGCTTAAAAACTTCACTACGGATAAATTATAACAAATAAAATCATTAATATAGTCTTAAACTTTCAATAAAAAAGAAGAAAAAAATTTCCCGTACCGGGAATCGAACCCGGGCCTCCCGGGTGAGAGCCGGGTATCCTAACCACTAGACAATACGGGATTAAAAACTACCAGGCAAATCACATATAGATATTCAGCCTTACGTAACTGCAAAATTCGTTTTGAGTAATTGTATGACATTGTCCCGGAATGGACACCGTGGAAAATTGTCCCCGATTTTACTATTATTGTATATTTCGATTGCAGATCCTATATAATATTCCTTGGGAACTTGGAGGATTTTTGTTACCTGTATTGGTTTCAGTTAACTATTGTTCTATTGCGTAGACATGAAATTCCCTCAAGAAACGTTAATTATTTTTCAATGGATTTTTAGTGATTTTGAAAAATATTTTCACTATTTAACTTATTAATTTTTCAGTAAAATGATGATGACGACGGATTAATCCAAAATAAATTTACTTAAAATATGAATGAGACACATTTTTCGTTCGTGTTAATAAACGAGAAGGAAAACTTTGATTTATGGTATGATCCTTATCAATTAGTTTACAAAGATGAAACTAAACCTTAAACTGTTGGTCAGTACATAAGATTATTTTTGGTGCAGCTGTTATCTTGAGACATTTCCCGTTGAATATGAAACTCTTATCTATAAACTGAAAACGGGCAAGTGACTCGCATGAACACTTAAGTACATTGAGGCAGTCATATAACTCTTCTTTATATGTTAAGACGTGGACGTACTCCTTTTTTAACCAGGCAATTAATATTGTTATCAGCCAAAACGTCGTCATTCAAAGGTAAAACCTAAAACATATCAATTTTGCGCAGAAATGATGACTACGCATTCATAGGATTGGGTTCACGCATTTTGGTGGTTTTGTTATTTACGGTTTAAGACTACAGTCGTGTGATTCGCAAAAAATCGATACATAATTTTTTTAAAATACACATCGATCGACTAGGCCTCTCTCACCCAGATTAGGCCGCAAATGACCCTGCCACAAGAAGGGGATATGCAGGGGACACCACATTAATGGAGTTGGGGAAGAACAGCCAATTTCTACAAATATTAACGTACGATCGCCGCCTAGGGATGAAAGGTGAAAGATACGCGAAAAATTGTTCACGCGCTTAATTCTCCTAACTCGTTCGGCTTTGAAAGATGTGGATATGTAGTAATATGCCCAACTCGTCTAAATATTGCAATATACATAATTAAAATTCGAGGAGACTAGGTAAACTAATGAGAGAAAGGTAAGGAAAGAAGGGATAAGTTATTCGGACACATTTTGGGACACGATGACCAGATGGACAGTAAAAATTGCTTAGAAAGACCTAAGGAGGACATCCCGCGTGATATCGATGCAATGAGTGACGACTAAAGTCAACGAGAAGAGATGCAGCGGCATGAAGAGGTTAGCCGATGGTAGAGCTGAACAGAAAGCTATAATTCTAGGATTCAAGATTAGCGATGGTAGTGATGATACGACATTTTAGGTAACATATTTATCAGGGCAGAATATAATTAGAACTGTTAACATAAACACAGTAATCAACCCGAAGGTCGGTTTGGTAGGTGATGGTAGAGTTCACCCAGTTCTAAGCCAAACGGCGTGTGAAATTCACACATCAGGGTAGGTTGGCCAGTTCCTTTTCCTGTGTCGGTTATGGTTTCCCAGGAAGATCTGGTACCCGAAAAATCATATAGCTTGGGTGGAGACAGGTGCTATGAGAATCTTGCCCGGGAATCGAACCCGGGCCCTCCGGTCTGCAGTCCAACGCTCTACCCCCTGGACTCAAGTAAAGTCAAACAGTGTTTATTTGCCAAGCTCAAATACATTATTTTACAAAGTAGCATACATAATACGAAGAACGCCTCAAAAGGCCGTTATACGTAGTCCGTAGCCTCTTCGGGCGAGAGAGGGACTGATCTTGAAGTACGTACTTGTATATGAGCAGTTGCATGTTGCCATATTAGGTTTCCGTTTTCCATTTCGGTGTGGCTTTTGGTCTGGTATTTGCCACAGGGAGTGAGGGAACCCGAAGAAACCTCACTGAGATCGCTACACCTGGACTACCGCGACCTACATTACAACTGGTGGGTGCAGAATTAAAAATGCCCCAATGATGGAATGCAGCGTTTTAAAAAGTATTTTTTTCCAATTTCATTAATCAGACGTAATATTTACCCACTCGTTTGAATATGTTCCTCACATCGTACAGTCTGTGGCTCGCAGAGTAAAAGTTAAACCCCTAAAGGACGCTTGTGTTTAACTCTTTTCCCATGGATCCACACCCCTCTGCGCTCTCACCCAAGGGTATTTTTAAAGATCTCATTAAGGTTAGCGAACATACCTGCCAACTCTGGCCAGAGGCTAAAAGATACCGGAGAAAAAGACGCCAACCTATCTACTAGTACAAGGTTTCCCATCATTAAGTCATTCAAGAATGCTTCATAGGTGCGCTCACGTATTTAAATTTTCAGTGCTACATCTACATCTATATAATATCCCGCAAGCCGCCGCAAGGGCGTGTGGCGGGGGGTGTTAGGTCACCACCCGTAAATAGGAACAATACCACATGCAAAAACAACAACATGGAAAACTACATCCACAGCAGTGCACACGCTCATGCAAAAATCCCTTCATCCAACACTCATGCAAACACATATGGCATAAACCGACAAACAACTAGGATGCAGCACGAAAGCCATCCAACAACACGGAAGCCAGGACACAACAAGCAAGCACTTTATGTATGGCATGAGGATGTACATATAATCAAAGCCTATCTACGTAAGGGTTTTATGAGTCCCTCGTTTCTACGTCTGGTAAGCGTTTGCGTCGCCTTCAAATCAAAATGCAGCAGCACCCACCTTGCGATTGAATTCAATCTTCCTCTCTCCCGTATCCACGACTACATCACCACGGTTGTAAGCAGGCAGGATTACAAACGGATATTTTATGTGCCCGCAATAAAAAAGTTTTTCACTCATCAAAACCAAAGTAAATAGAAATTGGACCCGGGTCTCTTTCGAGACCACAGAAAATTAGTAAACCCCTTTAACTACTTTTCCTAGCACTGGATATTTTTGAGATAGTTTAGTACACTGCAAACCACCGCTTGGATGTATGGCAGGGTGTGAATACACACCAGACTAATTTTGGCCCGAATATAACCCTAATGCGGTCGGATAATGGTATTCTGATTCCTTATCGTTCGTGGGAAAAATGACATCTTAAATCTGTTCTACACTTGATCTCTCAAATTTTATTGACATGATCTCTCCTACCGTAGTACGATGGGGGTAATAACACATTTTCAACATCACTGCTGAAGAGACATACTTCCAATGAATGCAAGAAGTTTCATCGGTAATTTGACCTTCTCTCCGTGAGTGATTCCCAGCCTACCTCTTCTAAT
Source organism: Hetaerina americana (assembly GCF_022747635.1). Taxonomy (NCBI): domain Eukaryota; kingdom Metazoa; phylum Arthropoda; class Insecta; order Odonata; family Calopterygidae; genus Hetaerina; species Hetaerina americana. The sequence continues at coordinate 1,871,615 of NW_027287117.1, forward strand.
ATTTTGGTTACGCTTCTCGGTTTATCATAACAACGTTTTGCAAATCTAGCTTCTCCACGCTACACGCGATCCAATTCGCAATCAATCCAACTTCGATTGGATCCCATTTGCTAGCAGCATGATCTAATTGAGGCCTAACCAGCGAAAGATAACATTTTCCTGTGACCTTTCCATCACATTTACCCATTATTCTTCTAATAACTTCTAATTTTGTGTGTGGACATATTACGGTTTGCTAGTAATTCTTTCGCGAGAAGAATGAACGTTGACGCCCAATCGAAAGTAACGTTGTGCCCGGGACACGGCGCCATTTCACTTAATAACCAACGGTTAAATTGTATATATATATAGTATATATATATATATATATATATATATATATATATATATATATATATATATATATATATTATGAGGATTCCTCCATTGCATGCGGGTCTCTTTTATGTTGATGATAGAATTGCATTAGTCAATACGTAACGTAGGCGAGATCATGAGAATGAGAACAGAGATGAATTGGAGGACAGACAGGAGCAGAGTTAAAATCTATTTTTTTCCTACCAGCGTTTAGGTATCAACTACGGTTGATATCGCTGCTAAATAACCTAAATTTTCCCTAACAATTGAACTAATCTACTGTTCATCCTTAAATCACAATTGTATTGCAACCCCTATTAGCAGTAGGTACGTCTCGTATGCCCAAGATAATATTTTGAACTGAAATACTTTAGTGCATTTCAAGTTGTTTGCAAGCTTTATTAACGGTGTCTGGCAGGGTACTATTCAATATGCACCTCTCGGATGACAGTTATCTTATGAAGTATCAGAAAAGCTGAAAGGATGACTGGTGCTACACCTATGTTGCCTAAGTCTTATCTAGGTTAGTTGTCCTTCGTGTTACCTGCAGCTTCTGTCGTATGTGTAGAGAGGTATGGCTCACGCACTGCATGTACCTGTGGTAATCATGATGTATTTATTTGAACTATTAATTTTTTTGTAACTAACAATTTAGGAAACCTTAATGTTTGATATTGTATGCCTGGTATGTAATCACGTCCTGGCACACACCCTAGCGGTGGTTTGCGGAGTACTTTGTAGATGAAAAAATGTGTAGAGCATTTTATTTTTATGTTTCATGGTTGATCACAAGGAATGGAACTCTCAGTTAGTGATGTCCGATCAGGATTAGATTTTCGAGTTGTAATGCTTGTAGATACTAATCAGTTAAACATGCCGTGTTCACCTTTTGTGGAATTTTTCAAAAACAATCATTCGAACAGAAACACTTTGTTTCCATTACAAATTTTTTAAATTATAAAGATGTTCCTAGCATTTAGATGATTGAATTACAGGCGATTGTAATTTTACATTTTTGCCAGTGAATACACGGAAAATTAGCAGTTTACGTCTCGTAAGTCTGAATAAGTTAGAAACGTAATTCATGGATGGTCTGCAGATAGATATACGAATACACAGCTGAGCCTTCAAGAACTTAAACGCCAAAACTCGTCAACGTATAAATTTGCAGAAAAACAAATAAAAAATAGTTCTAACGGCACCTGGGCACATTTTATGCATTTAAATGGATCCCTGCGAAGCACCGCTAATGTGTTTGGCAGGTGGTGATTCAGCACCAGGCAACACTTCATCCACACCACTCTTCTACATGCACATAAATACCCCGCGATCCACCCCAAAGGTGTGGAGCAGGGGGTGCAAGCACCAGGTGGGAAGGGTAAGTGATACGGGAGGATATGGGAGAGTGAACGGGAAAGGGAAAAATATTCAGTAAAAAAAATATCAAGCAACGTGCAAATTCGCATACATGCTGGATGAAGACTTAATCGAAACCAAGGGAAAATTCACCTAATAAATTAGTCAATTGTTACGCGAAAAAAAGGGCATAAAAAATGAACCACAACCATTTACTCTACGATAGACCTCCACCAAAACAAGACGGGACATGCGGAATTGAAAAGTAAGAGGGGGGAATTCTACTGTTACAATGACAGAGAGAGAGAAAGAGGACAATGATTCTAAGCCTCTTACGCCTCCTATGAGGAGCTGCTTCCAGCCATGGGCTCTTCACAGCATGTTGGTCTCCGCCTCTTAAAGTCACCGGCAGGGAGGATGACACAACGCTACAGGCAGAGGGGGCATTCCTCCACCTCAGAGAAAGACGAGGGATGGAGGGAGAAGCTTTAAAACAGCAAAGCAGTGTAGGAGATCTACTCAATTTAAGGAAAAACTGAGAGATTTTATTCAAACGGTGGAAATAAGTCTCGCACACAGTTTTCTACATCTACATCTACTTAATACCCCGCAAGCCGCCGCAAGGGCGTGTGGCGGGGGGTGCTAGGACACCACCCGTAATTTAGAAAAGAAAAAGAAAAAAAACCGCATACAATAACCACAACATCATATATAAAAAAAAACATGGCATACATTCATGCATGAACACTTACCCCCACACACATGCAAACACAATAAAACTACCAACTAACATACACATGCACCTGAAAGTATACCTAAAAGCTTTGCAGTGTTTAACTTTGCTCCGACTTGTAAATTCAACGTTTTTAATATTTCTAAAGTGACTTCGGTTTCTTGCTATTATGATTTCTGATTGTTCGGGGAAAGAATGAGTATTTGTACCTATCTGTCTTGGAATCTATCTCCCTTAGTTTATCTTTGTGGTCTGATCTACCTAAGTAGTGTGGGGCCATTATAATTCCTTCAGTGTCATAGTTAAACTCGTTTGTTCTGAACCTTTCTAAAAGTCTAAGCCTCGCTTGTTCTCTCCGCACTTCAAGTGGTTCCCAGCCTAAATCCCCTAAGAGACCTGTCACACTTGTGTTCTTATCATAACAATTTTTAACGAATCTAGCGGATTTTCTCTGGACTTTATCTAATTCTTTTTGCCAAATTTTCTCCCACGGATCCCAAATACTTGCGGCTAAAATAGTTTTAGATGCACGACAGTGACTAACTGTCAGCTGTTAGTCTGAATGGATGAAAACGAGTTCCGTTTCGGAGAATGTGTTGGTAATTGGCCGTCTCCTCCTGAGTTCCGCGGAGATCGCGAATCGATCGGAAGGATCGGGCGCCAAAGGGTTGAAATCGATCGGGCCCTTGGCCACGCGACGACCGACAGGCGGGCCGCGTCGAAGTTCCCACCACGTGCCTCCATTTAAAAGGATCGTGTCGGCGGCGAATCATTAACACGCGTGCGGATTCAAAAGCGATAAACGAAAAATAAATTAAAGCGAGCGGCGGTGTCGCCTTCCACCCATACGACGATGCACTTAGCGGCGGAATTAATATACCTCGCCGTCGTCGAAGCGATCTGGTGTGCACGCACGAGGAAAATTGGAATGCACGCACGCGTACACATCCGAATGACGCGCCCCCGGCTCACGCGATGAAGCGTGAAGAGGAAACTCACGCCAAGGAGGGAATAATATTAACACCGCCTCCAACGGTACAAAAGAACCTATTGACTAAAACGAGTTCCAAAGCAATTATATTCTCCCCGGAGTGGTCGTTTATCGTTTACTTCAGCGGTAATTTAAGAGCGCGGAATAAGTGATCGGATGTAATTTATTGCAGAAGTATTGGACGTGCGAACCAAGACGAGGAACAGCGGATGGAGAAGAGAATTAAAAAACGTGAGGAACTGTGCAATGGCCAATCATAGAATATTTTTGTGAACATTTACGCGAATCTAACAAGATTATTTAAGAACAAATATTATAATTTTCGATAATGCTTTGGCAGTCGCAGTTAGAAAACTGTTGAGAAATGATAATCGTGTTTGCAGAGGTTCGTCATACACTGCGAACCAGGGCGGGGAGTAATGATATTCGTAGTTTTTATTACACTGCAATTAGTCTGGTGTATGTTCACCCTAGGGTGAATAACACCAGACTAATTTTGACCCGAATATTTTTACCTCTACAGCGGTAGGAGAGTGTTATTCTGATCCCTTATCGTTTGTTTAAAAAAAATGGCATCTGTTCTACCTCGATCTCTCCTACCGTCGTGCATTGTGGTAATATTACATAATAAATCACCAATAAATGCGCAGATGTTGGTGAGGGACTCGAAGAACAAACGGCAAATGGCAGATAGGTTTTCCGATCCCGATTGACGGGGTACTTTGGTTTCGTTGTGGTCGCGATTGAGGCGAAGGAAGGAAGAGGGAATATTTCAATCAAATTACGAGAAAGTATAAAGAATGAAAATCAAGATAATGAAATAATTGACTTTGTAATTCCACACACTTTATTTTAAAAACACGACCCAGGTTTCGACGTTGAACGTCATCATCAGGTGGTCCTCATAGAAGCAAACTTGGAAAATATACCTTCTGTGGCTATATACACCTTCTGATCATAGGAGGGGGGGGGTTGGTCAGAGAGGGAGGTTGGAGGGGTAAAAAGGTTACAATGTAGCTGGGAAGAAAGGAGAATTACATTTTTGACTTAGAAGAGTGGTAGGTCAAGGAGTGGGGAGTGGGAGGGATACAAAAAGTTATCCTTTATTCCATAAAGGTACGCCTGAGACAACAAATTTTTTTCAAGTATGCCATATTTTTTTGTGGATGTATGAATTTGTGGCTTTTGCATGTGGTTTTCTTTCTAAATTACGCGTGGTGTCCTAACACCTCACGCCCTTGCGGCAGCTTGCGGGGTATTAAGTACATGTAGATACCTTGCCAGCCGTCGCAAGGATGTGTGGCAGTGGGTGGTAGCTTACCAGCCATTCTTCATATATTCCCTCTATTTCATCGTGCACATGGCACTCCGCGATCCTCCCAAAAGCGCGTGCAAAGGGGGCGATCGAACAGCCTTGTGTGTGTTCTTTGCACATAACCTTAGTTCATTTCTAAAAAGCGGAGGCAATATCGGAACCCACTCATTCAATCAGGTCCACTATCGCATATGATACATTAAAAAACGCTACTTGATGTAACAAACTTCCTCCAGCATGAATAAACAGTTGCACGTTGTTTGATAAGTTTTTCGGTGATTATTTTTCCCTTTCTCATTCCTCTCCCATGTCCCCCCTTATCAATTATGCTTCCCACCTGGTGCTCGCATTCTCTGCCAAACACCTTTTCCAGACCAGACCAGATCCCCTATTGACTGGGCATTTGCCCTCAGTTTTAACGCTGTTTCGGTGTGACAACGTCCACCCCTTCAGCGGCAGTGTATGTGCAATTCGCACAGGGAAAACAATGGCGATCGAATGTGTAAATGACGAACGTGTACCTTTCCAGTGTTAGTGAAGGAGAAATTGAAAGAAAGACCTTTAGTGGGTTGGCAATTGGCTTTAACTTAAAGGAAGAACTAAAGCTGGATCGCGGGGTATTTACGTCGATGTCGAGATGGCTCTCGTCGACAGGCAAGAAGGCCGTCGCGGGTTGAATTCAAGTTGGAGGATGCGGAAAGGGAGAGAGGCTTGAAGAGCGATGCCAAAGTCAAGGTCAGGGAGGGGAAGAGTGGGCGGGGGGCGAGGGAATCTCATGACGAAAGGGGGAGGGGGATGGAGGGGAGGGGGGGCATTGTCATCAACACCACCCATTCCCAGCCCGGCCCGAGGAGTCAGTCCTTCCTACCCGACTGCGCGGATCGATTTCGCGAGGGTCGATCATTTTAAAAGGACGACCCAAAGTTCTTGAGCCGAGGACAAGAGAGAGAGATGGGTCCCCTCCCTCGACATCCATACGTGTCCCCGCAAGCCGTCGCGAGGACATTTGGCAGGGGGTGTTAGGTCACACATGCTCTAATACTTTTACTAGCACATGGCACCCCTCTGTCGACTTAAAGGGACGCAGGAACAGAATGTAACACTCGCAATATGTGTGGGCATGATGCATGGCTGGTGTTCGGTGGCCCCCTTTCCACGCAGTGGATCACGGGGTGCCAGGTGCATGAGGAAATAGAGGGATACTTTGAAAGAGTTCTGAAGAATGATTTCAATGTACGTATCCTTTTATTGAATAGTGTCGCATGTGAGTACATTTTTTCGTGCCATTAAAATTTTTCGTGCGCATGATCAAACTAATATGTATTCTTTATCGTAATACAAAATCGCAATCATGTTAAATTGTATGCTCAGGTAACATGATTAAGATTGTGCTCGTATGGCTGGTGACCTAGCACCCCCCGCCACACGTTCTTGCGGCGGTTTGCGAGGTATTATGTTTGTATCTAACTGCCACACGTCCTTGCGACGACTTGTGGGGTATTGTGTAGATGTAGATGAAAGGGCATGTGGAATGGCGGAATTGAACACAAAATTCATTTTGGTTGAAACCGGAATCTAGACAAGTTCGACCAAAAGAACGTTTTGCGTTTTGCAATAGGTGACTTCGTTGCGTGTGGGCGCGCCTCTTTTGATAGTTACTTATTTGTGCCCTTAGTAAATGAAACAGTTTCTGAACTGAACTTGGTGGAAATTCTTCATATTGAAATTAAATTTAAAATACTTCGCCTTTCCACATAAACCACTTTTATTACTACCTAGGTTTCGTTATGGTATAACATCATCAGGTTACGTATGGTATAACATCATCACCTGATGATGTTATACTATAACGAAACCTAGGTAGTAATAAAAGTGGTTTATGTGGAAAGGCGAAGTATTTTAAATTTAATTTCAATTGTGTTCTTACTGTAGCCAGTGGAGTAGTTACCAACAATAAAATATTCACATCGTGAGATTCCGGAGGGATTTCTCTCTGCCTTGTTCAACTATGAAGTCAGGTTTTGTTGAGATGAATCCCATATGGACGAAGTACGCTCTATGTGGTGGTCTGAATGAAGGAAAACAGGACGTCTCTTTTACTTTCTATTCGTTACATTTTCCTACCGCAGTACGTTTGCCGAATGCTTGCTCCTTCATAGCCTCTCCGCAAATATGTTGACACTTCGCACGTGCTTTCCCCGTGTGAGATCGGATGCTATGGTGGAACCCAAGTGTTTTTAAATTGTTATAAGGCGTTCAGAACGGCAAGGGCCAATTTACGGGCCTCCTTAGATTCCTCCGAAGTAACTTCAACCTTCGCCGTTTGCATTTTCGTTTGCATGCGCGAATGGCCGACACATGTTGTCCGAAAATGTGTTGCATTGAGGACGAAAATTTGTGATTAACATTAAAAAAATAAACCAAAGTAAAAACAAAAATTTTTATCAACAATACTCCGAGTATCCGATTATTCAGGAGAGACGGGACCATTTAGAGCAAATAAATTATTGCAATGAAATTAAAGCGATTGCAACAATCGGTGCCGCCAGAGTATAAAGAACTGAGGAACTAGCTGAGTATATTATATTCAGGGCCGTATCCCAAGACTCCCTTCCCCCCCACTCTCCATCTCCACGGCTCCACGCCACTTGAGGCGGATCGGCCGACCCCCCGCGGTATTCTCAGGCGGCATACTCTTCTTTTTCCGCAACGCCATCTATGCGAAATTCCCTCGGACGCAGGTCAAAATTAGTTCTATTTTTATGAATAAATCTACTGGCTGTTATTATTAGTTTCATCATATTAAATTATGCTATAATAGAACCTAGAGATAGCTCAGAAAATATTGCGCATTTCATTCGATTACGTATCATTATATCACCACTTCCCGAGAATTACTCCGATAATGCATTGGTAGTAAGATCAACTCTAATAAATATCCCTTAAAAAAATATTTTATTTCTACCTTCCGGTTTGAAAAAATAGGTAAGCACTGACAAGCAGTTATCATTAACAAAAAACCTCTATATCTACTTGATACACCGCAAGCCGCCGCGAGGGCGTGTGGCGGGGGGTGTTGGGGCAACACCCGTAAGAAAAAAAACCGCATGCAAAAGTCACAAATTTTTACAATCCACAAACAAAACATGGGATGCATTCATAGAAAAACCCTTGCAACCCACACACATGCAAACATACAAACTAATATACACATGCACCTACAAATACGCTTGATATCCCTGCAATGTCTAATTTTGTTCCGACTTGTAAATTCAATGTTTTCAATATTTCTAAAGGTACTTCGGTTTCTTACTATTGTGATTCCTGATTGTCCGGGGTAAGAATGAGTATTTGTATCTATCTGTATTGGAGTCTATCTCCCTTATTTTATCTTTGTGGTCTGATCTACCTAAGTAGTGTGGGGCCATTATAATTCCTTCAGTGTCATAGTTAAACTCGTTTGTTCTGAACCTTTCTAAAAGTCTAAGCCTCGCTTATTCTCTTCGTATCTCGAGTGGCTCCCAGCCTAAATCCCCACAGAGACCTGTCACACTTGTGTTCTTATTTTAACAATTTTTAACGAATCTGGCGGACTTTTTCACGCTCTTTTTCTGTATTTTTTAAATGTACGGATACGCCAGGGTATACGTCGCAGATAAGTATGAAAACTTTCAAAAACACGTAAAGGATTCCTATTTTGCTGGGTAGTAGGAAGAGAGAAGTACCAAAAACGAAAATTGTCGGGGAAGGGATGTCTCCTCCCGGTCTCCCAACCAATCTCTCCATTGGAGGGATGACATGAGTTTCGTCTTGTTATACGACCCTGAAATCATTTTATCAAAAATATTCACCATAGGAAATTTTTGAAAATTGGAAAAATCTCACTTGGTTAAAGATTAGAACAATCACATCGACAACTAAGGAAGTGGATTGAACATAATCAAAATCCGTCATTGATTCCATGGTAGATCTAGCAACTCCAATTATACTTTTTTTGTATTTTTTAAACAAGGAATACTCATTCTGGTCCTGATAGACCAGTCAGTTCTGGTTTGACAGCAGGTGCCACGTAAACAAAAATAAGAGTTGAAAGTGTATACAATTATAAAGTTACATATATCGCGTCACGTTTTGTTCCGTGCCCTAATATCCAGTCTTTTATTCTCCCTTTCTCTACGTTTACTGACTGTAATATTCTTAAATCTTTTGGTATTCAATTGAAAATTAGAGGTACAGTAAACTCCAATTATCTTCCAGCTTGATTTGTATAAACTTCGATGTTTTTTCCGTAATTGGAATCATTACATTTTATTCTGGGTTCGGCAGACACTTCGCGAGGTCTCCTCGCAAATTAGGTTTCGAACATCCCCCTTCACCCTTCGTGCCCACGAGCGCAGGAAACGAAGGATTTCCGCGCGTGACGCAGACTGAGCACTAACTATATCGCGCACGGTCTCCTCCGCAGCCTCCCCCCCCCCCGTCCGTTCATAACCCCTCTTCGCCCACACCACTTACGTCATCCTCGCCTCGCTCTCTCCCACGTCCTCCCAGCGCTCTCTGTGGGCGAGTGTTCGCACCAGCAGTTTGCACTTGCCGAAGTCCCCAAACATTCGCCATTAGCGACATACCCACTGACCGTGGCGTATACTTCCTCTTTCTTATCTGAAAATAAGATAAGCGAAAGGCCACAACACCCTCATTCCGCCGTCCAAACACCGGAGACGCACCAACGACACCCGAGTAAGTCGTTCCACACCGCCGCATTGACAATAGTTTCCATGGAAACCTCAACACTTCCACCATATCGAGTTGGGTCATCCGAGTTATCCGAGGATGTATTCAAGGAAGCCCTTTGAGGATATGCCATTTTCTCTCCGCCTCTCTTCTCATTCGCATCACGCCCCACGAGTCGCCACGGAACTGAACTGAACATTAGGGCATCATCATTCGTTGTGCCCATTTGGATAGATTTGATACGTCCGTAATAAGAGTTTCGCATTAAATTCAGGTTCTTAGATCATTGCCGAGGGAAATTCATCCTTGCTTTCGTTATGAATCGCGAATTGTGTGCGGGAAGGATAAGAGTCTGTCTCTCTCCTTTAGTCAGCACGTTTTTATCTGCCGAGTGGGGTCTTACTGATTTCCTCGGCGACACGAGTAAACTCACGGGTTGAGCCCTACACCAGGGCCTTTCCGTTTCAGTCTCGCAGGCTCCTTCTGTCCCTTTGCCCCTTAAAACACAATGAATCCTTCCACTATCTTCACTGTCAAGACAGTGGAAAGATACATTGTATTCTTCATTTAATTATGCATCTACTAAATACACCAAAAGTCGCCGCGGGGGCCTGTGGGGGGGGGGGGGAGTGTTAGGTCACCAACCGTAAAAGAGAATAAAAACATGAGCAAAACCAACAAATTCATGCAAACCTACACCCACAAGATCACCAATTCAACGATTGGAGTACATCTACATCTACTTCATGCCCCGCAAGCTGCCGCGAGGGCGTGTGGCGGGGGGTGTTAGGGCACAACCCGTAATTAAGGTAAAAAGAAACGATTGCAAAAGACACCGATCTATACATTCCACAAACAAAACATGGCATAAATTCATGCAAAAACCCTTAGAACTCAAAAACATATAAACACTCCAACTGCCAACTAACATACACATGCATCTACAAATATACCTGATTTCTTTGAAATGTTAAATTTGTTCCGACTTGTAAATTCAATGCCTTTAATATTTCTAAAGTGACATCAGTTTCTTACTATTATGATTTCTGACTATTTGAGTACAACTGCACCCCAGGATGCAGCGCGAAAGCCATCCAAAAACACGCAAGCCAGAACACAACAAGCAAGAAAGCGAAACCCCACCACCACATGAACATGCAACATAAAACGCTCTCCCCACCAAGGAGACTGTGAAAGGCAGGGAATGCGAGAATGCGGGAATGTAAAGTAATTACACTACCACAAGAACATGCAACATAAAACGCTTTCCTCCCCAAGGAAAAAGGTGTGGAATGTGACCCACACGTTGCAGGTAGCGGGCGGGTCTTCCGCGGAGAGGGAGGAGGGATTGAAGGGGAGACTTAAAAATAGATGAACAGAGCACTAATGAGGTCGCACGGAAAGAATGGGTTTTGACAACAAAACACACGAGGTTAGTGAAAGAGCATGCATTTAAGTAGAACTAATTATTCTTTAGACGCTGAGGGTGGCAAGTTGAATTTTTGATATCTATAACGCTGCAGTTGCTATTCCGTATTGACCGTGGGAAGAAGGAGTCCTTGAGTTGGCTAGTTCTGGCATCTATTTCCCGAATTTTATATGCATGATCCAAGCGACCAATGTATGTAGGAGTGCGAATAATTTGCGAGACCTCGGTGCTGAAACATGCGGATCTGAATTTATTCAGTAATTTCAATCTTGCATTAAATCGTCTCTCTACTAATGATTCCCACCCCAACTCCATAAGGTACATCTGCTCCGTAGTATCAAAGCACACAAGGCACCTGGTCCGGAAGAAATACCTGCTAGAATATTAAAGGAATTAGCTGACGAAATTGCCCCATTTTTACATATTGTTTTCCTAAAATCGATAAAAGAAGGCTCAGTGCCTCGCGACTGGAAGCTAGCCCATATAACTCCCATCTATAAAGGCGGCGATAGGGATAAACCAACCAATTACCGACCCATTTCTTTAACATCGATCTCTTGTAAAATATTGGAACACATTATTGTCACTAACATTATGAGATTTCTTGATAGTAGGGAAATACTAATCCACAACCAGCACGGATTTAGGAAAAGCAGATCTTGCGAAACACAACTTGGTCTCTTCATTCACGATATACTTAGATCGGGAGAAAACAACACACAAGTCGATGCAGTATTCCTGGATTTCAAAAAAGCCTTCGACAAAGTTCCACACAATAAATTGTTACATAAACTTAAATACTATGGGATCAATTAGAAAATAATTAATTGGATTAGAGACTTCTTGTCAAACCGCAAACAAATAGTAGTCATAGATGGGTTGTACTCAACGGAGAGAGATGTAACTTCGGGCGTCCCCCAGGGAAGTGTAATAGGGCCTCTTCTGCTCTTAATATACATAAATGACTTAAGCACACACGTTAGTAGCAATCTAAGGTTATTTGCTGACGACACGGTGATATACAGGGAAATAAGGAGCCAACTAGATCGCGAGCTACCTTCTAGAGACTTAGACAATATCTCGGAATGGTGCAATAAATTGGGATTAACACTTAATATAGGTAAATGTGAAGTTTTGAAATTTTGGAATAAAGGAAGCGAGGAACAGGATATAAACTACAAAATAGAGGGTTCAGTATTGACTACGGCAAATCAAGTTAAATATTTGGGGGTTGTTCTAACACCACGCCTTTCATGGGGAGCACATATCAGGACAATATGCGGATCAGCTTTAAAGAAACTTGGCTTCATAAAACGGGTGGTGGGGAAATGTAATGAAAAAGTTAAAGAGAGGTGTTATTTTGCTCTAGTTAGGCCTCATTTGGAAGTGTGACAGGTCTCTTGGGGGATTTAGGCTGGGAACCACTTGAAGTGCGGAGAGAACAAGCGAGGCTTAGACTTTTAGAAAGGTTCAGAACAAACGAGTTTAAATATGACACTGAAGGAATTATAATGGCCCCACACTACTTAGGTAGATCAGACCACAAAGATAAAATAAGGGAGATAGATTCCAGGACAGATAGACACAAATACTCATTCTTTCCCCGAACAATCAGAAATCATAATAGCAAGAAACCGAAGTCACTTTAGAAATATTAAAAACGTTGAATTTACAAGTCGGATAAAAATTAAACACTATAGAGATGTTAAGTATACTTTCAGGTGCATGTGTATGTTAGTTGGTAGTTTGAGTGTTTGCATGTGTGTGGGGTGTAAGTGTTCATGCATGAATGTATGCCATGTTTTTTTTATATATGATTTTGTGGTTATTGCATGCGGTTTTTTTTTCTTTTTCTTTTCTAAATTACGGGTGGTGTCCTAGCACCCCCCGCCACACGCCCTTGCGGCGGCTTGCGGGGTATTTACTAGATGTAGATGTAGATAAGTATTTCGGTGACGTTTTGCGTTTTATCGTAAGAATTTTTAACAGCGTTGAGCCCGGCGTTGAACCTTCTCAATTTCCTGAATGGGGCCTTTTTCACTTGGATCCCGTACGCCATACCATAATATTGTCTGACAGCTAAGCGATGAGAAATCAACCACGGGGGAGTAATTATTTCAATGTCATTTCTATACATCTACATAATACCCTGCAAGCCGCCGCAAGGGCGTGTGGCGGGGGGTGTTAGGTCACCAACCGTAAAAAGGAAAAATACCACATGCAAAAAAACAACACGGAAAATTACACCCACAGCAGCGCACACACTCATGCAAAAATCCCTTCATCCAATACTCATGCAAACACATAAACCGCAAAACAACTAAAAAACTGCACCCCATGATGCAGCACGAAAGCCATCCTACAACACGGAAGCCAGGACACAACAAGCAAGAAATTGAAACATCACTACCACATGAAAATGTACCACGAAACACTCTACCCCCAAAGAGTCTGTAAAAGGCAGGGAATGCGACCCAACGTTGCAGGTAGCAGGAATTTCCCCCCGCGGAGAGGGACGAGGGACTGAAAGGGAAACTTAAAAACAGATGAACAGAACACGAATGAGGTCATTCGGAAAGAATGGGTTATTATAACAAAACACACAAGGTTAGTGGAAGAGCATGCATTTAAATACAACTAATTATTTTTTAGACGCTGAGGGTGGCAAGTGGAATTTTTGCAATATATAACCCTGCAGTTGCTATCCCGTATTGTCCGTGGGAAGAAGGAGTCCTTGAGTCGGCTAGTTCTGGCATCTATTTCCCGAATTTTATATGCATGATCCAAGCGACCAATGTATGTATGTAATAAATTGCGAGACCTCGGTGCTGAAACATGCGGATCTAAATTTATTTAATAATTTCAATCTTGCATAGAATCGTCTCTCAGCCAATGATTCCCACCCCTATCGCGTATATCGCGTGAGCGGTGATGTTTTCCCTAGAATGGAAATGATTTCGTTTCGTATTTACTACTGCCTATGAATGAAACAAAATTATATTTAAAACTATGAAGTCAAAACGACCTGCACCCGGGTCACACTGGTTTCGGGCATTGTAAGAATTGCATCGCCATGATTTTGGGCTCCGCGGAGTCACTTTTTTAGCAGCTGAACGTCTTAGAATTATATTCAATGCCTGCAAACGGAAGAGAATCGAAGTTCGATGCTCGGATATGATTTCCTGTTATATTCATAAATGAACAAATAATTATATTTATATTTTAGGATTCCCTAATCAATTTCATAAATATTTGAAATGATTATGCTGAGTGTATTATATTAATTGATAAAAAATACTTCTAGGCATTGTGATGATGGCAATCTTGTTTCCAATGACTGTATGATTCTTTTATTCGTTTTGCCCCGCGATCCACCAAAACGAAGTGTAGTAGGAAGTATTTTACAGCGTTTATTACGTTATTTCAGGTAACCATGGCGTGTTATTCAAAGTAATAGAAAATGAAAGCGTTTATCTGCAAATTATTGGAGTACTAAATGTAGTTTTCATATGACTATTTTGCGAGGGAGACCAAAAACGTCCATCTGTAAGGGCACACTTCCATTTGCTTTATTATGTCCGGGTGGCTTAATCAGCCATCTAAAGCACCCAATCAATATTTTGAAGTGGTCATCCGAGGACGTTATGGCCCGGGGTTCGAACAACGGCGAGTTCACAATGGGGTTGGAGGATTCGAATCAGGAGCAGCTGAAAATGAGTAGCTATCAAAACTCGATATCGGGAAAACTATGAATCCCATTTCTCTTGGTAGGTAGGTACCTTTTCCTATTGATGTATTAAGTCAGAACGTATAAAACGGGGCTGCGGCCTATTGATTGTCATCTAATCTCATGAACCCATAAACTCAATTAGCATTATAAAATGCACGTCTATATCCCTAAATCGTCTTTTCTCCAACTCACGGTTCAAAATCATCAGAGTCTTCGATCTGCATAACGTTTCTCAACATACTATATTTCCTAGTCTGAGTTCACATTTCCGTGCGACGGAGTGGCATTCCCTCGCCTCCTACTCCTCGCACCCGCGCCAACTCGGGCGCATTCCATAAGCCATAACGCAATATTACAGCATTTTGTTTCCCCTGACTACATGGCTCGCCGATGGTCATTTATTAAATGGCTGATAAAGAAAACTGGAGAGCTGGATTCCTTCCAAAGGTGCCTCGCCAACTGATAATTATTATTATTTATTATTAGGTAATCTACCGGTTAAGGTAGGTTTTTGGATGGACGTAATTACTAATTAAATAATTTGTGGCCCCTAGCAAAATACAACATCCTACTTTACATCAGGTCCCTCTTCAGCTCTGAGTACTTTCTTCCTCCCTTCATCCCGTCCAACATCCCTATCCTGTTCCTTCCCTTTCCTCGTTTGCCTAACATTCTCCCCTCAATTACAGTCTTCAACATCCCGCTGCCGGGCAATACCCCCTTCAGCCACTTTTCCTGCCTCCATAGGATTGCTCCTAACAAACCCCTCCCTTCGCCCACCATACCAAGTACTTCCTCGTTTCTTTCCTTCTCTGTCCATTTCACCTTCTCCATTCTTCTTCACACCCACATTTCAAAAACCTCCAGTCTACGTCTATCCTCCTGCTTCAATGACCACGTTTCCGCGCCGTACATAGCTACGCTCCATTCAAAGTTTTCTCTGAGTCTTTTCTTAATATCCTTCCTCAGCGTCCCTGCCATCAACTCCCTCCTCCTCGTGAAAGCCTCTTTGCCTAGCGCAATTCTTCTCCTTACGTCCCTACTACTTTGACCGTGTTGGTCCAAAACACTACCGAGATACGTAAACTGTTCTACCTGCTCTAGTTTTTGCCCTACTATTTTAATGTTAAGCTTAGCCTTTCTTTCTAGAAAATCGCATAACCTTTGTTTTATTAATATTGATTCTCATCCCATACCTGTAGCACTGAATTTCCAATTCACTCAGCAATGCTTGCAGCCCCTTGGCTGACTGACAAACTAAAGCTTGGTCATCAGCAAACGTAACTGATTTTACGAATTCCCCACCCACTTTCATTCCTACCTCGAGTTCTTCCCATGCCTCTTTGATCATTTCCTCTGCATACAGGTTGAACAGCAACGGTGATAATGGGCAACCCTGCCTTAAACCTCTTCCTAACACTGCCCAACCGGACTCCCCGTTCCCCACTCGCACCTGAGCGGTCTGAGACATGTACAGGTTGCGGATTAGCCTCCTTTCCCTCCAATCTATTCCTATTTTCTGCAATATACTCATCAGTTTTTCCCAATTCACTCTATCAAACGCTTTTTCGAAATCTACGAAACAGGCAAATACCTCCTGGTTGTGTTCTATATTCCTCTCGATTAATAATCTCATTACTGCAATGGCATCACGCGTACCTCTCCCCTTCCTAAATCCAAACTGATCATCCCCTAAGTAATCATTTGCCCTACTCTCTATCCTTTTGTTTATGATCCTGAGAACAAATTTAGCTGCGTGGGATATCAAACTAATTGTCCTGTAGTCCTCACATGATGTAGCCTTTACCTTTTTCGGGATAGGAACTAAAACTGATCTCACAAAGTCTTCCGGCCAGATTCCCTCCTCATAAATACTACGGATCAGCCCATATAGCCTCTTCCTCCCACATTTTCCTAAGCATTTTAAAAGTTCCGCGGGAATGTTATCCACCACCACGGCCTTATTTAGTTTCATCTCCCTTAATGCCCTTTCTATCTCATTGTCTAGTATGCCTGGACCTAAGCTATCTTCCCCTACGTCATGTTCCTTTTCAATGTCTAACTTTGTTGGTCTAAGCTCTTTACTATACAGTTCTTCTATATACTCCTTCCATCTCTCTTGGATCTTTCCTGCGTCAACTATTACCTTACCCGCCTTATCTCTAACTGTTAGCATTGCTCTTCCTTTCTTACTTCCCGATAACGATTTAACTTTGCTGTACAGCGCACCGATTTCACCCTTCCTCTGCAGACTTTCCATATCCTCGCACTGCGTCTTCCACCATGCGTCTTTTGCTTTATTTGTTGCCCGCCTCAATTTATTGTCCAATTCTTTGTACTTCATTTTGCCTAATTCTGTATTTATATTCTTCCATTTTCGCCGCTCATCCATTTTTGTAATCATCTCATCCGTGATCCATGGTTTCCTAGTCCTTTTAGCGTTAACGGTTCCAATAGTGTTTTTTGCGGCTTTATACAACCCTTTCTTGATACTTTCCCATTTTTCTTCGATAGTTCTAAGCCCTTTACCATCCTCCATGATTCCCTCTACCGCCTTTTGGTACTCCTTCCTTTTCAAACCATTTAATGCTTCTACTTTCCATTTTCTAACCCGCTGCCCCTGCCTTATCTTTTCGAAGCGGACGCTACATTTCATAACCACTAAATTGCGGTCAGAGTCCGCATCCGCTCCCGGGAAGCTGTGCGAATTTATCACACTATTCCTAAACCTGTGTCTAACCAGGATATAATCTACCTGATAACTTTCTGAGTCACCTGGTATTTTCCATGTATACCTCCGTCTTTTGTGTTGTCTAAACCAAGTGTTGATGATGACTAGCCCCTGTCTCCTGCAGAACTCAACTGATTTCTCCCCGCGGTCATTCCTCGAGCCTAAACCGTGGTCCCCGACCTCACCACCATCTCTTCCTTCGCCTACCGTCGCATTCCAATCCCCCATCACTATCAAATGTTTCCCTGCAGGAACACACGCGATTATGTCCTCTAACTGATCGTATATCCTATCGACCTCTTCTTCCTAATGGTTGCTCGGTGGCATGTATACCTGAATAATAACCAAGTTCGTCAATTCTGCTTTTATCTCCACTAGTAGTATTCTATCCGTTACCTGCTCTATGTTGACTACGCTTCTTCCTACCTCTTTACTTAATACTATGGCAATTCGTTGGCTCTCGTCCCCGCCGCTGTATATTATTCTATAATTATCACTCCAGTAATCCCCGCTATCTTTCCATCTCACCTCGCATAGACCTAAAATATCTATATTTCCCCTTTCCATCTCTCGCTTAAAATTCTCCAATTTACCTGTCCTCATCATTGTCCTAACATTCCACGTACCTATTCTAACTAATTTGGTCTTCTTGTCTTGCTTCTCCTGTCTTGCTGCTGCTGGTTTTCCCTTGCAAGGGTGTCGTGGGATGACGACCGCGGAAGCCTTGCCTCCCCCGCTGCCGGGCACGACACACGGCCGATTGGGCCGAGCCCCGTAGTTGCCAGGACTCAAAATATCTCTATTGTCCATCATATTTTTCTTGGGAATGATAATTGAGGTGGTTTCCCGTTGCCTTCCTCAAATGTGTTTTTAACGTGACACCATCACTTACTGGCCGCCCCACTGGGGTCAGACGCCATTGCAGCCGCCTCACTGAGGAACAGACGCTGCGTGGACTACCTTTCGTCTGGCTCCTAACCTTCGACCTATCTGGCATGGGTCACCCTACAAGGAGCAATTATTATTACTCCCGCCAGCACAGCTTTAGGGGTCATCAGAACGCACAAGCCCTTCCATCTCGTCAAGGTTGTAGTCCGGGGAGGGGAACTGATAATTGCGATTAACCAAATGAGCGAGGAACTCGTCGTTAGAACGCTCTTTCGAAC
This sequence comes from Hetaerina americana, assembly GCF_022747635.1. NCBI lineage: Eukaryota > Metazoa > Arthropoda > Insecta > Odonata > Calopterygidae > Hetaerina > Hetaerina americana. The sequence continues at coordinate 1,890,157 of NW_027287117.1, forward strand.
CGAGGAGTTCCCTACGTCACCTCCTTCGTCCGGCATCGGCTACATTTTTATTTTCGCGCAATATGTTATCTCATCTGCTTAAAGCTGTAAAAACATTATTATCACGTAAATGAATGTGAATCCTTTGTTCGAAATACCTAAGTACCCAGCTCCAATGAATATATTACAATTCCAGAACTCCATTTACGTCAAGAATTGATTTATCATAATGTCAAGCGAGTACTCATGATACCAGATAATAATACGAATTAGGCAACAAAATCCACACGTCCTCGCGACGCCATGCAACGCAATGTTCGCGGATGAAGGTTCAACGCCGGGCAGCCCGTTTTGTAAAAAAATCCTACGATAAAACGCAAAGCGTCACCGAAATGCTCATGGATTTGGGGTGGGAATCATTGGAAGAGAGACGATTCAATGCAAGATTGAAATTACTGAATAAATTCAGATCCGCATGTTTCAGCACCGAGGTCTCGCAAATTATTCGTACTCCTACATACATTGGTCGATTGGATCATGCAAATAAATTTCGGGAAATAGATGCCAGAACTAGCCGACTCAAAGACTCCTTCTTCCCACGGACAATACAGGATAGCAACTGCAGGGTTATAGATAGCAAAAATTCCACTTGCCACCCTCAGCATGTAGGGAATAATTAGTTCTATTTAAATGCATCTCTTCCACTAACCTCGTGTCTGTTGTTGTCAAAACCCTTCCTGCATAACTGCATTAGAATGCCATTAAATAGTGTAGTGCTCTAAACAGTAATGCTTGAGCTACTCTCCCCATATATAAGTTTCTCCTTCCAACCCTTAACCCTCCCCCTACCTGCAGCATTTGGGTTATATTCCCTACCTTTTTCCTTGGGGAGGAAAGCGTTATATGTCGCATGTTCCTGCGGTAGTGGAATTACGCCTTCTTACTTGACATATTCTGGCTTGCGCGTTGTTGGATGGATTTCATACTGCATCCTGGGGCGCAGTTGTTTGTCGGTTTATGGAGTATGTTTTTGAATGCACGTGGAATGAAGGGATTTTTGCATGAGTGTGTGTGCCACTCTGGGCATCGCTTTGCATGTATGTGTTGTTTTTGCATGTGGTATTGTTCCTTTTTACGGGTGGTGACCCAACACCCCCCTCCGCACGCCATTGCGGCTGGCTTACGGGTTATCATGTAGATGTGGATGTTACACTGTAACGAAACAAAGGTCGTAACATGAAAAAAATTCAATGTGAAAAGCAAAGTGTGTTCTTTCATGATGAAGGAATTCCAGCATGCTACGCCTGAAACTGTTCTTCGTGTGGAAATCATCAATGGCGTCACGACCATGCCGCTTGAGGTCCTTACCTCTGATGTCGCAAGTAAAATAAAACATTAGATTTTTACATCAGATAAGTGTATGTGTAGTTCTAATACTTCAGCATGTAGGGATTCAAGTTCAAGTTTGGTGCTCAAATATGCACCTACCTACGTTAAGATTCCCATCGAAATAATGATCATTCTTCCAATCACATTATAAAACTTTTCGGTCATTCTCCATCACACACCTCCAAGTGATGGCTCATAGCGAATGAGGCAATAGGCATGGGAGTTGGACACGCTGGTGGTGCGATTCACCCAAAGCCAGTCTAGCGGTGGAAGAAAGAATACGGCGCGAGAGGAATTGTAAGTGGTTTTGCGTTGGGATTATGATTCCCCTGAGCACAATACCCATTCAAGAGGAGGTAGCTTAGTAAACCTTTGATTATTACTAAAAATAATCGAGATTTAAATTTAATTTTTATATATTTTTTCTTCAGACTTCTCTACGAAGTTACCATCCAGAGTTATAGGTATATTTCTCCCTTAAGGAAAGAACTCTTTCTCTTCCTTGAGAAAGGTGGCTTGTACCGCTGAAAATTCGAAAATGAGCGAGTTTCTTTTCTTTTTTGTGCGTCTGTGTTTTTGCCTCGTTTGCTAGGGCTAACTTCACACGCAGACACACACACACACATCTATAGATAGGGTCCGTACAATAAGCATCGGGACTGTTTCCACAAATCAAAATTTTTGGCATTTATCATTACAATTACTTAATAATCTTCAGAATACATTTCTCCTGCATCGATGCACTACTTAGTTCGGCGCGTCTGTCAATCGTCAAAAGCCCGCTGGAAGTCGGTTTCCGGAATACTGTTCAGAGCCTTCGTCGTCGCCGTTTGAACCGCCTCGATTGAGTCGAACCGATATTTCTTGGGCTCCTTTTGAGTTATCCTTTGAGATAATAACGCTATCGAGAAAATCTTCATCTTCCAGGACGCAGTCCAAAATTTCTTGCGAAATTTCCACCCCCGACAGTGTTTGCTCCTCTCTCAAGACTTTCGGCACCAGCTTCGCGCACACTTTCCTCATCGCAAGATCGTCCGTTACAATGAATGATGTGGACGGTTCCGACTGAAAGGCCGGTCTCCCCACTGAAATGCGCCTGAGTGCTGGGGGACACCCTCTACCGAGCCGACCGGTCGGACCCCCATCCACCGCTCCGTCGAGGCTACAGCGAACCAGTCACGATACTTATTGTACGGACCCTGTATATATTAGTGTGTATATATGTATTCATATAATTATGTAGATATATAAATACTAATATACACACTCATACTACCTTGATCAAAAAGTTCCCGGAATAACCACCGTGTGCCGCTCCCATCGTTCCGATTTGAGTTCCGATCAGGTCACTTAGTGGGTCAGTAACATCTGGGGATAGCGCGTATAATATTATTTATAAAAATATAAAAGTCACCGACAACACTGACATTGATTTAGAAAGACATGTGACATGCACTTCCCCACAAAGGCGTCCTAAAATACAGTCAGGCACAAATAGGGACGTTATTCAACATCAAAATAATTTAACTATACTTGTTACAAATTGCAGAAGCCTAAAGAACAAATCAGCGGATCTAGAACACTTAATCCAAACTCATTCCGCTGATATAGTATTAGGCACAGAGAGTTGGCTGTGCAAAGACATAAATGACCAAGAAGTTTTCCCAATAGATTTCAAAGTTTACCGACACGATAGAGATACAAGACCCGGAGGAGGGGTTTTCGTGGCATTTAAAAGTCATTTTGAAAGCAGGCAAGTTTCATTTGAAAATAATAACATAGAAAGTGTTTGGTGCACCTTAATACGGACCAATCAACCCAACATAAATTTATGCTCTTTCTACAGACCTCCAGACTCAGATTTGAAAACACTTCACACCCTCAACGATCAAATTTACAATTTTACACGTAAATATAATAACAGCATAAACATAATTGGTGGCGACTTTAATCTCCCTGGTATAGATTGGGACAACAATATCGTTAAATCTGGGACCCGCGATCGCGAATCTTGCAATTCCATGATAAAATTGGTTCAAAGAAACTCCCTCCATCAAGCAGTACGCATGCCCACCCGTGGAAAGAACATATTGGATCTATTTCTTACAAACACGCCTGAACGTATTATTAGTGTATCAACTGATGAGGGCTTGAGTGACCATAAAGCAATTAATGTCCACTTGGACATAGAAATAAAAATGATTGTTAAACCAAAAAGAAAAATTTATAATTACCATAAAGCAGACTTTGAATCTTTTGCCAATCAATTAAACTCTTCACTACCCGAGTTCAAAACCCGCTTAAGTCATGTCAACGTGGAAGAAACTTGGACAGAATTTGTCAATATCATGCAAAAAGGAATCGTAGATTTCATACCTATAAAATACGTTAAAGCAAATCGCGACCCCAGGTGGTACAATAAAGACGTTAGAAAAACCCTTCGAAAGCAGAGAATGCTACACTCTAGGGTAAAGAGGGCATGCGTGAACACATCATCCCCTGAGAATAAACAATTATGGGACACATATAGATCCTCCAAAATTGAAACCAAAACACAATTACGTAGCGCTTTACTGGACTTTAAACGCAAAGTACTTTGCGAGCACTTGGACACTGACCCCAAAGCTTTCTGGTCATATGTTAGGGAAGTAAATGGGAGTAAACAAACCGTGGCTTGCTTAAGGGATTGTAGCAATATAATTCATACAGACAGTGAGGGTAAAGCTAACATCTTAAATTCATTCTTCCAAAGCGTTTTCTCGAATGATGTTGCCACCGCATATCTCCAAGAAACAATACATACTCCACCCATGGAAAAAATAACAGTGGACCAACAAGGAATTCTAAAATTGCTTAACGAGATTAAACCCAACAAATCCCCGGGTCCCGAAAATATACCAGCTAGGGTGATAAAACATTTAGCTCCAAACATTGCCCCGTACCTTGAATTTATATTTAACAAATCCCTCACAGAGTGCAAAGTACCTAAGATTTGGAAAACCGCGCAAATAACGCCTATTTTTAAAAGTGGTGACAGGGAGGATCCCAGTAATTACAGACCTATATCTCTCACTTCTATCTGTTGCAAAATCTTAGAGCACATAATTGTCAGTTCAATAATGAGACACCTTGACAATATTAACTTTTTAAGTGACAATCAACACGGATTCAGGAAAACCCGCTCCTGCGAGACCCAATTAGGATTATTTACACATGATTTAGTTTTATCTGGTGAGAGAGGTAGGCAAGTGGATGCCATCTTCTTAGATTTTCAAAAGGCATTTGATAAGATCCCACATGGTAAACTCATTCATAAATTAATGGTCGCGGGCATAAACAAGGGCGCCATAAGTTGGGTTAAAGATTTTCTTTCGGAGCGGGAACAGAGGGTAGTCCTTGATGGCGCTAGTTCCGACAGCGTTCGAGTCACGTCGGGGGTACCTCAGGGAAGTGTGGTCGGGCCGTTGCTTTTCTTGATTTTTGTTAACGATTTGAACCGCGAAGTGAAAAGTAAAATTAGGATGTTCGCGGATGACACGGTGATCTATCGGGAGATATCTGGGGATGAGGATCGTTTTATTCTAGAGCAGGATTTAGATTGCATTACTAAATGGTGTTCTAACTGGGAATTGACTCTAAATTATAATAAATGTTCAGTGGTAAATTTCTTTAAAAGATCAACGGGATTTGCTTACAAATTAGCTGGAGGTGACCTAGCAGTAGTTGATACGGTAAAATACCTAGGTGTCACATTCACAAAAGACTTAACTTGGGGGACTCACATACGTAAAGTCTGCGGTCAAGCATATAAAAAATTGGGATTAATTAGACGCATTGTCGGCAAAAGTGACTCGAAGGTCAAGGAACGTTGTTACCACGCTCTTGTAAGGCCTCATTTAGAATACGCATGCAGCGTGTGGGATCCGAGTGAAAAAGGTCTCATTCGGGAAATTGAGAAGGTTCAACGCCGGGCAGCCCGTTTTGTAAAAAATTCCTACGATAAAACGCAAATCGTCACCGAAATGCTCATGGATTTGGGGTGGGAATCATTGGCTGAGAGACGATTCAATGCAAGATTGAAATTATTAAATAAATTTAGATCCGCATGTTTCAGCACCGAGGTCTCGCAATTTATTACATACATACATTGGTCGCTTGGATCATGCATATAAAATTCGGGAAATAGATGCCAGAACTAGCCGACTCAAGGACTCCTTCTTCCCACGGACAATACGGGATAGCAACTGCAGGGTTATAGATAGCAAAAATTCCACTTGCCACCCTCAGCGTCTAAAAAATAATTAGTTGTATTTAAATGCATGCTCTTCCACTAACCTTATGTGTTTTGCTATAATAACCCATTCTTTCCGAATGACTTCATTCATGTTCTGTTCATCTGTTTTTAAGTTTCCCTTTCAATCCCTCGTCCCTCTCCGCGGGGGCAAATTCCTGCTACCTGCAACGTTGGGTCCCATTCCCTGCCATTTAGAGACTCTTTGGGGGTAGAGTGTTTCGTGGTGCATTTTCATGTGGTAGTGATGTTTCAATTTCTTGCTTGTTGTGTCCTGGCTTCCGTGTTGTAGGATGTCTTTCGTGCTGCATCATGGGGTGCAGTTTTTTAGTTGTTTTGCGGTATGTGTTTGCATGAGTATTGGATGAAGGGATTTTTGCATGAGTGTGTGCGCTGCTGTGGGTGTAATTTTCCGTGTTGTTTTTTTTGCATGTGGTATTTTTCTTTTTTACGGTTGGTGACCTAACACCCCCCGCCACACGCCCTTGCGGCGGCTTGCGGGGTATTATGTACATGTAGATGTATATGTAGATTTGAGTTCTTTTTTTTTTTGTTAAATTGGTACATCTGTTGTTGATATTCCCTTTAAATCTTAGTGTCATAACTTGACATTTGCAAAAGTTACGTAGCCAAGAGTACATCTATCTCTGTTTGTGTTGGCGATTTTTTACAATTTCAGAAATGGATTTAAATTTGCAACAACGAACTTGTATTAAATTTTGCGTAAAAAACGGATTTAGTGGCGCACGGACGTTGGAAATGTTGGAAAAGTGTTTCGGCAACGATTCTCTAAAAAAAACGGTCGTTTACCAGTGGCACGAGCGGTTCAGAAGTGGTCGTGAGTCAATCGAAGATGATGAACGCAGTGGCAGACCATCGACATCGAAAGTCGGTGAAAAAATTGATAAAGTAAAAGAAATGTTGGTCAATAACCGCAAATTAACCATCAGAGAAATAGCGGAGGACTTGAACATTGCCTATGGATCCGCCCAAGACATTGTGGTTAATGATTTGGGTTTCCGTCGTGTAGCAGCAAAGTTGGTGCCAAAAGACCTCAATTTCATGCAAAAAAGAGACCGTGTTGACGTCGCAAAAGACATGATTTGCGAGGCTGAATCCGATCCCACATTCATCAAAAGGATCATTACTGGAGACGAGACGTGGGTTTATGAGTACGACACGCAATCCAGACATCAGGCAAGTGAATGGCGTTCACCAAATGAGCCGAGACCAAAAAAACCACGTCGTTTTCAGTCAAAAAAGAAGGCAATGCTGACGGTTTTCATGGATTACAACGGTGTAGTGCATCATGAATTTTTGCCAGAAGGCCGGACAGTAAACAAAGAGTATTATTTGGGCGTTATGAGACGTTTGCGTGAAGCAATTCGCCGAAAGAGACCAGAAATGTGGGCAGAAAACTCGTGGATTTTGCACCATGATAACGCACCGTCGCACAGTGCTATCATTATTCGTCATTTTTTGACGAAAAATGCAACAAATACCATCCAACAGCCACCGAATTCACCTGATTTGGCTCCCTGTGACTTCTTTCTGTTCAATCGAGTTAAAAAACCATTACGGGGAACGCGTTTTAGCAGCCGAGAGGAAGTAATGGAAAAATCGCAGGAAGCACTGATGGACATACCGAAAACCGACCGTAACTTTTGCAAATGTCAAGTTATGACACTAAGATTTAAAGGGAATATCAACAACAGATGTACCAATTTAACAAAAAAAACAGAACTCAAATTCGAACGATGGGAGCGCCACACGGTGGTTATTCCTGGAACTTTTTGATCAAGGTAGTATAGCTAAACGTGTTGTTCACTTTTGTATGGACAACCGCTTATTCGAAATAACAAAAATCAGATTTCCGACGTTGGTTAAAATAGGCGTGTGTTTATGTAATACCTCGCATTCATCACGGCATAAATAATTCAAACCGAAATCGTCATATAAATTACTTACTAAATAACCCTTATATGACTTACAATTATGGATTACTCCATCATAATACCTAATGCGACGGAATTACCCGCTTCGTACACGTTTGTCGTTTTCCCAGAGACATGTCGAAGGGGGGATGAGGACTTTTCTCCCTCTCTAATCACCGTCACACCGCCGCAAGGGGGCGACCAATCACGCCGCGCCCCGCTCATGGGGAAACCTGACGGCGCTCTACACTACGGAGGGTGGTCCCGAGTCAAGGGCGATCTTTACGGACGCGGTTCTTGCCCCAGCGACACCACGAATGTTTTCTTGAAGGATAGATTATATTTCTGAAATGTGGATTATGTTGGCATTCTAACGTTCAGCGCTTAGTCCAATGCGCAATCAGAATCATGGCCCCATGTGGGGGGGGGGCGACCTCAGTGAGAACTCGGTCCGAGCTACGCATGCACGGAATCACAGGAGGAGCGGTCGACGTGCGGACATGAGGTCATCTCAAATCTCCGCTCCTTCCTCAGATCGTGAGAACAAGGTGTTTACCTCGACTGACGTCTCAAGGCATTGCAGGCGAGGAGATTTTTCCTTGGGGCTATTGAATTCATAGAAGGGACAGTAAAAATTGGATTGGGGGGTGAGAGAGTTCATAGCCGTTTAAGGCATTCACGAAAGCAGAAGTGAGTCTTTCCCTAATGAGCGGCATAGAAAGTGTTTGGTGTTCCGTAAAAAGCCCTCGGTCAAAAAGAGTCTACATTTGTACATACTGCAGACCCCCGATTCCGGAGAAACATCAATTTTAGAACTAGAAAGAGAGGTCGCTAGTCGCTATTCCCATTTACATAATAGACAAATAATAATCGGAGGGGATTATCAATCTTCCATCCATGGATTGGAAAAACTATAGTTTCATAGTGGGGGAGGTAAGGACAAATAGTCATGCGAGTCATTGCTTCGTGTTTTTTTACATCACATTCGTTAAACCAATAAGGACTAACATCCACCGGAGGAAAAAATATACTTGATCTAGTAGCCACGAACTTATCCGAGGTCGTCCTCAATACAGCCACACTTGATGGACTTAGTGGCCACAGAATAGTATTAGTTAAATTTAGCTTGATGACTATGAAAAATCAGAAACCCAAAAGAAAAATTTACTCGTCTGACCCGGCCGATGACGAAGTATTGAGGCGTGACCTACGTCAGCCTTTTGACACATTTAAGGAAAGTAATGGAAACAGAGACATTGACAGTTTGTGGAGTGCTTTTCTGGAGGTCGCACGGGCTACATTAGAAAAGTACATACCTAGTTAATTTAAAGGCGACAGGAAGGAACCTAGATGGTGCAACGTAGAAGTACGTCAAGTATGAAAACACCAAAGAGCAAGATATTACAAATGGATCACAAAAGGACAAGCCTAACAATAAATAATATTACATAATACATAACTATTAAACAGCTAGAGGGTTAACAAGAAAAACATGTCGCTAGGCGTTACACGACACATCAGCTCCGTAGTATCAAAGCCAAGAAACTATCAGGGCCGGAAGAAAAACATGCTAGAATATTGAAAGAATTAGCTAAAGATATTGCCCCGGAAATTGGTCTTACGTAAAATCGGAAGAAGAAGGCTCAGTACCTCGTGAATGGAAGCTACTCCGTATAACTCCCATCTATAAAGGCGGCGATAGGGATAAATCAACCAACGATTGTACATGTGCTTTTATTCTAGTTTACGGGTGGTGACCTAACACCCCCCGCCACACGCCCTTGAGGTGGCGGTGGGTGTTAGGTCACGTAGACGGTTTAGGGTGTTAGGTGTTAGGTATTTGGTAGACGTAGACACTTCACCTGTAGATTGAGCTCGAAACAAAAATTCAATGTGCTCAGCTCGCTTTTGCAATGCAAATAGACAGGTTGAGTAGACTGAAGTTATCTTAAAATTGTTTCACATAGACGCATGAGAAAAGAGCGCGTTAGCTATTTTTGGTGCACTGAGGTAGCGTGGCGCACGCGATGTTTCCGATTATATTCAACTCGATGCAGACTGATATTCACTGAAATACACAGAAAATGTATAATATGATGCCTATATCTTCACTGACATTAATGTTTACCGCAGATCTTAATTTTATACACACTCATTTGAAAGAATTGCTTATATAGTATTAGTTTACAAATCCATTGCGGATTGAAGAGATACAGCAACTTATTATAATAATTATTATTAGGTACTCTACTGGTTACGATAGGATTTGGACAGGCACAAGCTACCAAACGATTCTCACCCAACAAAATACAAGCCAACATCCCAGTCTACCATACATCCCTCCTCAACTCCATTCATCGTCCCTTCCTTCATTTCGTCCAGCACTTTGGCTCACCTCAGAAGTGAATGATGCCTACCCTGGGATTTTTCACTTCTATTTGATGCCGCGGTATGGCCTAATCCGTTTGAGAAGTTAAGATCGGAGCGAGTTTTTCTAAGATGGCATTCATTGATTACTGGAGTTTAAATTTATAACTCCATGTCTATCTCAGATGACATCGCATTACATTCCAATATTGCTCTAAAATATGAAATAACATTGATAATCTCAGGTCCAAAAAATAATCCCCCCAGAATACTAAATTAACTTGGTGAAGACTTTTTATTGATAATTTAACTTGGTGAAGAAGTCTTTTACAGTTCGATGGAATGTTTCAGTATCTCTGGAATGGATCCCGTCTCATCTAACCTCCCCCTTTGTAAAGACAGTGATTGAGAGGGCCTTAGTAACTACAAACCGTTTGCTTCAACGTCGATATCCCGCAGAGCCCGAGAGCAGATCATTGCTAGCTATAACCCGCCCGCCCGCTACCTGCACCGTAGGGTCGCATTCTCTGCCTTTCACAGTCTCCTTGGTGGGGAGAGCGTTTTATGTTGCATGTTCGTGTGGTGGTGGAGTTTCGCCTTCCTGCTTGTTGTATCCTGACTTGCGTGTTGTTGGATGGCTTTAGTGCTGCATCATGGAGTGCAGTTGTTTGTTGGTTTATGGTATATGTGTTTGTTAGAGTGTTGGATGAAGGGATTTTTGCAAGAGTGTGTGCGCTGCTGTGTGTGTAGTTTTTAATGTTGCTGTCTTTGCATGTCGTATTGTTATGTTTTACGAGTGGTGACCTAACACCCCCCACCACACGCCCTTGCGGCGGCTTGCGGGGCATTATGAATATGTAGATGTAGATGACCTTTCTCGACATTGGGAACACACACTGCCGTAACCAGCTGCCCAAAAGATGTCCATGGAACTAGTTCACTCATAATTCAGTATTGTTTCTAATTCAGAATCTTGTACCGTTATAATAGTTCTTCCGGACTTATTGATGATTCTTCCCACCCCCTAATAGCTCACTCTTTCACATTGCCCTTCCCAGGTACTCTCAATATTATCCCTTTACAGCCCTTGGTCTCCTCCTGTAATGGATTCCCATTCTATTTTCTCTTTCCTCGAGAGAGAGAGAGAGAGAGTATAACTTTCTCCCGTATCCATCGCCCAGCGTGGCGCGCGCCTAAACGTCTGTTTCTTCTCCTGACTCTTTATAGCCTGGAATCAAGAGCGTTATTTTTGATACTCCATCAAAAGACCCCCTTGAATTTCTATCAACCAGCTTTAATATAAGCACTTATTCCAGGCTATTTCCATCCCGTTACTGTCCGCCCTTTCCTTATTCAAGCAGCATTAATTGAAATATTTTTGCTCTCTCCGCTGTTCCACTTCGCCTTCCATTTTGTAACCTTGCTAACTCCCTCTTGTAGTATATTCCACTTTTAGCTATTGCTTCTAACAGTGCAGGAGCGTCTAACTTTTTCTTCCATATCCATTGATTCCAAGATTATTTCACGCGTCCTTTATTTAGATGATTCATTATTTTTTATGGTTTTCAATTTCAAACTCGGGTTGAGCTCGTAACGGTCTTGGAACCCAAATGATTTGGTGGTATTAGAGTATTTTCAGGAGAAATTCACCCTGTCAACTTTATGTACTTCAGTATATTTTATGGTTAAGTTCCGATATCTTTCCTAAACGTATTTTTGATAGAAAATATCTACATCTACATCTACATAATACCCCGCAAGCCGCCGCAAGGGCGTGTGGCGGGGGGTGTTAGGTCACCAACCGTAAAAAAGAAAAATACCATATGCAAAAAAACAACACGGAAAATTACACCCACAGCAGCGCACACACTCATGCAAAAATCCCTTCATCCAATACTCATGCAAACACATATACCGCAAAACAACTAAAAACTGCACCCCATGATGCAGCACGAAAGACATCCTACAACACGGAAGCCAGGACACAACAAGCAAGAAATTGAAACATCACTACCACATGAAAATGCACCACGAAACACTCTACCCCCAAAGAGTCTCTAAATGGCAGGGAATGCGACCCAACGTTGCAGGTAGCAGGAATTTGCCCCCGCGGAGAGGGACGAGGGACTGAAAGGGAAACTTAAAAAAAGATGAACAGAACACGAATGAGGTCATTCGGAAAGAATGGGTTATTATAACAAAACACACAAGGTTAGTGGAAGAGCATGCATTTAAATACAACTAATTATTTTTTAGACGCTGAGGGTGGCAAGTGGAATTTTTGCTATCTATAACCCGGCAGTTGCTATCCCGTATTGTCCGTGGGAAGAAGGAGTCTTTGAGTCGGCTAGTTCTGGCATCTATTTCCCGAATTTTATATGCATGATCCAAGCGACTAATGTATGTAGGAGTACGAATAATTTGCGAGACCTCGGTGCTGAAACATGCGGATCTAAATTTATTTAATAATTTCAATCTTGCATTGAATCGTCTCTCAGCCAATGATTCCCAACCCAAATCCATGAGCATTTCGGTGACGATTTGCGTTTTATCGTAGGAATTTTTTACAAAACGGGCTGCCCGGCGTTGAACCTTCTCAATTTCCCGAATGAGACCTTTTTCACTCGGGTCCCACACGCTGCATGCGTATTCTAAATGAGGCCTTACAAGAGCGTGGTAACAACGTTCCTTGACCTTCGAGTCACTTTTGCCGACAATGCGTCTAATTAATCCCAATTTTTTATATGCTTGACCGCAGACTTTACGTATGTGAGTCCCCCAAGTTAAGTCTTTTGTGAATGTGACACCTAGGTATTTTACCGTATCAACTACTGCTAGGTCACCTCCAGCTAATTTGTAAGCAAATCCCGTTGATCTTTTAAAGAAATTTACCACTGAACATTTATTATAATTTAGAGTCAATTCCCAGTTAGAACACCATTTAGTAATGCAATCTAAATCCTGCTCTAGAATAAAACGATCCTCATCCCCAGATATCTCCCGATAGATCACCGTGTCATCCGCGAACATCCTAATTTTACTTTTCACTTCGCGGTTCAAATCGTTAACAAAAATCAAGAAAAGCAACGGCCCGACCACACTTCCCTGAGGTACCCCCGACGTGACTCGAACGCTGTCGGAACTAGCGCCATCAAGGACTACCCTCTGTTCCCGCTCCGAAAGAAAATCTTTAACCCAACTTATGGCGCCCTTGTTTATGCCCGCGACCATTAATTTATGAATGAGTTTACCATGTGGGATCTTATCAAATGCCTTTTGAAAATCTAAGAAGATGGCATCCACTTGCCTACCTCTCTCACCAGATAAAACTAAATCATGTGTAAATAATCCTAATTGGGTTTCGCAGGAGCGGGTTTTCCTGAAACCGTGTTGATTGTCACTTAAAAAGTTAATATTGTCAAGGTGTCTCATTATTGAACTGACAATTATGTGCTCTAAGATTTTGCAACAGATAGAAGTGAGAGATATAGGTCTGTAATTACTGGGATCCTCCCTGTCACCACCTTTAAAAATAGGCGTTATTTGCGCGGTTTTCCAAATCTTAGGTACTTTGCACTCTGTGAGGGATTTGTTAAATATAAATTCAAGGTACGGGGCAATGTTTGGAGCTAAATGTTTTATCACCCTAGCTGGTATATTTTCGGGACCCGGGGATTTGTTGGGTTTAATCTCGTTAAGCAATTTTAGAATTCCTTGTTGGTCCACTGTTATTTTTTCCATGGGTGGAGTATGTATTGTTTCTTGGAGATATGCGGTGGCAACATCATTCGAGAAAACGCTTTGGAAGAATGAATTTAAGATGTTAGCTTTACCCTCACTGTCTGTATGAATTATATTGCTACAATCCCTTAAGCAAGCCACGGTTTGTTTACTCCCATTTACTTCCCTAACATATGACCAGAAAGCTTTGGGGTCAGTGTCCAAGTGCTCGCAAAGTACTTTGCGTTTAAAGTCCAGTAAAGCGCTACGTAATTGTGTTTTGGTTTCAATTTTGGAGGATCTATATGTGTCCCATAATTGTTTATTCTCAGGGGATGATGTGTTCACGCCTGCCCTCTTTACCCTAGAGTGTAGCATTCTCTGCTTTCGAAGGGTTTTTCTAACGTCTTTATTGTACCACCTGGGGTCGCGATTTGCTTTAACGTATTTTATAGGTATGAAATCTACGATTCCTTTTTGCATGATATTGACAAATTCTGTCCGAGTTTCTTCCACGTTGACATGACTTAAGCGGGTTTTGAACTCGGGTAGTGAAGAGTTTAATTGATTGGCAAAAGATTCAAAGTCTGCTTTATGGTAATTATAAATTTTTCTTTTTGGTTTAATGATCTTTTTTATTTCTATGTCCAAGTGGACATTAATTGCTTTATGGTCACTCAAGCCCTCATCAGTTGATACACTAATAATACGTTCAGGCGAACCGTCGTTATTAATCGCATACACATCTGATCCAGGTGAAGCTGACATAAACGTGTGCGTGGGTATGCCTTATAACATATTTATTTGCACGAATACATATATTTGTGGTTATGCGATAAAGGAGTTGTAAGAGAATTCATTTGATTAAGTTTTACAGCCGCCCAGGCACATATGCAATCTCCCCATTATTCTGACTCTCACTCGGCGATATACGAGATATGTGTAACTTTCATTTTTCATCGTGAAATTTTTCCCCACAGCCACTTTAAGTTAACCATACCTAAATATACCGCACACAAGTTCAACCGTCTTTAATTTGGGGCGTGATAACTGCCAAACACTCAATTTCAAATCCCTTACCTTGATGCTCTTGGATCTATAATAATAATATTTTAATTAACTTTACTCATTTTCCGTTCGGAATGAGGCAGGAGGGAATCGCCACGTAAGCCATATCAAGTCGTCTGAAACTTTCGTAGCATCACCAATGACTGGGGTCACGGAGATTTGCGTCTTAACTAATTTATATTGCACCCACTGAAGGTTCGTTGGGCCCCATTTGACTTACCACGCCTGACAGGCGGAATGTAAAGGAGAGAGTAGATATAGTATCACAAGGTTATCATGATTTTCAGCAATTCCGATCGTTTTTCAAGGAGGACCTCCGACTAAATGCAAAATGCGACTGCGCGCAAACGTTTATTTTGATCGTTTTTGAGAATTGAGGTTTAACAACAATTATTAACAGCAAAACATGAATATCATCGATTTGAATAGACTTTACTGCGAAGCATATATTTGCAATACATTTGTCTCCACCTTACTCTAGTCTACAGCACACAAAGCAATTTGCTTACAATATATTAATTTGAGAATATTTTTATTGGATACCAATGATTAGTTTCCCAAACGCATATTTCAGTTTTTAAGGGCCACTCCAGGATTAGTACCAAAATATCTTCTTAAATGTCATTTGAAGGTTTTAAATGGACCTTCAATTCTTTGTTCTTTATTCGCCAGAAAATGGCGCCAAAATTGTACTGAATTTTCCCCAACGCCGGTCTTCCACATACACGAGCAGCACCCAATATATATAAACCAATGCATACGCATTCACACGTCAGTGGGCCTTTTTATTTTATGCCTCGAAGGACACTTCTCCAGAGAATGGTGCCCGCGGGTGGGTCGGAGGCGTACGTGGTGGTTCCATTTGGCATTGAAGGAGTGAATGATCGCGTGGACGCCCGACGCTCGCGTCAACCGCAATGCCCGCGAAGGGAGGGTAAACACACGGCTTCAATCGAACACACTTGGCGCAATCAAGAGTTGAACAACCCCGGGCGTGCTCATTCTCGCCGAGAGCGAATCGTTCCTCAACCGCGATAACATTCTCTATCGCGGTTCGCGCGACGAGGAACTCGAATAGAAGCAATAAAAGCCGTTCATAGAGATGTTTATCGGCCTAATATACGAGGTGGGCGTAAACTCTGAAGTTGCGTCCGGCAGCGAAGTGTAAGTATAGCACTACGGCGATCGCCAATTGCTCCGGACGAGAAGAGCAGGAAAACAGAAGAGGGCAAAACAAAGGCTAACCGGGCAGGGAGGAGGCATTGATCCACTCGTGCATCACAATGAATCACACAGGGAATTTAAATATATATATATATATATATATATATATATATACTACCTTGATCAAAAAGTTCCCGGAATAACCACCGTGTGGGGCTCCCATCGTTCCGATTTGAGTTCTGTTTTTTTTGTTAAATTGGTACATCTGTTGTTGATATTCCCTTTAAATCTTAGTGTCATAACTTGACATTTGCAAAAGTTACGTAGCCAAGAGTACATCTATCTCTGTGTGTGTTGGCGATTTTTTACAATTTCAGAAATGGATTTAAATTTGCAACAACGAACTTGTATTAAATTTTGCGTAAAAAACGGATTTAGTGGCGCACGGACGTTGGAAATGTTGGAAAAGTGTTTCGGCAACGATTCTCTAAAAAAAACGGTCGTTTACCAGTGGCACGAGCGGTTCAGAAGTGGTCGTGAGTCAATCGAAGATGATGAACGCAGTGGCAGACCATCGACATCGAAAGTCGGTGAAAAAATTGATAAAGTAAAAGAAATGTTGGTCAATAACCGCAAATTAACCATCAGAGAAATAGCGGAGGACTTGAACATTGCCTATGGATCCGCCCAAGACATTGTGGTTAATGATTTGGGTTTCCGTCGTGTAGCAGCAAAGTTGGTGCCAAAAGACCTCAATTTCATGCAAAAAAGAGACCGTGTTGACGTCGCAAAAGACATGATTTGCGAGGCTGAATCCGATCCCACATTCATCAAAAGGATCATTACTGGAGACGAGACGTGGGTTTATGAGTACGACACGCAATCCAGACATCAGGCAAGTGAATGGCGTTCACCAAATGAGCCGAGACCAAAAAAACCACGTCGTTTTCAGTCAAAAAAGAAGGCAATGCTGACGGTTTTCATGGATTACAACGGTGTAGTGCATCATGAATTTTTGCCAGAAGGCCGGACAGTAAACAAAGAGTATTATTTGGGCGTTATGAGACGTTTGCGTGAAGCAATTCGCCGAAAGAGACCAGAAATGTGGGCAGAAAACTCGTGGATTTTGCACCATGATAACGCACCGTCGCACAGTGCTATCATTATTCGTCATTTTTTGACGAAAAATGCAACAAATACCATCCAACAGCCACCGAATTCACCTGATTTGGCTCCCTGTGACTTCTTTCTGTTCAATCGAGTTAAAAAACCATTACGGGGAACGCGTTTTAGCAGCCGAGAGGAAGTAATGGAAAAATCGCAGGAAGCACTGATGGACATACCGAAAACCGAATATAAAAAATGTTTCGAGGATTGGATCAAGCGCTGGCATAAGTGTGTTGCAGTCGATGGGGATTACTTTGAAGGGGACATTATAGATTTAGATGAATAAACTTGTATTTTTAATTTTCTGAATAAATTCCGGGAAATTTTTGGTCAAGGTAGTATATATATAATCATCAGTATTTAAATCTAATTTATGTTAATTCACTCAATCCTTGATACCTTCTCTGTTTTACATCCTTCTTAATTTGTCCTATGTTAATGTCTCTTGGTCTATCTCGTGGAATCTTCCCTTCTATTACGAGTTCATTATTTGGCATGCAAACAATGCACTTCATTTTACATAGGCGAATGCACTACCCCTTTATCCATTCGAATGAACAATCGCCGCTACTACTGTAATTCGGTCTCACTCTCTTCTCTTCCTATCCCTTTACACGCAAATTCCCACAACCTTCCATTCGACCAGTGTTTCTCCCTTACCATCCTAGAATCCCTACCCGATTCAGCCACCATTATAGAGGTGAGAACTCGAGAATCCACATATATATACTATGTTTTCGTCTTTTAAAATTCCCACCCTTAACCGCCATCTTTAATATCCCTCCCAGAATTCCCTGCACCTCCCCCCCCCAGACCGCTAACTTCTTTCCGAAAAATTTTCAGTCTTACTTGAAGAAGGCCGGAAGCTCAAACAATCTACAATGTGAGTGTCCTTTTAAGTGTTATCCATTTTATTTGTATTCTATTGTGCCATCCAAGCATTATACACACGCATATATAAATGTATGTGTATATATATATATATATATATATATATATATATATATATATATATATATCTGTATAAACCATAAACACAGTAATCAACCCGAAGGTCGGTTTGGTAGGTGATGGTAGAGTTCACCCAGTACTAAGCCTGACGGCGTGTAAAATTCACACATCAGGGTAGGGGGGCCAATTCTTTAGAAAGATATACAGATATATATATATATATATATATATATATATATATATATATATATATATATATACAGATATATATATATATACAGATATATATATATATATATACAGATATATATATATATATATATATATATATATATATATATATATTTATATATATCTGTGAGTGTGTGCACAGAACTAAGAAACACACACGCGATGTGGCATGTGGAGGAGGGATGCGGATATGCCATGGCCCAGCAAATGACGTATAAATAAGTTCACGGGACATCGGCCCAATCCCTATTGCTCGGAATGGGATGGAGTCGCGTAGCCTAACAGCGATCGACAGACGTCATCGAGTCACGGGAGAGGGGTCGGATCCATGGAGGGAGGCGGCGATTTTCGCGCGGATAAGCCGAGCAAGAGCCCCCGTCCCAGTCCGCTATGGACGTCCCAGGATTGGCAAATGCAATGCTCTCGGGAAGTGGGAGGCGAATGTTTTTTCAGCTGGCGTCAAAAACATCTTTGCCTCGCCTCACCTCAAAAGATGCTTGGCGGCACCATTTTTAATAGACTCTCCCCCAGAAGACAAATCTTCCTTTTACTCCAGTTTTTCCGTCTCCAGCGGTTTTTTTATCAAACATTTCCGTCTATTGCGTCCTCAACGAATCTATTACGTTTATTAAATTGATTAAAACAAGCCTAAACTTGTAGAAAACTTATCTCTCCAAACTTCAATATGGAGAATGGCAATATTAATCTTTTACGATAGATTTTTAATAAATGTTTCTTTCAGTGTGGCCCAAGACGAAAGATATTATTTTAGCGATTTAGTAATAATATTAACTTATTCTCTTACGTCAATCGCCACAGAAATGAAGTATCCGTAAGGTCAGGGGGGGCCACAAAAATATTAGGACTAAATTTCAGAGTTTCCCAAAATCAAATTTGCTATGCTTGCAGGTTGTTTTTTCCGCAAAATTTCTGATAAAGATTAGTCAATGAAACCATAGTACAAATTTTTCCTTTTATTTTATTAATAGTTAACACTTTACAAAGGATGAAAAAGAAACATAACATTTTTTTTAAATTAAGTAAACTATCTTTGCGTTATGAGGCAAGTGAGTTTAAGATAAGTCCTTTGAAAGTGAGGGAGGCGATTACCTACGATAGTTCTGCAATCATAGTTGATTGACTGGTAAATAAACAGAAACTGGTCGTCGTCGCTGTCGTGCTCATTGTCGGGTTATTTCCAGGATTTCAATGTTTTCTAGGCGTGCCCTGAAGGTTCTCCTTCAAACTTCAGGTTATTTTTTTCTTTCTTAATTACGGAATTACGGGGGGTGTCCTAACACCCCCCGCCGCACTCCCTTGCGGCGGCCTGCGGTGTATTGAGTAGATGTAGAATATATGAAACATTTCGCTTACCCTGTTGGCACATTGACTATAAGAGTTTGGGGAATCGTTGCACCATCCTCGTGGAAGGTTAAATTTGTCGACTCTACAACTTCCTGCACCATTACAGGCTTCGCAACCAACTAGACATCGAGAGGTTCACTCACTCTTTCACATGCCCATCTGATACCAATCCCATTTTTATCATACTCAAATCGAAATTCTTTACATGCCAACAGCACACGATGAAGCACTGCTTCATCAATCCAGAAGATATCTTTATTTTCTTTTTGGAAATCGTTCAAGATGAAAGTGTCGAAGGTACCTCAAATGGGCTCTTACACTAAGCTTTTGCTGCCGCATTTGATAGGGCTGAACAAGTAATTGAGACTCCACATTTCTCCGCTGCAAGCAAAGCGAGAAGGGAGGGGGGACGGGTCGAGGGGCATGCCCAGACGAAGATCCCCCCCGCTCCCTTACATGCCAATCTCGATAATACCCGATGGTGGGACTACCACGGGGAAGCGTGAACTGTTGACCGGGAAACATACGTAGAAATGGACCAAAAGCAATTATCGTTGGCTTAAGAATCATCCCTAAAGGGCACTGGTTACTTTTTAGTGAGCCCAAACCTGTTTCACGCATAAAAGGCAAAGTTTTAGAAAAATATTTTCGATGCAAATCACTAGTATGGCCAATTTTCTGCCGATTTAGGGAAAAAATCGAGATTTGACGCGGAAAAGGACGGATCAATACTTACTTTATCGCATTTGGCCAATCGCCACGACTTGGGAGTGATAAGAAAGATATTATCTCTCTTTTTGTTTTCATTTCATCACTGAAGTAGTTAGGCAACATAGCCTTTGTTGACATAAACTGGTGTCGCAAAGAAATAAAATGTGATTTATTATTATTATTGTCAATGCCGGCCTGCGAAACTCTACGACGTCTTCCAGTTCCCATGCTCTGCGGTCACTCCGACTGGTCCCGTCTCCGAATCCCCACCCCCACTCCCTCCTGCATTTGTCCTCCCGCCCTCCGTCCTTTCACTCATCCGCCATCCGTTCGGGTCCTACTCCAACATTTGCGTGTAGTGATTCTTTTATCCGTTATGCGTGCCCACGCCGTCTAAATCACTGTGTTGTTTGTAAGGCATCTACTATTGTGTTATTTAACTTAATGCCTCTTCCATTCAAAGTTAATCTCTCCCTAGTTGTTCCCACTAACCTCATTATACTAATTCCACCTAAAAATTCCACTTGCCACCCTCAGCGTCTAAAAAATAATTAGTTGTATTTAAATGCATGCTCTTCCACTAACCTTATGTGTTTTGCTATAATAACCCATTCTTTCCGAATGACCTCATTCGTGTTCCGTTATTCTGTTTTTAAGTCTCCCTTTCAATCCCTCGTCCCTCTCCGCGGGGGGAAATTGCTGCTACCTGCAACGTTGGGTCGCATTCCCGGCCTTTTAGAGACTCTTTGGGGGTATTGTGTTTCGTGGTGCATTTTTATGTGGTAGTGATGTTTCAATTTCTTGCTTGTTGTGTCCTGGCTTCCGTGTTGTAGGATGGCTTTCGTGCTGCATCACGGGGTGCAGTTTTTTAAGATGTTTTGCGGTATATGTGTTTGCATGAGTATTGGATGAAAGGATTTTTGCATGTGTGTGCGCGCTGCTGTGGGTGTAATTTTCCGTGTTGTTTTTTTGCATGTGGTATTTTTCCTTTTTACGGTTGGTGACCTAACACCCCTCGCCACACGCCCTTGCGGCGGCTTGCGGGGTATTATGTAGATGTAGATTATTTGCTTAGAATTTCCTTCTGTTATTGCTCTCTTCCTTCTCTGTCATTTACTTTGAGTATGTGTGTATGTTTAGGTGTATTCTTAATTTATATAATATGTATGTAAACATGGATGTACATACAGTCTTTGGGCACCTTCAGCTCCACCTATGTGGTCTGTGCTATGTGATTTTTCGGGTACCAGATCTTCCTGGGAAACCATAACCGCCACAGGGAGAGGAACTGGCCCCCCTACCCGGAATTTCACACGCCTTGTAGGGCTTAGCACTGGGTGAACTCTATCATCACCTACCAAACCGACCTTCGGGTTGATTACTGTGTTTATGGGTATGTATATATATATATATATATAACTATATATATATATATATATATATATATATATATATATATATATATATATATATATATATATATGCTTTCGTAGACGTAACACGGAAGTGCCGAATAGTACAATACACAGTAACACACAATATAGAAACACAAAAAGAAGAACACTCACACGTATTTTCTTGATATTTCGACGGAAACAATCCGTCTTCCTCTGAAGATATAGAAGTATATCTTTAGAGGAAGACGGATTGTTTCCGTCGAAATATCAAGAAAATACGTGTGAGTGTTCTTTTTTTGTGTTTCTATATTGTGTGTTACTATATATATATATATATATATATATATATATATATATATATATATATATATATATATATATATATAAACATATATATAAACATATATATAAACATACACACACAAATATATATATATAATATATATATATATATGTGTGTGTGTATGTGTATATATCTACACGGACATGAATAATAATGTATAACACTTAGCACTAGTGGACATAGACAAAAACACACAGAAACACACAAAAAAAGAGACTCACTATTTTTCGAATTTTCGGTGGTCGTGACCACCTTTGTCAAGGAAGAGAGGGACAGAACTCAAAGTTCTCAGAATACTGTCCCTCTCTTCCTTGATAAAGGTGGTAACGACCAGCGAAAATTCGAAAAATAGCGAGTCTCTTTTCTGTGTGTTTCTGTCTGTGTCCACTAGTGCTAAGTGTTATACATTATGTTTATATATATATATATATATATATATATATATATATATATATATATATATATATATATATATATATATATATATATATATATATATGTATATATATATAATATTCGATATGCAAATCTTTGCATAATGAACGAGTGTCTGTCTATATGAATTCATGATTACGTATGCATGTAATTATAAATGTTATGCCTAATGTATACGGCGATGGGCTAAATGGAAGGAGGGCTCATTAGGTCTCAATCTCACCCAAATAAAGACCACTATCCATCTATCTTAAGTATGAGACACGAAGCTTCGACCTTGAATAGAACATCAACTCCGTAGTATCAAAGCCAAGAAAGCACCAGGGCCGGAAGAAACACCTGCTAGAAGATTGATAGAATTAGCTGAAGATATTGCCCCGTTTTTAGAAAGTGTTCTTATGTAAAATCGGTTGAAAAAGGCTCAGTACCTCGCGACTGGAAGCTAGCCCATATGACTCCCATCCTTAAAGGCGGCGATAAGGATAAACCGACAAATTATCGACTCATTTTCCTTAACATCGACCTCTTGTAAAATATTCAATTAGCACACAATGCAATTACATTTACATTAAGCACTCCTTTCTTCCCTCGTACTACTGATGGTCAGAGCAAAACTAAGGAGGTTAAGAACTCTAAGAATAAGAGAAAAGGCCGCATTTCATTATAGCGTTTACTTATATATTTACGTGACCAACTGTTAGTGTCTTTCCGCCACTCACTCACTTCCGTGGGTGCGCACGTAATCATCGATGCGTTCTCATCATAGCGCACGGAAAACAGTCACCAGTCGATATAATATGAAGCAAACAAATAAACGTGTATGAAAATTCATCGTTCGGTAATTTTCGCAACGTTTCATCAATGGCATGAAATGACAACTGGTGATATTTCTAAATCCCTTAATTATTTTTAGTTTCGTCGTGACTTTTGTTTTCGACTCCCGATCATTATTGCCTTACTTGGGCTGCTTCAGTTTTCCTTTTCCAGTTTCGGTTCCTCGATCAAAACTGACGAAATTCTTTTATTCGTGCGTCATTTCTATTCCACGGTTGCTAGTTATCTCCCAAGACTGATTTGTGAAGGGTTGTTGTGAGTAGGATGGCGGTGTCACCACACTGTTGAAGAAGTTGGGATTGGAGTATCTTGTTGACCGTGGGCTTAAACACAGTTTAAATTTACTGCGTACATTTGAGGTAGTTTATTAAGTTAATTATCTGAGGACGGCAAGGACGTATTACAGGCCCTGACTTACTATGATAGATCAGATCACTACCATGAAATCAGGGAGATTTATTGCAGAAGGGATAGATTTAAAATGTCGTTTTTTCCTCGAACCATTAGAAATCATAACAGACATGACAGCAATCGCGTAGGAGATAATTAGAATTGGTAGTGCATATATTTGTCGACATCTTACATAAATTCCAAGAAACTGCGGGAGATGATGCTTCAACAGTAACTTTTCATCCGCTGAGATATCTTACATGTTTCTCTCTACATGTTATTCTTTTTATTAAACTGACCCATCTTTTGAACAGTTATACAGCATGATTTGAATGTACGTATCCTGTTATTAAATTCTGTGGCATGTAAGTACTTTCTTTCGCGTGAATAATGTTTGTCGAGAGCATGAACAAACTAAAATTTGTGTAGAGGTGACATGATTTGGTTTTGCATGTGGTTTTGTTCTAGTTTACGGGTGATGACCTAACACCCCCCACCACACGCCCTTGCGGCGGGTGCGGGGTATTGTCTAGATGCAGATGAAAACCGCTAGGTAAGCTCTCACTGATCATTAGCTGCGTTGAGATTAGGTGGTCTTTCCTACAGCCCGAGTGACTTCCTTGAGGAATAATACATATGAATCGCCGCCCCCCCCTTTAATCCCTTCGCGTGAGAGGCCTTAAAGGCATGCCAAGGGGACTCGATGGCCCTCTTTAAGAAAGTGCAATGCGCGCAGGCGGGATGCATTGGAGGCTGCAGTGCTGGAACGCGAATCGAGCGCCACCTGGCTCTTGAGGCATGGGAGAGAAAGACTAAAGATGCCATTGATCGGGGGGGTATGAGAGCGGAATGCGTGCCCTTTTTTGTAAATGGATTTCCTGCCGCGTTTCTTTTGTTTTTCCCAACCGTCGACGTTTTTGTGGAGCGTTAGAGCCCCATTCGACTTCAATTGAATGGAATCACTTAAGCTCGCTGTTTTGCTTGACGCAGGGTGTTTTCTATTCCCATGAATGGCTCCCTCCAACCTTTCACTCCTCCCCATGGACATATGTATGTGTTCTGCCCGTAGTCTCATTTGTGCAATGAATCTCACGACAGCGTAGTACGGGATAAATCATTCGCGGGACAAGGTTATAGAGGAAGTCCGAGCGTCGTCCTGACGTAAGTATACCCCACGCCATTGTTTCCGCGAAAAAAAGTGTTTCACGACTAGGCCTAAGAATCGAATTCAAATGAAATGCGTCGTAGGTCTATGAATAGCGAGGCCAGTTGGAGTTTAATGGAGTTGTAGCTCTTTTATTCGGCGTGGGTCGACACTAAAGACCTTAAGCTGTGGCAACTATGATTCGTTATAAAAGACTTCTTACGAAATTTTCTTCATTTTTATTCATGAATATCATCCATTACTATGCCATGACCTTTCATTTGGCATAGCTTGGAGGCGTACCTACGCACTGAACATGTCCATGGTATTACAAAGGCACTGCTAGTTTGGAGCGCCGCAATTGCCTCCACTGAGAAAATAACGAACTATAATTTTATCATCATCAGTATTTCAATCCTAAGATTGGTTTACTGCAGCCCTTCATTATTTTCCCTTTAGTGTTCATTCCCTCACCCTGGTTCCCTGTTTTACGACCATCTTAATTTGCCCCATATACTTGTCTCTTGGCCTTCCTTGCGGCATTTTTCCTTCAATTTATCCTTCTATTATGTTTCAAATCAATCCATTGTGCCTCTAAGTATGTCCAATCCATCTAGTTATTCTTTGCCTTAGAGTTCTCCATATGATCCTTTCCTCTTCTGCTCTTCTATATACTCCATCGTTCTTTACTTTGTCTGTCCATTTAATCTTCAGCATTCTCCTCCAGCACCATGTTTCAAATAATTCTATTCTTCTTTGGTCCACTTTTCTAATATTTCATGTATCCGATCCGTAGAGTGCCACGCTCCACTCGAACGTTTTGACGAACTGCTTCCTTGTTTCCAGCCTTATCTTCTTTGAGCATAGTAGTTGCCTCTTCTCAATGAACGCCTTCTTTGCTTGGGCTGTTCTTCGATTGACGTCGGTCGAGCGTCTTCCATCCCAAGTTATACTGCTGCCCAAGTAGATGAAGGATTCCACTTGCTCTAGTTTCACTCCTCGAATTGTGATATACTTTTTTTTCCGAGTTTCTTCGGTCGCAGATTGCGGACCACGACTCCAATAATTTTCCATGTTGTTGATTTTGCATGTGGTATTGTTTCTTTTTACGGGTGGTGACCTGACACCCCCCGCCACACGCCCTTGCGGCGGCTTGAGGGGCACTATGTAGATGTAGATAATGCGAGGTAGTTTAAGGAATCGTCTCATTACGGTAATTTATCGTGAAATTAGGAGATGAGTGAATGAATATTCTATCAATAATGTCGGGATCTATCTCCAATACGTCATGGCAGCGCACTAACACAAATATTCCGTGATCCAAGAGTTATGATGGCAAATTTTAGCAAGAGTTGACAATCGCGTCACGTTATGGACAACGATAGGAGTAACATGCAAAACGACCGTCGTGACTGTGCCCCGGGATGTGACTGATTCCGAGTTGTCTCATCAGACCGTCTTTAGTTGCTTCTAGCCTTCAGGCCCCTTCACACAGCTCCCGTGTATGTACGCTCCCAAGATCAATGGCGGGAGTGTATCTACATCTACATAATACCCCGCAAGCCGCCGCAATGGCGTGTGGCGGGGGGTTTAGAATCATCTAACAAACAATGGCACCTTAGGATGCAGTAAAAAATATATCCAATAACGTGTATGCTAGAATTTGAAAAGTAACGAGGAGAAATTCCATTACCACAAGGACATGCAACATATAATGGTCTCCTCCCCCAAGGACCCAGGTAGGGAGTGTTTAGGTAAAAGTAACGGCGTCCACGATACCTTGAAATTTTGTCGTTCACTTAGCGATACCCAAGCGGCATTTGCGCCGGTAATGGTAGCGGTAAATGGTCCCAGTACCCAGTCAATTGGCCAGGTGAGAGGACCCTCCCGGCCCTTGGACTCCTCCGCAATTAGGTATTTCATTCATTTGGTGTCGTGAGATTGACTGATATGACCTTAACCTTGTTCGATACGTAAAAAAAGTTGAAACCAGCAGAGTGAGCCCATT
The DNA here is from genome assembly GCF_022747635.1 of Hetaerina americana. Lineage (NCBI taxonomy): Eukaryota > Metazoa > Arthropoda > Insecta > Odonata > Calopterygidae > Hetaerina > Hetaerina americana. The sequence continues at coordinate 1,917,045 of NW_027287117.1, forward strand.
AGATCGGTCGGTGGTTGTGTTCATACCCAAAGCATTAGATTTGGGGACAAAATGTGCGAAACTTTTGTGTTAATTTATCTACGGAGATGTTTTACAATTACAGACAGATATTCGTAATTTTTCATAAAACTAGATGGAGTACGTGAGTATATCTAAGAATAAAACGAAACTAAAAATTTTCCAAGTTTTTACCTCCGTCAACAGAAACACGTGACATCTCTATCTGCATCACCACATTACTGCTACCAAGGTACTCTGCTACGTAGTAACTGTCTCCGATAATCCTTAGTGCAAGGTAATTTTCACAGTGTTTAACAGCACCTCTAAGCCCTTACGTTGACTGGACAGCTATTTCCGAGTACATTTTCGAACACTGCACACAAGGAATGCCAAGGAAGTCGAAAAAAAGGAGAATTGGACGGAAAGAATAACAGACGAGGAAGTGCTAAGCATGGAGGGGGGAGATAGGAGTGTTGGGAGAAAACAAAAGGATGCAGGAAAGATGGATATAGAGAATTCTGCTTGATGATAGGATGTTGAAGACTGTGATGTTAGGCAAATGAGGAAGGGGAAGGAATACGATGGGGGATGTTGGATGGAATGAAGGAAGGGAGGGAGGAAGGAAACGTGAGGAATTGAAGACGGACTTACTGTAGTGCCCAATTTCAGGTTGTGTTTTAGGCTTGGAGAAATCGTATAGGCTGTATTCATCCAAAACCAACCCAAACCACTAGAATGCTAAAACGAAAATGCATGGATCAGCACTGGGTAGGGAAAAATGCGAGGGTCGTATTTTACCAATCTTCCAACTTGAAAGTCTATTGATGGCCATGCCGCGACATATCACGCTTTCTTACCGAGAAACCCCATCTGAGTCAACTGTTGCCCCTCTGTCCAACTTCCAAAAACATTTTAAATTGGAACCAATACATTGGTAACGTCCAACTGAGTGCGACAACTTCGGTATTCTATCTACGTATTAATGGGAGATTTGCGTGGGCTTACTTTCGTTTGTCCTCCGTTATTCGCCGCGGTATAGGTGTATATTTTGAAATTTATATTGCCATTATTCGTATTATCCTTACAATGCACCATAAATTTATAATAAAATATGGACAACATTTTATGGGACAAAAGAAATGGTATCATTTCAACAACTTGAAGTAGAGACGCATTAGTGTTCATAGTTCTGTTCGTTTGCCGCTGTTGAAAGCGTTTGTTTGGTTCGTGGGTCACGTGCGCTTATTATCGGCCTTCATCTTTAATGAGCACATAATCGAGCAAGTAATGGGATCAATGAAAAGATAAGAAAACAGCGTTCGTGCGAATTCACGCGGAAGGTCGAAGTAAATTCCGATTTACGGGAGACATTGATATCGTTGCAGAGAATAAGCCTTGGCAAGGATGAGAAGGCCCTTGCGGAGAAGGGAATGAAAAAGTACAACCTCGAGACAAACAAGAGTGGAAGTAAGATAGTGGCCCGCAGGGAAAGAAGGAAAGTCAATCTACAGTTAAGAAGAGGGAAAGACACAATTGAATGGTTAGAGCGGTTCTGCTCTTGAGACGGCAAGATCACCAGCGATGGCAAGATATGGTAAAAGAAATTGCGGAGGAGAGGTAAGAATTCGTAACCCTAGAAGATATATTTTCCCACAAACATAAACGGCATAAATGCTCGATCAGGATAAGATCCTTTTAAACTTTCTCTTGGAGCTTAATTTTTGAGACATGGGCGATTTGAGCGCCGAAGATAAGAGATTGGAAGTAATGGAAAACTTGAAGCTACAAAAGAAGACAAAAAGAAAACAGATGGACAGGAATGAAAACCTAAGAGTTACTTCGAAGAGAAAATGAAAGACGAATTCCAAGGAATAGCTTTCGAAGGGAAGAGGGTTAGTAATTGGTCACCTCCTGATGTGTGACATATGATTCAATCGAAGGCATAGGATTCGTGGTGCATTTTCATGTGGTGTTTCAATTTCTTGCTTGTTGTGTCCTGGCTTCCGTGTTTTAGGATGTCTTTCGTGCTGCATCATGGGGTGCAGTTTTTTAGTTGTTTTGCGGTATATGTGTTTGCATGAGTATTGGATGAAGGGATTTTTGCATGAGTGTGTGCGCTGCTGCGGGTGTAATTTTCTGCGTTGTTTTTTTGCATGTGGTATTTTTCCTTTTTACGGTTGGTGACCTAACACCCCCCGCCACACGCCCTTGCGGCGGCTTGCGGGGTATTATGTAGATGTAGATGAAGGCCTTAGTGAAGAAAACACAAGGGAAGAACATCAGAGGAAATTCACGGAGGAATTGCGACAATTAGGACATGCAAGTTGTCAATGTCGGGAACAATGAAGGAATAAAAAGATGAGCAGGTAAGAGGCCAAACTAAGAGATCTAATGTAAGCCCGTCTATGGGTTGATAACGAATATGTTTAGGAGTAATTACTCGCGCACGCGTTACGTTCGGAGGGTTACTCTCTCGGGAGCATGAAACCGCCGTCGGAAGAGCTTTGGTGAAATGGAAAGAATAAATAATTTTTTTTTTGTCTTCTGGATTTAAAGACTCTTAAAATCTCCACTAGATAATGGCACACAAAAAATTAACTTTTTTCACTTTTCTGAAAGTCACAATTAAAAATATCTTCACGTAAACACATAATAATACAGGAACGTAATATATGGTAATATATCTAAATTTTAGATGACTGAAATAAATGTACTTTTCCTTAAAATTTATAATATATACAAGATGAGAAACTAATACAATAACTGAATAGAAAGCTGTGTTGAAAGTGGTCAAGCCATTACGGCGAGCTTTTTATTCGCTCTTCCTCCCCTTCGGACTTCTACATCTACATCTGCATAAGCCGCCGCAAGGGCGTGTGGAGTCTCCACCCGTAAAAAGAAACAATACTACATGTAAAGAAACCAACATGGAAACCCACACCCACAGCGGCGGACACAATCGTACAAAACTCCCTTCATCTAACACTCATGCAAACACACAAACCATAAACGAACAAACAACAGCACCCCAGGATGCAGCACGAAAGCCATCGAACAACACGCAAGCCAGGGCACAACAAGCAAGAATGCGAAACTCCACCACCACATGAACATGCAACACAAAACAATCCCCTCCCCCGAGGAGACTGAAAGGCAGGGAATGCGACCCAACGTTGAATTTCTGTCTCTTATTTAGATATTCCAGGACCCTGAAAACCACCGCTAGGGTGTGAATACGCACCAAACTAATTTTGAGCCGAATATCACATTCTTTTTATGATCCCCTAACGATCGTGGAAATAATGACATCTTAAATCTATCTGTTCTACACTTAATCCCTCTAATTTTATAAGCATAATCTCTCCTACCGTAGTGCGATGGGAGTAACAATCCTTTTCAAAATCACTGTTAAAGAGACCTTCCAATTTAAGCAAGAGATTTAATCTGTAATTTAACCTTCGCTACGAGGGTGATTCCTAGCCTAGCTACTCTAATATTTTGGTTTTATCATGACATCGTTTTACAAATCTAGCTCTTCTACGCTGCACGCGATCCAATTCGGCAATCAATCCAACTTCGTGAGGATCCCATATACTAGCCACATATTCTAAATAAAGCCCAACTAGTGAGAGATAACATTTCTCTTTGACCTTTTCATCACAGTTCGCAACACTACATCTACATCTACATAATACCCCGCAAGCCGCCGCAAGGGCGTGTGGCGGGGGGTGTTAGGTCACCAACCGTAAAAAAGAAAAATACCACATGCAAAAAAACAAAACGGAAAATTACACCCGCAGCAGCGCACACACTCATGCAAAAATCCCTTCATCCAATACTCATGCAAACACATATACCGAAAACAACTAAAAAACTGCACCCCATGATGCAGCACGAAAGCCATCCTACAACACGGAAGCCAGGACACAACAAGCAAGAAATTGAAACATCACTACCACATGAAAATGCACCACGAAACACTCTACCCCCAAAGAGTCTCTAAAAGGCCGGGAATGCGACCCAACGTTTCAGGTAGCAGGAATTTCCCCCCGCGGAGAGGGACGAGGGATTGAAAGGAAAGAGACTTAAAAACAGATGAACGGAACACGAATGAGGTCATTCGGAAAGAATGGGTTATTATAGCAAAACACATAAGGTTAGTGGAAGAGCATGCATTTAAATACAACTAATTATTTTTTAGACGCTGAGGGTGGCAAGTGGAATTTTTGCTATCTATAACCCTGCAGTTGCTATCCCGTATTGTCCGTGGGAAGAAGGAGTCCTTGAGTCGGCTAGTTCTGGCATCTATTTCCCGAATTTTATATGCATGATCCAAGCGACCAATGTATGTAGGAGTACGAATAATTTGCGAGACCTCGGTGCTGAAACATGCGGATCTAAATTTATTTAATAATTTCAATCTTGCATTGAATCGTCTCTCAGCCAATGATTCCCACCCCAAATCCATGAGCATTTCGGTGACGCTTTGCGTTTTATCGTAGGAATTTTTTACAAAACGGGCTGCCCGGCGTTGAACCTTCTCAATTTCCCGAATGAGACCTTTTTCACTCGGGTCCCACACGCTGCATGCGTATTCTAAATGAGGCCTTACAAGAGCGTGGTAACAACGTTCCTTGACCTTCGAGTCACTTTTGCCGACAATGCGTCTAATGAATCCCAATTTTTTATATGCTTGACCGCAGACTTTACGTATGTGAGTCCCCCAAGTTAAGTCTTTGGTGAATGTGACACCTAGGTATTTTACCGTATCAACTACTGCTAGGTCACCTCCAGCTAATTTGTAAGCAAATCCCGTTGATCTTTTAAAGAAATTAACCACCGCATATTTATTAAGATTTAATGACAATCCCCAGTTAGAACACCATTTAGTAATGCAATCTGAATCCTGCTCTAGAATAAAACGATCCTCATCCCCAGATATCTCCCGATAGATCACCGTGTCATCCGCGAACATCCTAATTTTACTTTTCACTTCGCGGTTCAAATCGTTAACAAAAATCAAGAAAAGCAACGGCCCGATCACACTTCCCTGAGGTACCCCCGACGTGACTCGAACTATTTTAATAAATCCCAATTTTTTCGTTAGTTTATGTTAGTCTCTTGTCGCTGTCGCTCAATGTTTTGTTAGCCGCTTGCCAAATGATGCCATTTTAAATTTGTTGACTTTGATGACTTCCCAAAATTTTCCTGCCTTGCCCTGCCGTGGGTCAAGCCAATTAGTTTAGATATTTGCTCCAAGGTGCATTCGAAGAGCGAAAAAATTGCAAGCCAACCAATTTGGAACACGGGAAATGCTCGAAACTCAGAAAAATGTGATTTTGTGACGCTCTCTGAAAGAGAATATTGTGCAATTAAAAGAAATATGAAGACAAAGCCAGTAATTATCTTTCCCGGAATTATAAATCAACCTTCATCCCAACAAAATGAGGAAATGAGATAAGAAAAGACAATGGTCGCGCAGATTCACAATCGGATTTTATCCTCTCTTCCTCAAAGCACTCGAGACGAACATCTCGATAACACTGGCTACTCCACCGGCAGACCATTTTTTCTTACGTCTGCAAGTTTAAATTATCTCACAGAGTGTTGAAAAATTTGGAAGGTTGAACTAACCATTAAAGTGTACGGGAATACATTAGAGATGTTGGCAGAGTTCACTGATTTAGGCAGTATTTTGGACATGATTGAACGTATAAGTATAGCAGTAAGGATACTACGGGAATCGTATGTTTAAAATCACTACTTTTAGGGAAGAAGAAAATTGATAACAGGGAAGTAATGACTGAATTTGATAAGGGAGAAGGGAAGAATCTGTTCAAAATTGAAATAAGGCAGATAAATAAGGTGGCAGGGGTCTAAAGAAGGCAGTGGGCATATTGTATACGATGATGCAAGGAAGAATTTCCGGCAAGCGAGAAGGGCATAGGGAAGCCAAGAAGAATGGACGGGGAGTAGACATTAGGAGCACCGAAAGAATAGAACAGCTGAGATGCATTAGCCAACAAAGATTAGCTTTGATTTTTATGACCAAAAAGGTGGAAAAAAGAGAATAAGGATAGCCTCTAGAAATATTATCTGTACTTTGGGTGCATACTTTGAATAATAGTCAACGGATTAGAATCAAATTAAGTACATGGCAATAGGTGTTATTCCACAAAAACGACGCGATAGAAAATATTCCATAATAAACTTATCTCACCTGAAATCAAATGGCTTGTAGGATGGAATTCAGTTTTTTACTCGTGACGCGCTATGTACGTAATTCCTAATTTAGAAAGGTGGCGGCGGGGTAGCGGCCTCGTCTGCCAATTCAAAGGTCGCGGGTTCGATTCCCGCATGGGTGGGTTTTTCTCCGCCAAGGGCTTATGGTGTGCCATCGTCTATACCATAACGAAACCTAGCTCGCAAATTAAACATTTTCTACGTGGAAGAGCCAAGTCGTTTATTTTCAATGTCATTATGAAGATTTTCCACCAAGTCATAAATTGTTTTACTTATTGTTATCATTGAAAACAGTCCTATGTAAAGGCCAAAATGTTCCGTTTTCGGACGACTGCTAAATAAATTAATAAATAATGATAGATACTACAGAATAATTTGTACCCCCTGTAGATGCTCTACGATTAGTAGAGCATCTACAGGGGGTTTTAGCATATACATCTACATAATACCCCGCAAGGGCGTGTGGCGGGGGGTGTTAGTTCACTACCCGTAAAACTGAATAAAACCGAATGCGATTTTAATTCTGAACCTTTTTCAATCACACACATTCAAATATATATACTATCAACTAACAACTAGTATACACACGCACATGCAACTACGAATGTGGTAATGTCTTGAGGCGTGAATGACGCTATCTCGGTAGTGATAAATCACATATGCGTGGCGTCCAACCAAACTAATCAAAACCAAATAACCTGCCAGTCATAGATAAATGCTTTCCGTCTATTTTCCATTACTCTCAATTCAACTGACTATCAATTGCCCAGTGAACATTCCGTTTTTATGAAATTTCAATCAATGGCCCTGGAAGGTTTGCCTTTCAAAGTGCACGGCATAGAGAGTGCATTTACGAACTACGCCCCTATTGCTAGTAAGTACATCAGAGAAGCCTCCATTGTTGCTGCGATGTGACGCTCCTTTCTTGAAATGTCTTCCTTGAAGCGCGTAAGGACAGGATATAGTCAATAAATAACGGGGAAACAATGGAATTTGGAACGGCAATGACAGGAATTGTGATATTTCAGCAGAACTCGAACAAAAGGATCCCAGCATTGGTTAACTTGTACGATAAGCGATAACGGTAGATAAAATGCTACGCAAACAGTTGCTAAAATTGGAATATTGACGCATACAGGGATATGTCGAAAGAGATTATGGAAATAAAGAAATCTTCTGCGATACAAAAATATATTTAAGGAAAAATCGCGCCATTATTCAAAATTTAAAAAAATTTATTAAAACAATGATAAGGGTTTATGAGAGCGTGGAACTATTACACTTGCTCTATCTTTCGTACGACAAAATTCAGCGAGAAACAAGACTATCCCTCATTATTATCGTAAAAGTCTTTATGTCCGGCAACGCTACTACGGATTCCGCTCAGATATTTTAACTTGACGATGCCATTAAAAACATTTTGAAAAAAATAGCAAAAGAAACCATTTATCAATTGGATGGATTAGCGTGGCGTTTTCCCGCTTAATCTCGGTAAAAAAACAGATAACCTCGAGAAACGTAAATGTGGGACTTAATTTAAAATAGAAAGTGAAGAGTTTAAAAATAACATTCGATTTTCCATTTGGCTTCCAAATTAATACTGTATTGGGCTATTTTTGTTCAGTGCCCACCATATTCCCACCTCGAAATTATATTTCCTTAACAGAAGAGGAAATCATTAAAAAGCGAAATTGCGAAAGACCATTTTAAACTCACGACCTTGACCGCGGCGGAGAAGAAAAGATTAGTTGGGAGGTAAATTTAATGGAGACGGAGAATGATAGATATCAGACATACGAATGGCACGAGAGAAGGCGAAGACGGAAGAAGAGGAGGCGTTAGCTATTCCGGACTGAGCACATACATCGACCGTATCAAAACTTCAGGATGTGTGACATGCTGAGGGGCAAAAGGCTCGCGGAAATTCGGGGCTGCATTCTCAATATACGAGGTTCGGTCACTTAATAATGTAATATCAAATATTCTGCTGATTTATGAACACATTATACATATATGTAATTTTATATATATAAACATATATATTAGTAGGTAATCTACCGGTTAAGGTAGGTTTTTGGATTGACAAAGCTACTAAATAAAACATTTTGTGACTCCTAACAAAACAGAAAATCCAGCATCCTACTCTACCATGAGTCCTTCTTCATCTGTGTGTACTTTCTTCCTCCCTTCATCCCGTCCAACATCCCTATCCTGTTCCTTCCCTTTCCTCGTTTGCCTAACATTCTCCCCTCTATCACAGTCTTCAACATCCCGCCGCCGGCCAATACCCCCTTCGTCCACTTTTCCTGCCTCCATAGCATTTCTCCCAACAAACCCCTCTCTTCGCCCACCATACCAAGTACTTCCTCGTTTGTTTTCTTCTCTGTCCATTTCACCTTCTCCATTCTTCTCCAAACCCACATTTCAAAAGCCTCCTATCTACGTCTACCTCCTGCTTCAATGAACGTTTCCGCGCCATACATAGCAACGCTCCATATCAAAGTTTTTACGAGTCTTTTCTTAATATTCTTTCTCAACTTCCCTCTCATCAACTCCCTCCTTGTCAAAGCCTCCTTGCCTAGCGCAATTCTTCTCCTTACGTCCCTACTACTGTGACCGTGTTGGTCCAAAATACTACCGAGATACGTAAACTGTTCTAACTGCTCTAGTTTTTGCCCTCCTATTTTAATGTTTTGCTAGCCTTTTTCTTTCTAGAAAGTCGCATAACCTTTCTTTATTAATATTGATTCTCATCCCATACCTGTCGCACTGAATTTCCAATTCACTCAGCAATGCTTGCAACCCCTTGGCTGACTGACAAACTAAAGCTTGGTCATCAGCAAACCTAACTGATTTTACGAATTCCCCGCCCACTTTCATTCCTACTTCCAGTTCTTCCCATGCTTCTTTAATCATTTCCTCTGCATACAGGTCGAACAGCAACGATGATAATGGGCAACCCTGCCTTACACCCCTTCCTAACACTGCCCATCCGGATTCCCCGTTCCCCACTCGCACCTGAGCAGTCTGAGACATGTACAGGTTGCGGATTAGCCATTTACCCTCCAATCTATTCCTATTTTCTGCAATATACTCATTAGTTTTTCCCAATTCACTCTATCGAACGCTTTTTCGAAATCTACGAAACAGGCAAATACCTCCTGGTTGTGTTCTATATTCCTCTCGATTAATAATCTCATTACTGCAATGGCATCACGCGTACCTCTCCCCTTCCTAAACCCAAACTGATCATCCCCTAAGTAATCATTTGCCCTACTCTCTGTCCTTTTGATTATAATCCTGAGAACAACTTTAGCTGCGTGGGATATCAAACTTATCGTCCTGTAGACCTCACCTGATGTAGCCTTTACCTTTTTCGGGATAGGAACTAAAACTGATCTCACAAAGTCTTCCGGCCAGATTCCCTCCTCATAAATACTACGGATCAGCCCATATAGCCTCTTCCTCCCACATTTTCCTAAGCATTTTAAAAGTTCCACGGGAATGTTATCTACCCCCACGGCCTTATTTAGTTTCATCTCCCTTAATGCCCTTTCTATCTCATTGTCTAGTATCCCTGGACCTAAGCTGTCTTCCTCTACGTCATTTTCTTTTTCAATGTCTAACTTTGTTGGTCTGAGATCCTTACTATAGAGTTCTTCTATATACTCCTTCCATCTCTCTTGGATCATTCCTGCGTCAACTATTACCTTACCCGCCTTATCTCGAACTGTTAGCATATCTCTTCCTTTCTTACTTCCCGATAACGATTAAACTTTGCTGTACAGCGCACCAATTTCACCATTTCTCTGCAAACTTTTCATATCTGTACACTGGGTCTTCCACCATCCTTCTTTTGCTTTATTGTTGCCCGCCTCAATTAATTGTTCAATTCTTTGTACTTCATTTTGCCTAATTTGGTATTTACATTCTTCCATTTTCGCCGCTCATCCATATTTGTAATCATCTCATCCGTGATCCATGGTTTCCAATCCTTTTAGCGTTAACGGTTCCAATAGTGTTTTTTGCGGCTTTATACAACCCTTTCTTGATACTTTCCCATTTTTCTTCGATAGTACTAAGCCCTTTACCATCCTCCATGATTTCCTCTACCGCCTGTTTGTACTCCTTCCTTTTCAAACCATTTAATGCTTCTACATTCCATTTTCTAACTCGCCGCCCCTGGCTTATCTTTTTGAAACGGACGCTACATTTCATAACAACTAAATTGAGGTCTGAGTCCGCATCCGCTCCCAGGAAGCTGTGGGAATTTATCACACTTACTTCAACTTCACAAGAATACTTCTTTCAAGGTTTACCTCTACTTCACTCAGCTTCACAAAGATACTTCACCCAAAATTTAAATGCGTTTGTATTCAAGCAAAATACCGTATGAATGGTCACGATGCCATCTGCAAACCTAACGCCGAGCATATTTCTTCCATTTGCCTACTCCTTTATTGTCTCTATAACCTCTTCATTTTATTAGATGAATGGATATGGAGAAAGTGGACATCTTTGCCTTACTCCTTTTCTAATCTTTGCTTCTTTTTCACATCCCTTTATTTCCATAAATGTGATTTGGGTCTGGGAGTGCTGAAATATGAGCTTCCTGTCTCTGTAGTAGTAGTAGTTTTGAGGGGAGGCGACCGACAGCTGAGGTCATTTGCGCCATAGGGGATGGATAGGAAAGGTTGAAGGGTGGAGAGAAACCCGGCGTCGGCATTAGCCTACTCTTAACGAAAGGCGCCAAGGGGTCCGCAGCTTAACGTCCCATCCGACGGACGGCGTACTCACTCAAAGTGCCCTCCACAAAGCACCTCAAGTAGGGATCGAGATACCTCTGAAAAATATTCAACACCGCCGGGATTTGAACCCGGGCCCTCTGGGTGGGAAGCCAGTACGCTAGCCCCCGCACCATCTCGATCCCCCCTGTCTCTGTAGTATATCCCTTTTCTCCTCATGGTTTTAAACATAAGTTTCCAAATCTACAGTGTCTAAGGCTTTTTTTCCAAATCAAAGAAGGCAAGGAAAACTTTCCTGCCCCTTCCTAGCTTTCTCTCTAGGATCAAGTTCAGCACCAGGAGAGCGTCTCTCGTTCCTTCACCTCCCAGGAAGCCAAATAGATCTCCTCCAACGTTTCACTCCCGCTTTCTTTTCGATTCTGTTCCCTATTGTATCTAAAAGAACTTTGGACCCATGTCACAGAATATCAATTGTTTCGTAATTCACACATTAAATTGCTTTCCCTGCTTTTGGTATCGTAATACTTTTAACAAACTCTTCAGGTATCTCCCCATCTTCATAATATCCATGCACTATTTAAAACACCTTTTTTTCATTTTATTTCCAAGTTTTTTTAAAATCTCAACTGGTACATTATCCGCACCCGTCGTTAAGCTTTCGAAGGGCATCCTCAAAGTCCCTCTCCTTGATTGGGGCCCTCTTTCTGTTCCTGCTTTTTCTATGTATTCAATATTATTTCACCTAATAGCTATATCTTCACCATTGTATAGCTCCCCATGTATTGTTTACATCGTTCACACACTCCTTTATTATCTAGTAACTCTTTGTTAGTTATCACTGTTGACCTCATTCTTGGTTGATAACGTGGCGCCTTAATTTTCCGATTAGCTGGATATTGTTTTCGCACAGGCCTATAACACCTATGCATCCTCCATCTCCTGCACCATATTTCATAATTTCCCTGCCTTCTGTATCTTCCTATGATTCCAAGTCCCTATTCTTCTAACTGGTTCCGTCCACTCCTGTGTCTTCTGTGCTGCTGTTTCTACATCTACATAATACCCCGCAAGCCGCCGCAAGGGCATGAAGCGGGGGGTGTTTGGTCACCAACCGTAAAAAGGAACACAACCACATGCCAAATCAACACATACATGAAAAACTATACTCACAGTGGCATATACCTTCATGCCACAATCCTTTCACTCGACATGCATGCAAATACATATCCTATCATCTAACAAATAATCGCACCTTAGGATGCAGTAAGAAATTTATTCAATAAAGTGGATGCTAGACTTTGAAAAGCAAGAAGGCGAAATTCCACCACCACATGGACACGCAACAGTCTACTCCCCAAGTACACCGTTAGGAAATGTGACCCAACGCTGTAGATAGCGGGAGGGTCCCTCCACGGAGAGATTAGAGGGATGGAAGGAGAAACTTAAAAACAGAAAAGGCAAAGCAAGCAATACTGTAAGGAGCACTACATTATTTAATGGTATTCTAATGCGGTAATTCGGAAAGGGTTAATGCGGGTTATGATGACAAAACACACGAGGTTAGTGAGAGAGCATGCATTTAAGTAGAACTAATTATTTTTTATACGCTGAGGGTGGCAAGTGGAATTTTTGCTATCTATAACCCTGCAGTTGCTATCCCATATTATCCGTGGGAAGAAGGAGTCCTTGAGTCTGCTAGTTATGGCATCTATTTCCCGAATTTTATATGCATGATCAAAGCTACCAATGCATGTTGGAGTGCGAATAACTTGCGAGACCTCGGTGCTGACACCCCAACTCCATAAACATTGCGGTGACGCTTTTCGTTTTATCGCAAGAGTTTGTAACTAAACGGGCTGCCCGGCGTTGAACCTTATCAATTTCCCGAATGAGACCTTTTTCAATCGGATCCCATACATTGCATGCATATTCTAAATGAGGCCTTACAACAGCATAGTAGCAGCGCTCCTTGACTTTGAATTCACTCCTGACAGCAATCCGTCCAATGAATGCCAATTTTTTACATGCTTGACCGCAGACTTGACGTATGTGAGTCCCACAAGTTAAGCCTTTAGTGAAAGTAACACCTAGGTATTTTACCGTATCGACTACTTCTAAGTCAACTCCAGCTAATTTGTAAGCAAATCCCGTTGATCTTTTAAAGAAATTTACCACCGAACATTTATTAAGATTTAATGAAAATACCCGTTTAGTAATGCGAACTAGATCCTGTGCTAGAATTAAACGATCCTCATCCCCAGATAACACCTTAAAGATCATCGTGTCATCCGCGAACATCCTAATCTTTTCACTTCTCGGTTCAAATCGCTAAGAAAAATAAAGAAAAGCAACGGCCCGATTACACTTCTGTGAGGTACCACTGAGGTTACTCGTACGCTGTCGGAACTAGCACCCTCTGTTCCTTCTCTGAAAGAAAGTCTTCACCCAATTTATTGCGTCGTTTATACCTGCGAACTTTAATTAATTAATAAGTTTACTGTAGGGAACTTTATCAAATGCTTTTTGAAAATCTAAGAAGATCGCATCCACTTGCCTACCTTCAGATAAAAGTAAGTCATGTGTGAATAATCGTAATTTGGTCTCGTTTTCGGGTTCGATTTGCAAGGATTTCGTGAGATGAGGGGTGCCTTACTTTGCCAGGCACACCACATGGTCCGGCGCACCCGGTCTTGTTGTTAAGCGCAACCCACGTGCAACATTGTTTCGCGATATAATCATTGGACGTGGTTTCCCGTTGTATTCCTCAATGGTGTTTTTTTCCAGAACGTCATTTAACAATGGCCGGCTCACTGGGGTCATACGCCTTTGCAGCTACATCGCCGAGAAACAGAAGTTGCGTGGACTGCATTTCGCCTGGGTCCTGCCCTCAGACCTATCTGGCATGGGTGACCCTACCAGAAGCAATTATCATTGGTCCCGCCAGCACGGCTCTATGGATCATCAGAACGCGCAAGTTCTCGCAGGATGTAAAGGTTACAGTCCATGAGCAAGGTACTGATAATTACCGCTGTCTATAGTATATCACCAAATGAATGCCGTTTAATCATCATAGTATACGTAGTTTTTGCAGCATTTATTCATAGCGCAATATTTTTGGATTTAGAAAATTATTGAATTCTGAAAGGTTCGCGAAATAATATTGTATTAAAAAGACCAAATATACGTGCAGCTTTCACTGCAGATGTTTCAAATTTCTCCATTTCTAAGTGATAATCAAAATGAGAACCCCTCGATCATTTGCTAGCAATGAAAAGATTCCCTTCGAGACAAAAACAGTGGGACATTTTTGCTCGAGAAGGTGCCTAATCTTTGTGAGTGCAAATAAAAATCCCGAAGATGAATAAAACAACAGTAATAACAAAAAGTTGTAGAACATAAATGAAAGAAACATCTCACCGGCTCGTGATCAAATCAACGCTGTTGCAATCTCCATATGCTCCCCATTTGGATAACCTTTTGAACTCCAATGCCCGCTACTTGCTTCGGGTTTAGATTTCTTCGCCGATTCTCACGATCTATAAAAACTATAAACACTGTAATCAACCCGAAGGTCGGTTTGTTAGGGGATGGTTTAGGGTACCAGGAAGATACCCGAAGATGGTACCCAAATAATCATATATAGCTTGGGTTCACCCAGTAGAAAGCCCGACGGCGACGGGCTTTGCGCAAGATGGTTTTCGTTTCACTACGATATTCTTTGTTTCTGTTTGAATGCTTTCATATAAACTACATCTTCACTCTTTGAACTGTTTTTAAATTCCGATTGCATCCTTCTTAATTTATTAGGTCAATAAACCCCTTGTTTTGAATTAAGTTTCCCTGTGACATGTATTCAAATTTGCACGTTAGCCGTTTTTCACCCAATATTTTCCCCTCTCCCCTTCCCCCCGTATCACTCCCCTTCCCTCCTAGTATTGCACCAGCTGCCACAAACCTCTTTGGTGGATCGCGGGGGGTTTATGTCGATGGTCTCTGCTGTAGGCAGCGGACGGCGTGAGACGTTCCTCCCTAATAACCAACAGAGAGAGAAACGAGGGGTGGAAGGATAAGCTTGAAAACAATAAAAAGAAGAGTAGGCAATATCATACCGGGTATTACTTTAATAAATACTTTTACTTAAATAAATAGTTTACTTTAATAAATTATTACTGAAATAAATTCAGATCCGCATGTTTCAGCACTGAGGTCTCGCAAATTATTCGCACTCCTAAATACATTGGTCGCTTGGATCAGGTACATAAAATTCGGGAAATAGATGCCAGAACTAGCAGACTCAAGGACTCCTTCTTCCCACGGATAATATGGGATAGCAACTGCAGGGTTATAAATAGCAAAAATTCCACTTGCCACCCTCAGCGTATAAAAAATAATTAGTTCTACTTAAATGCATGCTCTTTCACTAATCTCGTGTGTTTTGTTATAATAACCCATTCTTTCCGAGTGATCTCATTAGTTTCCTGTTCATCTGTTTTTAGGTCTCCCCTTCAAACCCTCGTCCCTCTCCTTGGGTGGGGGCCCACCCACTAACTACAACCTTTGGTCGCATTCCCTGCCTTTCACAGTCTCCTCGGGGGGGAGAGTGTTTTGTGTTGCATGTTCACGTGTAGGTGGAGTTTGGCCTTCTTGCTTGTTATGTTCTGGTTTGCTCGTTTGTTGGATTCTTTCGTGCTGCATCCTGGGGTGCAGTTGTTTGTTGGTTTCTACATCTACATAATACCCTGCAAGCTGCCGCAAGGGCGTGTGGTGTTAGATCTTCACCCATAAAAAGGAACAATAACACATGCAAAAACAACATGGAAAACTACACCCACAGCGGCGCACACACTCATGCAAAAACCCCTTCATCCAACACTCACGCAAACACATACCTTAAACCAACAAACAACTGCACATTGGGATGCAGCACGAAAGCCATTTAACAACACGCAAGCCAGGACACTACAAGCAAGAATGCGAAACTCCACCACCACATGAACATGCAAAACAAACGCTCCCCCCCCCCCCGAGGAGACATTGAAAGGCAGGGAAAGCGGTTATGGCATATGTATTTGCATGTTTGTTGGATGAAGGTATTTTTGCAGGATTGTGTGCGCCGCTGAGGGTGTAGTTTTCCATTTTGTTGATTTTGCATGTGGTATTGTTTCTATTTACCGGTGGTGACCTCACACCACCCGCCACACGCCATTACTGCGGCTTGCGGGGTATTATGTAGACACAGATATAAGCTCTTCGTTAGTCAATTCAATTTTTGCGCCATGCAATTTTGAAAGTGCATGCTTCGGTATAGAATCACCCTCCACCACACGCCGCAGAGGAACTCATTGATAAGGAGGGTGAAAACACACAACAAGAATAGCTGCTAGTCTCAACGGCGAACTTCCTTCGTAAGCCGAAAGCCCGGGAGGTCGCGCGAGATAACACGAACGAAAGAGGCCCCGGGAAATTACAACCGCGAGGAATATATGCAGCGAACTCCTCTGCACTGCTAACAGAGCAGAAGAGATTTGATGGACTGCTTCCTCTGGGGGATGAGAGGGAGGCCCAGGAGCAGATGGCCTCAGAGGAGACGGCCGACTCCCTGCCCAATCAATATACAAAGTACACATGTACACGCGTATTTCCTCCTCGCAAAATAAAGCGTCGGGGTGTTTCATTTCCTTTTTGTTCGCTCCTTCGATGCTCTGCTTTCTCAACTGGCCCTCTCTCGGAATTCACCCTCCCACCCACCCCACCTCCCCCTGCTTATTGCTCGCGTGTTTTTTTTACGACCGTGGCCTTGGGAAACGCTATGTCGCGAAAAACACGGAAGAACTCGGGTGAGGTGGAAGGGGTTGAGGAGGGGAGGTGAATGCCGGGGGGTGTGAGGGTTTGACCTTGGCCTTCAACAAGAGGGACTTTGAAGGAGAAAGGGCGGAGAGGGTTTTTTTTTCTAAGTGGCGATGAGGAGGGTGACGGAAGGATGAAGGGTGAAGGGGGTGAGAGCGGAGGGAAGGGGGTGAAAGCCGTGCGTAGTAGCAAGGAGAGCGGAGGAGGGAAAAGAAAAGGTTCGGAGAATGAAGAGGAGGGGGGGGAAGCGAGGGGAGGGGCTTCCCACCCCCGGACTGCTGCCCCTCGGAGCGGAGCCGCCGCGGAACATTCCCGAGGCGTACGTATTGTTGCATCAGTCGGGGCGGGGAGCAAGACAGGAGAGAAGGGAATCCGTCCTTTCGCCTTTTCGGCCGCCGCGAAAACCCTGCGTGGGCCCGAACTGCGGGCAGGGAACACTCTCCACGGAGAGGAGAAACTTGCACTGTGGGATGGGCGAACCTTCAGCCCCTGCTGTTCTTGTTAGCGCACTCACGTGACCCTTTAATGCATATCCATCCATAGGATGGAGCCTCCAAGCAGCCACGAGGGCAGAGATACGGTGAGCCTACAAGTTAGGTTGACATTTTGGAACAAAGGAAGTGGCGAACAGGAGATAAACTACGAAATAGAGGGTTCAGCACTGACTACGGCCAATCATATTAAATATTTGGGGGTAGTCCTAACACCACGCCTTTCATAGGGAGCACATACAAGGATCCGCTTTAAAGAAACTCGGCTTCATAAAACGGGTGGTGGGGAAATGCAATGAAAACGTTAAAGAGATTTGTTATTTTGCTCTAGTTAGACCTCATTTGGAATATGCCGCGAGTATTTGGAATCCTTAGGATAAAATTTGACAAAAAGAATTAGACAAAGTCTAGAGAAAATCCGCTAGGCTCGTTAAAAATTGTTATGATAAGAACACAAGTGTGACAGGTCTCTTAGGGGATTTAGGCTGGGAACCACTTGAAGTGCGGAGAGAACAAGCGAGGCTTAGACTTTTAGAAAGGTTCAGAACAAACGAGTTTAACGAAGACACTAGAGGAATCATAATGGCCCCACACTACTTGGGTAGATGAGACCACAAAAATAAATAAGGGAAATAGATTCCAGTACAGATAGATACAAATACTCATTCTTTCCCCGAAAAATCAGAAATCATATAAAATTGTGGCTTTTGCAGGTGTTTTTTTTTCTTTTCTTAATTACTGATGGTGTCCTGACACCTCCGCCACACGCCCTTGCGGCGGCTTGCGGGGTATTAAGTAAAAGTAGATCATCCCCGGCCACACACCGCGCCGTTCAGACAGCCAATGGGGCATTGTGTAGATGCTGAAGAACCACTTGGGCAGGCAGGGAGAAGGGAACGAGGCCACTGCTGACCTTTCATGCGCGCTCCATAATAGGAATCTGGACCATAACTACGAGGGTCATCCGGAA
Source organism: Hetaerina americana (assembly GCF_022747635.1). Classification (NCBI taxonomy): domain Eukaryota; kingdom Metazoa; phylum Arthropoda; class Insecta; order Odonata; family Calopterygidae; genus Hetaerina; species Hetaerina americana. The sequence goes on from NW_027287117.1 coordinate 1,935,341, forward strand.
AGTAGTACCCGTTCGTGAAATAAAGACACAAAAGTAAATATTAACAAACATAAAAAATTTTATTTGAAAGAGGATACTTTAAACTACTTCTCAACATAATCTCCAAGCAAATTAAGGCATTTGTCATAACGTGTGACAAGTTTCTGTATTCCTGCTGCATAGTCCTTCGCCGCCAGCTCATTGAGATACGCGAGGGACCCATCTTGCACAAATTTTTGCATAATGCAGATGGTGTTTAACAATTTCATGAACAATTGTTCGAGAAACATTGGGAAAATGCTCACAGATGTCATCAATTGTGACGCGCCGATCGTTCCTCACGAATTCGTCAACTGAGCTCACCAGTTGGTCTGTAATGACAGACGGTCTCCCCGAACGCTCATCGTCGTGTGTGTTCCCCCTCCCCATGTTGAAGTTGCGACACCACCGCCGAACAGACGACTCGTCCATTACATTGTCTCCATACACCTCCTTTAATTGGCGATGAATATCACATGGGCGAACGTTTCTTGCATTGAGGAATTTAATCACTGCCCTCACTTCACAACTGGCGGCGTTCTCAATTTTTTTAAACATTGTAAACAATCACAGAAACAACACAGGCAATGCTAGCGTCACGCAACTTGGCTCAGAGAAGGCAGACAAGCCACTGAAGCTATCTGACCTCGTCCAGCGGCTACTCGCGTCGTCAGCACTTCATGCGGCACGAACGGGTACTACTTTCCGGATGACCCTCGTATTTCATTCCGCAAATAAAAGAGGAGAAAAAAATGAACTCGGAACGAAGAAAACATGTATCCGGACGCCCTGGAGGCAAACGAAAATAGAGTTTAGTTTGGCATAAGGAGAGGCGGGGAGCGGAGGGCGAGGGAGGGAAATTCGATTGGTTGATCACCCCCCCCCCCTGCGAGTATGGCGAGGAGAAGACAGAAGAAGCACGCGTGGCGATCTGATAAACTCCTTCCGCTTCGTGTTGGACGGCCGCTGCGACGGAAAGAGAAAAAAGGAGAAGCAAGTCGGTGAAAATAATTTCCTGCCCTCGTGAAGAAATCGCGTGGGACTCCGTGATCACTCGACTGTAAACATTCCGCACGAGTATTCATTCCTTGCGCGGAAACTAAAATGCATCGGGGTGGCTAGCGAAAGACCTCTGGGGGAGGGGAGGGGGGGAAAGAAAGAATGAGGTCGCGGATGCCCGATAAACTACGCTCGCCCTTTAAAAGATCAAATTCCAGCGGTACAGAAAGCGAATAGTTGACATATTCAGAAAAACACTTCCACAACTCGTGGACGCATTTGTCGTTTCGCAGGAGTCAGAAAACAACAAGAGGAAACATATCTAATCCAAGAGGTCAAGGTCAAAAAGTCAGTTGGCCAACAATTATGCACCAGGTCTCTCCCTATCCCCCACTGGCCAATCGGGGGTTCTTGGTGATGCTAAAAGTGTCCAGCTCCTCATAAATTCATGGAGGCCTGCTCTTGAAATGACAGCACAAGGACAAAAATGACCGAAAATTTCCTTTTTGTTGCTCTTAATCCCTGAGCTCAGCAATTTTTCCTAACAGACCTTTTTTCCCAAACGCGTATTCCAATCATTATTATTATTCTTTTAAACCAAGAATTATCCTAAACTTGCTCTTCCACTTCCAAGAAAACTCCCGAGTTTACAAAGTAAAGGGAAAATTTCGCTCAAGCAAGAATACGAGTATTCTCCCGTTAATCGAAAGGCGTAGTATGGCAGGCGCGAGAAATCATGCCATCCAAATACTATGTCAGCGCAAATCTTAAATCATTTGTATTCATTCAAATGTTTACCTCGCACATGCAATCTTCCTTCCCCCAGTGGCTTCTAGCCCCAGTCTTACCAATAGTAATGTGACCCTTCCTGTTCTTTTATGAAGGATGCATCACGTAACGGACCGCTTTCCTCCGGATTACTAGAGTCAGTACGAGTGGAATCAACAAGTCAATGCGAATCCACTTTTGGCGCTTGGAAAGTCCGACTCAAAAGAGGAGAGACTCCAGAGCGACTAGAAGGAGAATAGAAGGACTCGTGCAAACTGGTAAGGAAAAAGGGATTACGTTTTGATTTGTCTAAATAATTGGCGTCTAAAGATAAAGCAGCTCTGGTTCCGACACCCTATGCAATAGTACTGCCATATAACGATAAGGAATAAACAGATGACCGCTTAATGTAAACAATTTGATATTTGAATTAGATTGTGCAAACGTGTGTGTAGTTGCAAAACCTCGTAACTTAGGCAATAGTTGGGAACTAATCGCGGATGAGGGTGGACTAACTTTTTCTTCCAATGGTGTGCTGTGTTTTAGCCAGCCCACCCATGCCCAAAACACCTGCAACAACAAAAAAGAATGATGAACATGAGGCTAAAAAAAACAATAAATTACGTTAAAAAAATAAAAAAAAATTCTCATATCTCACCTCTTCCAACTAATGTACGTACTCCTGCGGCAACATGATCATTAAAAACTTGAGCCGCTAAATTTACACATATTTCCTGGAATAATATTGGGGAAAAATGGGCCTCAGTGAGGTTAAAGAGCCTAAATGTATGAAACGTGAGAAAGGTAGTAAATAAATAACACACACGAAAATATTATCGCCAATCAGGTTAAAAGAGAAGCAGGAACAGGTAATGCAAAATATTAATTTTGAACCATGACATTGTAAAAAGAGGTAAGTGTGAATTGAAATGAAGCTCCAAACGTTCCGGGTAAGGACTATCCAACGGGAAACAAGCCTCTCTTTAACTTCGTCATTGGAATATTCGCACACTTTTCACATCTGCACAATACCCCGCAAGCCGTCGGAAGGGCGTGTGGCGGGGGGGTCACCAGCCATGCATGGATAATCACATTCATAACCTCTCTGTTCGTTTGATGAACTCCAGTTTAGATTGAGAAAACTATACACTCCCTTCTGCCACGCAGTGCATCGAAGCAGATGCATACGGGGCGCCAATCCTAAGCACGGATCTCCGGAAACAATCATTGAGGGGGGACTAAGGAGGGTGCTGGAGAGAGGGGGGGGACGGTGTTGGATAACATTCGCCTCGTGTTCCTCGCTCGATTCCCTCTCCTTCCCCAACCACCTTTTTGCTCGATGCCATTTGGCGCCGGAAAACACGTGGTTTCCTATTCCCCTCTCCTTCGAACAACCTTCCTCCCCTTACACGCCCGAGTGCCCCCGCGGTGGGTTACCCGGGGGGAAAGGGGGGGGGGCAGTGGAGGGAACGGCCCAAAAAATGTTCTCTGCTGCGCAATTTCAGATCGGGCCGGGTTCTCGGCGAAGGCGTCGGAGAAACGGCAGCGAAGGCGGCGGCGATCGGCGCTGGCGGCCTTTCGACTCAAACGTGTCGATTGGGGCGTCCTTTGGTGTCTTTCGTGGGCGTTAGCGAGTCTTGACTGAATGTTGGATCGAATTCGGGAAGGAAGCGAGTCGATGAATCCAACTGTCGATGCGGTCGTGCGACATGACGAAGACGATGATATAAATGGCGGCGTCTTCTCCTTTCAGTTTTCTTCAACGGATTTTCATTTCAACTATTTGATGGCCGGTGGGCACGCGGTGGATGAATGGAACCTATGATCCCACGGGGAAGGGAGAAGTGGAAAATACTCTTGCCATTGAAGGAGTGAGTTAGAGAACATTAGATACGGGAGCGTATGCGAACCAGCAGCGGAAAATGGGGATATTGACGGGCTGCATACATCCTAACCTAGGACTGAAAGGTTGACGAATGATGGGCGTCATTTTCATTGCAATTAACAATAAGGAACTTCTGGCCCAAGAAATATGTACACCGATGGACTTCGAAGAGCAGATACAGGGTTCGTCCGGAAAATAAGTGTACTGACTCCTGGGCGGGGCGCGCCCATCACCGCTCTGACGGGCTGCTATTGGAGGGGGGTATGTTGGCAAGCGACGCTGAAAAAGGCAGTCGGCTCTGAGCTGTGGTGTAGAGAGGAGCTCTGTTAACGCGAACCTCCACGCTCGACCCACGTCACGGAACGCGATGCCGAAGTTTTTGGAGCAGCGTTATTCCATCAAATTTTCGGTAAAGCTTGGGAAATCGTCTACCGAAACTGTCGGTATGATTAACCAGGCTTACGGGGAGTCAGCCATGTCCAGAAACATGATCTTTCGGTGGCACAAGATGTTCGTGGAGGGCAGAGAAGAGGTCGACGACGAGTCTTCGAGAGGTTCCCGATGATGCCTTCGCGGGAGCGTTCCAGGAATGGGAACGCCGCTGGAACAAGTGTATCGACTCACAAGGGTCCTATTTTGAGGAATATTAGCTTAAGATATGTAAAAGTGTAATAAATTTTTTTTCCTGAGCTCAGTACACTTATTTTCCGGACGAACCCTGTATAAGATGGGCGAGCTAGGTTATAATATCTTACTCTGCGTATGGAAGGAACTCGGCTTCATAAAACGGGTGGTGGGTAAATTTAATGAAAGAGTAAAAGGGAGGTTTTATATTGCTCTAGTTAGACCTCATTTGGAATATGCCGCAAGTATTTGGGATCCTTGGGAGAAAATTTGGCAAAAAGAATTAGACAAAGTCCAGAGAAAATCCGATAGATTCGTTAAAACTTGTTATGATAAGAACACAAGTGTGACAGGTCTCTTAAGGGATTTGGGCTGGGAACCACTTGAAGTGCGGAGACAACAAGCGAGGCTTAGCCTTTTAGAAAGGTTCAGAACAAACGAGTTTAACTATGACACTAAAGGAATTATAATGGCCCCTCACTACTTAAGTAGATCAGACCACAAATATAAAATAAGGGAGATAGATTCCAGGACAGATAGATATTGCAAATACTCCTTCCTTCCCCGGACAATCAGGTATCATAATACTCGTAGAAAGAGACCGAAGTCACTTTAGAAATATTAAAAACATTTATTTTACAAGTCAAGACAAGATTAAACGTTGCGTAGACATACGGCACGAAGGTGGTCTGAAAAGTTTCTGACCTCAGAAAATTTCAGAAAAAATGTCTTGTATCTTTTTCAGGTCGGAAATTTTTTAAGACCACCCTCGTATTGTTGTGCATGCGTGTAATTTGTAAAAGGTTTTGCATGAATGCATGTATATCCGATTTTTTGTGTGTAGATTCCCATGAATATGTTGGTTTTACATGTGGTTTCATTCTCTTTCACACCCCCCGCCATACGCCGTCGCGGGGTATAATGTAGATGTATTACCCCGCAAGGGCGTGTGAGGTTAATTTTGTGATTGAAAAGGACATTAAAAAAAATCGTAATGAATGATCAGGATGTGTCAAATTGTTATTGTAAGAACTTGAATTGGTAAAGGCGGAAACATGAAGATTACAATTACGGCTTTAACTTTTATAAGAGTTTATATCATTTCAATGCAACGCTGACAAAAAAGGAATTGTTTCAGATGAGCAGGAATTCGGTAAGGCGAGACAAAACTTAGCGGTAATAGATAGCCCAGCGGATCGATAAAAAATGTTTTCCTTGGCACAATTCCCGGTCACAGAAGTAAGAAGCATAACATACGACAATTTAAACCTATTGAACCCCATTTCCTCATCAACAATTATTCTAATGGCTCGTGACCTTACAACCACTGCCACGCGCCTGTTGGCAGCTAGCAAGATAAACTGTGCGCGAGGATGAATTGAGGGCAGACAATATTTCTCATCAATCAATCGTAATAGAGCAGTATTAAATAAATGATGATAAAACGAATGACGAAATTCTGAAATCTGCGAAAGCAAGAATTGCACGGCTGTTTTGTTATTAAAAATAAAAAAAAAAACATTGACACTACATCTACTTATTACCCCGCAAGCCGACGCAAGGGCGTGTGGCGGGGGGTGTTAGGTTAAAAATTCTTACGATAAAACGAAAAGTGTCACCGAAATGCCTACTGAGTTGGGGTGGGAATCATTAGAAGAAAGACGATTCAATGCAAGATTGAAATTACTAAATATATTCAGATCCGCATGTTTCAGCACTGAGGTCTCGCAAATTATTCGCACTCCTACATACATTGGTCACATGGATCATGTATATAAAATACGGGAAATAGATGCCAGAACTAGCACACTCAAAGAATCCTTCCCACGGACAATACAGGATAACAATTGCAGGGTTATAGATAGCAAAAATTCCACTTGCCACCCTCAGCGTCTAGGGAATAATTAGTTCTACTTTAATGCATGCTCTTCCACTAACCTTGTGTTTTGTAATAATAACTCATTCTTTCCCAATGACCTCATTCGTGTTCTGTTCATCTGTTTTTAAGTCTCCCTTTCAACTCCTCGTCCCTCTCCGCGGGTGGGGGCCCACCCGCTACATCTTCATCTACATAATACCCCGCAAGCCGCCGCAAGGGCGTGTGGCGGGGGGTGTTAGGTCAACAACCGTAAAAAGGAACAGTACCAAATGCAAAACAACAACGTGGAAAATTAAACCCACAGCAGCGCACACACTCACGCAAAAATCCCTTCATCCACAATCCATCCGCTACCTGCAACGTTGGGTCGCATTCCCTGCCTTTGAGAGTCTCCTCGGGGAGGAGAGTGTTTTGTGTTGCATGTTCATGTGGTGGTGGAGTTTCGCTTTTTGCTTGTTATGTTCTGGCTGGCGCGTCGTTGGATGGCTTTCGTGCTGCATCCTAGGGTGCAGTTGTCTGTCGGTTTATGGTACATGTGTTTGCTTGAGTGTTGGATGAAGGGTTTTTTGCGTGAATGTGTGCGCTGCTGTGGGTGTAATTTTCCGTGTTGTTATTTTTGCATGTGTTATTGTTCTTTTTTACGGTTGGTGACCTAACACCCCCCGCCACACGCCCTTGCGGCGGCTTGCGGTGTATTATGTCGATGATTGGGACTGCACATGCATGGCTGGTGACCTAACACCCCCCGCCACACGTCTACGGGGTATTGTGTAGGTGTACATTAAGTATGCAAAAATGTGGCGCCCATGAGAGCGCGAAAGAAGTATAGTATGCGAGGAAGGATACAGTGGCATGGATGGAAATACGAAATTTCGAAAGGTGTCGTGACCTCAACTTGTTTTAATGTCCTTGCCTCGAAACGCAGCAGCGAGACGGTGGTGCATTGTTCCTACACTGCACTTTCACATGAATTAACCCTAAATATTGATAGATTAACGAAGGCAGTCTCGAGAACTGACATCACTTCCCAGGCATCATCTCTTCATTCACCAGCATACAACGAGTGGACAAATCGATCCGAGGCAAGAAACCCAAAGTTACGGGAGAAACGGTGCAACTTGGTGAATTCTAAACTTTCCCTGGCCTTAATCTCCAATAACTAAACTCAACGACCGGTGGCAATAGCCTCATTAACCATGACGTGACACATTTGTTTTTGGATAAATTTCTTTGGTTAACACTCAGGTTCACGGGCCAATCGCTCTCGTCAAAATACTCTCTCCTTGTATTGTACTGGGTCGCAATTATATCATACATTTAGCGTCAAACAAGTTGTTGCTTCATCCCCAAATCAACGCTTTAGACACGACAAACCAATGTTCACTTCATTTTCACCGCTAATACCAACACTGTTAGAGGAGGAAAGTTCGAAATTGACATCGCATGGCAAGACATGGGCATTTCAACTAACCATGGATCGCCAGAAATGAACGCTCGCAACAAATGAAGTGCTGTAGAAATTGTCTCCCGTTATAAATAATTATGGAACGATTGGGGATTACTTATATGCAATACTATACATTGTACGAAGTAAAAATTTCTGAAGACAAAAATGTCACAAAAACGCGGAAATCACAATAAATAATGGCAAACAACCAAAAAACAGCAAATTTTCAATGGCGACAAAAAATATGCCCCGGGTGAGGATCGAACTCACGACCTTAAGATTATGAGACTTACGCGCTGCCTACTGCGCTACCGAGGCTGGTGCTCACTTAGTGGAAGTAATAAAATATATATAATATTTATTCTCTGAAGAAATTGGTACTGAATAAATATATTTATTGTTATTACTTTTGAGACAAATAATATGTGAATCCCTAAATGCAAGACGATAGAATTCAATCATCACTACGTTTTATAGCGCGTATTCTGGAAACATAGGATTTTAAATTACCCATATGAAATGTAAATAACCTTCTTTTCCAAGTTATGTTTGCTTAAAAACGTGATGCACATTTTTCTTAGTCTTGGACGAAACCATGCCAGACCGGCTAATTCAATGAATGAAGCAATAAATAAATAAACCGGACCCTGTAAAGCGATTGAATTCACAATATTAGTACGGAATAGCTTGCAGTCGCATTAATTTCGTTCGCAGACTGTCAAATACAGTATATATTATGTAATTATAGATTGACTTCCGAGTTTTAATGGAGTAAATATTATGCTCGCATACACCGGCCGAGCAATCATTGCTATTGGCTTGTCATGCCATCTATTGGATACTCGTTCAAACAGGTGTAGCGGCCAGGAACCCTCATGAAATCCCAGCTCCTGACGTATCGTAGTAAAATACTTCTTACTTTGTGAATTACAAGTCATATATAATACCGCTCATTTTTGGATGAACAACAATTAATAGGAAATCCCATTAACTGACATAGAGCTAATGAATGCAAAACGGAAAGAGATACACATATACAATCTTAATGGAAGAATATTGGCGCCTTCAGAGAGACGCTATTAAAAATCATAAAAATCTACTCCAGAGTGAATGTTAGTCGCATGCAGTTTAATATCAGCGCTCCTCTTTAAGCACCAGAACAGTATATGGCTCATCGCTGTAAGACCTGCCTCATTAAACCTATATAGAGTTTTAACATCATTCGCCTTGACCGGGATCCCGGTCTAGGCGAATGATTTTTGCCCTCTGAAATTGTTGCATCGTAATACACACTTAGTGGATGACTCCGTTGAAAGTTACTGATGCGGCAATTGCCGCAGTTTCTTGGAATTTCTCTAGAGAGTTGATTACATCAATGGGATATAATGTCATAGTCAGAAGACTTCAATGAAGTACATATGAGAATCCGAGAGTTATGTATAAAAAAAATGACGATGGAGCCTTCTTGGCCTCCCGGCGATTAAATAATGCCTCGATTAAGGAATAAGGTAATAGTAGCTATACTTTTCTTAAATTACACCCACTCCAGAAACAATTCTCAATCATTTCTTTGACATTCGCGTGTAAATTGGTTCATTTAGTTTGGACAGCATAGTCCCTGGGGTGATGCCTTTAGATCTCATCTAAAATTCAAAAGTGTGATCCTTTGATCCATAGAAGTTTGACGGAATCCATGCCGTGGCACCAGGAGGGGAACCGATCCACCAACCTAAAATAGCTATTTGAATTCGGCATACCTTCAGATATAGTTTGGAATGAATCTTTTTGCAGCTTGATCTATCAAAAAAATAGCATTTCCGTTGATTACTGTTTTTATATCAGCCAACAAAAGGCTGAGGCCTACACTATCAATCCATTTACTCAAAACTCAGAAGGCATTTGTGTATCTTTACAATTAATATTTTTTCCCTATGCATGATCACTGCTTCTAGATGAAGGCATGCATCACGGAGAGCCTCCCTCAGCCACTCTGACACCATGAATTTGAACATTATTTGGAAATGGAGCCATGACATCCATTAAGGATTGTTATAGACTTCAGGTTTTCATGGGAAACAGGCAAATACCGCAATGATGGGAACATCAAGCCACACTTTCTAACATTCAGCCACTCTGGGGGAAAGAGGGTGGTTCAAACAGTAATCCTCCATTCTGTCCAACATCCCTATCCTATTCCTACCCCTTCCCCATTTGCCTAGCATTCTCCCCACTATCACTGTCTTCAAGATTCTTCACAATGTCTTCATCCGGTTAGTACTCTACACATTCCTGAAAGACAATTCACAAATACGATACGCTTTATATACGCTCACCAACTAGAACAAGAGCACCCAAGTCTGGTGTCCCCCACCCAGAACGGTGTGGTACACCAGACTTGGAGAGTTTTTTGTGGTAGTTTAATCTTGTGTACTCCTATGTAAGACGGCTCGTACCGATTATTCTCTAAGGTGTTCCCCCTTTTATTGTTGTCAGGAATAGTCCGCAGGAAAAATGAATACCAGAATCTATCTTACGCTAACAGCATTGACTCTGTAGTCATTGGTAAGATACATTTATTTGCCGATCATGCAGGGGTTTACCGTGATATCTGCAATCCTGAGGATACAGTGGCTTTATCAGATGACCTTAATACTATACAACGCTGGTACAACACTTTGCAATTAGAATTAAACTTAAAAATTTGCACAGAGATGAATTTTTGGAAAAAGAGCAATTCCCTTCCGAATGCCTACTGCATTGGGAACACTGAAATGGAATGTGTAGACTGAACTAAATACTTAAGCGTTACCCTCACTTGTGATCTCTCCTGGTTGAAACACACATATGTGGACAAGCTAACTAATAATTAGGATTTAGTAGAAGAGTACCAAGTAAATGTGATGAAATGGATAAAGAGAAATGTTATCTCTTGCTGGTTAGGCCTCATTTTGAATATGCTGCAAGTATATGGGATCCTCAAGAAGTCGAATTGATTGCTGAATTTGATCGCATGCAGCATATAGGAGCTAGATTTCTAAAACGTTGTTATGATAAACTTAATAACATATCCAACATATTAGAGGAGCCAGTCAGGGAATCACTCACGGAGCAAAGGTTAAATTACAGAATTCTATGGTTTGCGGCTCAACTTGACGGAACTTAATGATGAAAAGTGAATAATATTAACTTAGAAATTTCCTCTCATTTTTATTTTAAAAACTAATTCTAGTTTTTAAAATTGAAATCGGTGGAACTTATCAAGTTATTATTATTCATTTTTTGTTAAATTACAGATTAAATCTCTTGCTTAAATTGGAAGGGTGTCTCTTTAGCAGTGATGTTCAAAATTTATTATTATCCCCATTGCACTACGGTAGGTGAGATCATGTCAATAAAGTTAGAGAAATTTTGCATAGGACAGACAGACTTGAGATGCCATTTTTTTCCAGGAGCAATAAGGGATCAGAATAACATTGTTGACCACAGTAGGGTCATCTTCGGGTCAAAATTAGTCTGGTGTTTATTCATCTCCTGTCACACACCCTAGCGGTGGCTTCCAGGGTACTAAAATAAATAAATAACATCCCACTACCAATCAATATGTTACGGATCCGTTGTTCTGGGCCCTTAGGATTTCTCCCAACAAACCCCTCTCCTCCCCCACCACATTAAGCATTTCGTCATTGGTTTTCCTTTTGGTCCATTTCACCTTCTCCATCCTTCTCCACACCCGCATTTCAAAAACTTCCCCTCTACGCCCATCATTCTGCTTTAGTGACCAGATTTCAGTAGTGTAGAAAACCACTCCATATATAAGTTTTGACGAGTCTTTTCTTAGCATCCTTAAACAACGCCCCAGCCATCTACTCCCTCCTCCTTGTGAAAACCTCTTTGCCAAGCACAATTCTTCTCCTTAAGTCCCAACCATTTTGACTATTTTTGTCCAAACACATCCTGTTTTACCTGCTCTATTTTTTGACCTCTTATTTTAATGACTACATAACCTTTGATCAATTTACTTTGATTCTCATCCCATACCTACCTCACTGAATTTCCAATGTACTGCGCAATGCTTGAAACCCCTTGATTGACTGACCACCTATAGCTTGGATATCAGCAAACCTGATTTTATGAATTCCCCCAACTTTTATTCCTATCTCATCTAAATCTACCTTTCAGAGAACCTTATTAAGCTGCATTTGAAATCAAGCTTACTGTTCTATATTTCTCATATATTACTGGCTTTCCCTTTTGGAAGCAGGAATTAACACTGATCTGAAAAAATCCTATGACCGAATTCCTCCCTCATAAATTTCACAAATTAGTGCATAAAAACTCTTCTTCCAACCTTATCCTAAAGTTTTTAGTAGTTCTGCGGCAATACCCATTTGACTTTATTTGATTCTAATTCCCTCAATGCCCTAGCTATTTCACCATTGAGTAACCCTGGACTTGTGCTATCCTCATCTATTTTATATTCTTTCTATGTCTAATCTCGCAGGCCTAAGTTCTTTACCATAGAGTTCCTCTGTATACATTGATTAAACCTCTCTTGGATCTTATCTGTTTCAACTGACATTTTTCTTGACTTACATTATAACCTGTATAATACACTAATTTCATCATTCCACTGTAAAATTTCCATATCCTCACCCTGCATGTTCCACCACGCCTCTTTTGCTCTATTTGTTGCCCACCTTTATTAATTATTTAACCCTTTGTACTTCCTTCTACCTAACTCTTGTGTTTACATTCTTCCATTTCCTTCTCTCATGTATCTTCATAATTAATTTATCCATAATCCATGGTTTCCTCGCCCCTATCATACATTCAGTTCCTCGAGTTTCTTTCGCTGCTTTTGATATCCTTTTCCTGTTATATTCCCTTTTTTCCTCATTAAAACCCAGCTCCATGTCCTCCCTCATAATTTTCTCCACAATCTGATGACATTCTTTCCTCATCAATTCCGTTGATTCTTCTAAATTCCATTTCCTAAACCATCTTCCATGTTTTAACCTTTTGAATCGGACTACCACTAGGCATCTATGCCACCAAATATAAGTTCAAAATGGCATCACTTCATTATCATCGAATTATTATCTCAGTCCATATCATCTGATGGTCTATTGTCTGAATTGTACTGGACAGCCGGTTTTGATGATTTTGAGACAGTTTGCTTGCAATCAAAAGGAACTCGAGAAAATGCAATTTAAATAACTATTCTTTTCCCAAATCCAAATTTTATGCAAGGGCACAGGACAGTAAAGAAATAAAACATTCACACATGTTATTTAACACTAAACTGATTTCAAAAGATAGCTCAAAATTAAAAACAAAAAATATTTAATACTTGAAGGTGATTGAATAAATGAAAAACTCCAATAGCCGTAAACAGTTAACCTTTCTAAACAAAGTGCAAATGAGATTAGTTGGCTGGGTGGGTCAAAGGGATGGAAGCCAATAGACTAAGCTGATAGTTGAGGAGTTTGAAAAGATAGGTTATGTAGTGAAGGGGAATTGCACAATCACGAAAATGACCATTGCAATTGAATCGTGGTTGTGTAATTCCCCTTAACTACATCACAACCTATCTTTTCAAACTCCTCAACTATCAGCTTAGTCTATTGGCTTCCATCCCTTTGACCCACCCCAACACCCCATACCCCCCACATTTTACACTATATACACTTCAGATTGCCCTTTCTCACTTCGACTTGTGCTGTCGTGACGATTACCCTTCAGTACGCTGAAGAGGGCTACTTTGTGGCCTAAATACGCATATTCGTATTCACCTTCCTTATCCCTTTCCTTTTTTCCTTTTACCCCATCCTTGACATGTGGCATTAGCCAACTAACCTCATTTGTACTTTGTTTAGAAAGGTTAACTGTATACGTCTATTGGAGTTTTTCATTTATTCAATACTACTAGCCGTATGAGCTCAATTCTATCAATACTTGAAGGTGAACTTAAAAAGAAGGTGATACTTAAAAATTGATTTTCCCAGCAGTTTTGAGGTTTTCCACAAAACACTTCGTGGCCCTTATTTTAGTCACCTAAACAAACCTGTTTGAAACTCCTCATACAATCAGCTGATCTGTTACTGCTGTCCTGTTGCCATGGGTCCATGCCCGATGGTACTCATCACTTCAGCCCCAGCCAACAAAACTGCTGTTGTTCTCCAAGAGGTTCATTATTTGTACCAAGGTTTCTGTGGCATTGAATTGATTGTCTTTGCACATCCTGGTTCTCCTTCCAAGTTAGTCGTCTTTGAGTGATAACAGTTTCACTGGCCATCCTGCTTGCATCTGGAAACACAGAGGCAAGTGGTTCATTATGTTTCAAGAACAAATGAGTCAGAGGGGCTCAAGCTAATGGAATAGGGCAGACGCTTCATGTATTCCCATTGAAACCCTGATTGCAATGCAGCAGCCTGATTCCATCTTCAATAGTGTCACTCTTGGCACTCATTTATTGGTAAAATAATGGATGCTTCTGCTTCATACATTCGTTTCTTCCTCTATCACCTCCAGTTTGCATCTACATGATTACCTATGCTAGATGTACTCTCCAAGTCATTCATAGCACAAAGAATTGATTTGCGAGCAGTGTGCCATATTAAAAGTAGTTAATTTCACTTTTCAATTAACTGCCACATAATTATGGATTGGCATTTTAAGTACTCTAACTTTACACTCCTTAACAGAGGATTCACAGTTTTCGCCATCGCTCAAATTGTGGGAAAAGAAGTCCGTAGGGGTCTCTGGTGAGGGAATATAAAATATTCCATAATTAGGAACGGTTCATTTTTGGCGAATATTTCAACATGTTGACTATTCAAGCAAAAGAACCCTTCCAATTGAGCAATGTGGTTACTCCTTTGGGGTGGGATGATACACACCAATTTGATATGATTTTTGGACAAATTCACCGGAACAGTCAATCAATTCTGTCAATAATTTTAACCAATGAAGCATCACAAGCCGAAGCAACAATCCGGGAATCCATTCTCAATCGCTGTGCTAAATGCAACCATCCACTTACCAATTGGATTGGATTATCAACATGATTAACTTATTTCATTAACTTAAAATGTGCAATATTACACCATGAAAGTGGGAGAAGAGTATGCTATTAATTACTGAAACAGAAAATATTCCATTAACACTGTAAATGAAATAGCATTCAATCGCAAAGTAAATATATATAAATAACAAACAAATTGGAATTACATCAAAGGATATAGTTCAATTTTTTATACAGTACACATTATTAATTTACCCGTTAAAAAATGAGATATATCATTAATCAAGCGACTATAAAATCATCACTGCATATTGAAATGTACAAACACAACATCAAGAAAGAGAAATTATCAACTCACAAGACAAAATGCTTCCTTATTAAATAAATAAGAATATGTACATAGAAATATTATATTAACAACTCATCATACCTTTGAAACTAGTTAAGATCTTAAAAATTACCTAGTAAAAAATTGTAGCTCACCACCACTAATTACTTGATAAGGTGAGGGCCAAGCGTTATCCCTGTGAAATTGTTTAACGACACAGTCCAGATTGCGAGGCAAAACAATTTTGAGCGCCAACGCACATCCCGCTTTCTTTTGTCAAGATCTCCACGATTCTGCTATCTCTACGCCATCTGTTAGTGGTCATACCAACTTGGTGAATATAGGTTGTTCATCGGGAACCGTGAGAGTAGGAGAACTGGTCATTTAGTGAACAGTTCATTTCTCGGATTGGTTCTTTTGAAGACTGCTGTTCTTTTGACCAATCCAACAAACGAGAAATAGCCGAGAATCAAAATCCGCCATCGTGCTCCGTGAACATCACAGTGTAATGAGCTTCTTAATTTAAATAATAGGCTGAAATGAAAGAAGCAAAAGAATTTTTTCCTGAAAATCCTGCTTTACCATGAGTTTTCGCATCATTATTAGTTCGCTATAAATTTGACATTCTACTTAGATATGGTTGATACATACACGCATTCGCACTTGCATGATTCCTGCGTACACTGTGACAAATGAGTAGCGGTAATAAGCGCGGCGAGGCTTTGTTTTCTGTGTGTTAATCGACCCCGCTTGGGATAAAATTTCGTGTCATTGAAGGTGAATACAATGGAGAAAAAGCTCAAGATTAATTGGCTGTATGTGCGTTTCCCAGGAAAAATCAAAGATGAGCTACAGGTGAAAGGATTACATGAAGATATTGTCTCTGTCAAGATGCCGCGTTGCAAGGGAAGGTTCGTGTTCACATTGGAAGTGCTGAGTGATTACTCGTTAAAAATATTAAGCTTTAATGACTTGAATTGCTTTTATTAGGTTTTGCTGGATTGAATGTGAAAATGAAGAAGTCGCCCTGAGAGTTCGCAAGGAATTAAACGGAAAGGAACTGGAGAAGGGAAAGTTACGTGTTCAGATGAAGCGGCCTATAGAGAATATACGTCGGAAAAAAAATAATGTTGAGTAATGCTACTGACTGTGAGGACTATATACATATAACTTGTGTGTTTCTGAGTGAACGGATTTGTTGCAAACTTCTGTGAATGAATGTACCCTGTACATAATTATGTTATTAATATAAAATTTAATTAGCAAAACGAATGTAGCCATTTACTTCTACTTTAATCTTGGAAATTGAGATTTTTTAATAGTTTTTCCATTGAAGATACAGTAATCTTTTTCTTGTTCAACTCTTAACCGAATGGCTTATCCACAGAAACGTAACTTTTTGCTTCAGGACGTGAAAATTCCGCTGAGGCCTGATCAGGCAATGTGTGGTACGATTTTTTTATCTTCCAAGAAAATGTATTTGAAATTGCCATCCATCAGTTCAGGAGTTTCACCTAAACTTTCAAAAAATGTTTCAAGATATTTGCTTATATCCTCGAATAACTTCTCATATTTTGATCAGATGTAACATGGCTTAGCCCATCTACGCTGTAAACCTCAAGCCGCCGGTGTGACGGGGGGTGCTAGGTCACCAACCGTAAAAGGGAAAGAAACCGGCATATACGTGTAAACCTGCACCCACCGAGCCATGTATATTCATGTGAAAACCTTTTAACTTGCACGCATCTCCCTTACCAGATTCTTACCACTTCCTTCTGTAGGTATGCTCGGTTGAAATTCCAAACAATACCAATGCCATGATGATCACAGTTGATTTTATCACCATTTACCCACAGTGCTACATTTGAGATGAAACTAAATGCATTACATTGGATAAATTTGCAATTTATTTGGGAATTTTTTTATGAAGTACTTTCAACAAAATATTGAAACTCAGCTGCTCACTATTGAATCAAAACAGTGATATTATCGAACTTTTTAATCAAGGCAACCATTTTACATGCCTGAAGCAGGAAAAAATACTTAACAGTAAGCATTTTTCTGGCAAGTTTGCTTTTGTTTATAGGTCGAAGTTATAAAAGTGCCCATAGGAGGCAGGCTGATTTTAGAGCACATTTTACAGAATCTATTATTAAAGGTGGAGGTATTTTTTTTTTTTTTTAAGGCTGAGGAAGTTAATGGAAGGGATGTGTGGGTGGCAGTGTTGGGTAAGGTGGTCTTTGGGGCAAGGAGGGGTAAATGGTGGTGAAATCAACTGTGATCATCATGGCATTGGTATTGCTTGGAATTTCAACCGAGCACACCCACAGAAGGAAGTGGTCAGAATCTGATAAGGGAGGTTAGGGATGTGACTATTGGATAAAGGTAATAGTCTATCATTCTTTTAGGGTATTGATACCCGAAACAATGGGCAACCCTCATTGCTTGGCTTACCGATTTTCGATAACAAGTAGAATAGGAATTCATAGGGTTTGCAGGGGAGAGGATGGCAATTTCAGTGGGTTACTTGCTTCAAAGGAAATCAGGAGAAGACTGAGTGGGTTGGATGTATGTGCTGGTGAGCATAAATCATAATTGATCTATGTAAAAGATAAATGCATGTAATAGCTAGATATATAGTATGCCGTCCCTCCCCGGACTACAACCTTGACGAGGTGGAAGGGCTTGTGCGTTCTGATGACCCCTAGAGCTGTGCTGGCGGGAGTAATAATTATTGCTCCTGGCAGGGTCACCCATGCCTGATGGGTCGAAGGTTAGGAGCCAGACGAAAGGTAGTCCATGCAGCGTCTGTTCCTCAGTGAGGCGGCTGCAATGGCGTCTGACCCCGGCGGGGCGGCCAGTAAGTGATGGTGTCACGTTAAAAACACTATTGAGGAAGGCAATGGGAAACCACCTCAATTATCATTCCCAAGAAAAATATGATGGACAATAGAGATATTTTGAGTCCTGGCAACCACGGGGCTCGTCCCAATTGGCCGTGTGTCGTGCCCGGCAGCGGGGGAGGCAAGGCTTCCGCGGTCGTCATCCCACGAAACCCTTGCAAGGGAAAATCGACAGTATCAGGACAGAAGAAGAAGACCACATTAGTTAGAATAGGAACGTGGAATGTTAGGACAATGATGAGGACAGGGAAATTGGAGAATATTAAGCGAGAGATGGAAAGGGGAAATATAGATATTTTAGGTCTATGCGAGGTGAGATGGAAAGATAGCGGGGATTACTGGAGTGATAAGTATAGAATAATATACAGCGGTGGGGACGAGAGCCAACGAGGGGTTGCCATAGTATTAAATGAAGAGGTAGGAAGAAGCGTAGTCAACATAGAGCAGGTAACGGATAGAATACTACTGGTGGAGATAAAAGCAGAACTGACGAACTTAGTTATTATTCAGGTATACATGCCACCGAGCAACCATAAGGAAGAAGAGGTCGATAGGATATACGATCAGTTAGAGGACATGATCGCGTGTGTTCCTGCAGGGAAACATTTGATAGTGATGGGGGATTGGAATGCGATGGTAGGCGAAGGAAGAGATGCTGATGAGGTGGGGGACTACGGTTTAGGCACGAGGAATGACCGCAGGGAGAAAGCAGTTGAGTTCTGCAGAAGACAGGGGTTAGTCATCACCAACACTTGGTTTAGACACCACAAAAGACGCAGGTATACATGGAAAATGCCAGGTGACTCAGGAAGATATCAGCTAGATTATATCCTGGTTAGACACAGGTTTAGGAACAGTGTGATAAATTCACACAGCTTCCCGGGAGCGAACGCGGACTAAGACCAAAATTTAGTTGTTATGAAATGTAACGTCCGTTTCAAAAAGATAAGGCAGGGGCAGCAGGTTAGAAAATGGAATGTAGAAGCATTAAATGGTTTGAAAAGGAAGGAGTTCAAAAAGGCGGTAGAGGGAATCATGGAGGATGGTAAAGGGCTATGTACTATCGAAGAAAAATTGGGAAGGAGGATCAAGAAAGGGTTATCGAAAGCCGCAAAGACTATTGGAACTGTTTTATTTTGTAGGAGCTTCTCTGGGTAGCCGCATTTGTGGAGTGCAAGGTGTAGATTGTCGAGGTATTTGTTGAGAGTGGCTGTGGTGTTGCAAATTCGGTGTCCGAGGGTAGAGAGAGAGTTAGGAATCAAGCATTTGGTGTGTTGAGGATGACAGCTTGTGTGGTGTAGGTATTGCTGATGGTTATTGGCTTTGATGTGCTTTGAAGTGATGAATTTGTTATTGTGAAATGAGATGTCTAGGTCAAGAAAGGTGATGCTAGAGTCTGAAATGGAAGAGGTGAATTTAACGAAAGCTCCTACAAAATAAAAAGCTCCTCGGACCAACACGGTCAAAGTAGTAGGGACGTAAGGAGAAGAATTGCGCTAGAAAAAGAGACTTTCACAACAATGCCGGAGTTCATGACAGGAGCCTTGAGTAAGGATGTTAAGAAAAGACTCGTAAAAACTTTGATATGGAGCGTAGTTATGTACGGTGCGGAAAGGTGGTCAATGAAGCAGGAGGATAGACTTAGACTGGAGGCTTTTGAAATGTGGGTGTGGAGAAGAATGGAGAAGGTGAAATGGGCTGAGAAGAAAACAAATTAGGAAGTACTTGGTATGAGGTTAGAGGGGTTAGTTGGGAGAAATCCTATGGAGGCAGGAAAAATGGATGAAGGGAGTATTGATCAACAAAGTCTGTGAAACACATTGCACCTTATAATAAAAATCTGTAGAAAAGTAAAGTGTTTCTTGAATGGATATGAAATACTTCCACGAAGTGAAGCCTGAAACAGCAGAATATAAAAATAAGGAAAGAAATTCAGATAAAAATTTACAAGAGAATAGCTGTATCAATAATTACCAATGGAGGTGAGCCATACATCTACATCTACTTAATACCCCGCAAGCTGCTGCTAGGGCGTGTGGCAGGGGGTGTTAGGACACCACCCGTAATTTAGAAAAGAAAAAAAACCGAATGCAAGAACCACAAATTCATACATCCACAAAAAAAAACATGGCATACATTCATGCAAGAACACTTACACCCCACACACATGCAAACACTCTAACTACATCTTACATACACATGCACCTGAAAGTATACCTAGCAGCTTTGCAGTGTTTAACTTCGCTCCGACTTGTAAATTCAATGTTTTTAATATTTCTAAAGTGACTTCGGTTTCTTACTTTTATGATTTCTGATTGTTCGGGGAAAGAATGAGTATTTGTATCTATCTGTACTGGAATCTATCTCCCTTCTTTTCTCTTTGTGGTCTGATCTACCTAAGTAGTGTGGGGCCATTAGAATTCCTTCAGTGTCATAGTTAAACTCGTTTGTTCTGAACCTTTCTAAAAGTCTAAGCCTCTCTTGTTCTCTCCGCACTTCAAGTGGTTCCCAGCCTAAATCCCCTAAGAGACCTGTCACACTTGTGTTTTTATCATAACAATTTTTAACGAATCTAGCGGATTTTCTCTGGACTTTATCTAATTCTTTTTGCCAAATTTTCTCCCAAGGATCCCAAAGACTTAAGGCAATTTCCAAATGAGGTCTAACTAGAGCAAAATAACACCTCTCTTTAACTTTTTCATTACATTTCCCCACCACCCGTTTTATGAAGCCAAGTTTCTTTAAAGCTGATCCGCATATTGTCCTGATATGTGCTCCCCATGAAAGGCGTGGTGTTAGAACAACCCCCAAATATTTAACTTGATTTGCCGTAGTCAATACTGAACCCTCTATTTTGTAGTTTATATCCTGTTCCTCGCTTCCTTCGTTCCAAAATTTCAAAACTGCACATTTATCTATATTAAGTGTTAATCCCCATTTATTGCACCATTCTGAGATATTGTCTAAGTCTCTAGAGAGTAGGTTGCAATCTAGTTGGGACATAAAGAAATGGGTCGGTAATTGGTTGGTTTATCCCTATCGCCGCCTTTATAGATGGGAGCCATATGTCATGCCTGGGAGAGACGAGCTGAAAATACAGGTGATGGATATTAAATTCTTAGCATCTACAAAATGCTGTGCATGAATCAACGTGACTTAGAATTGAATAAATTAGAGCAGAATCAGGAAAGCACGTATAGTTTAAAGAAGTTTCGAAAGGAAACATATTAAAATTGAATGAACACCTGAGGAAGAGAGCTCAGAGGCCAAATACCTTCGGTTGCCATCTGACAAGTGTTACACTCGAGGTAGAAGAGAACGAGGTGAGGGTGAGTTGGGGTGCAGAATGACCTCATGTGCAAAATCCATGAACAAAGGAAAAGAATACACCAGTGTATTCAGTATTTCAAACAGCTTCTGGAAAATAAGGCCACAAGTATAATAACGACAATATCGACTAAGAATAACTTCATTTATTTAGAACCAGGGACATTATTTACAAAGACAGCTTGAGGACGGATGGTACATCTATAGGCATTCACATTACATAAATAATTTTCATGATTCTCTTTTTCAACAAAGATATATGAACACCATGACTCAAGGCTTATTAGTTTACAACAAAAGTTTACAATTGTATTCGATAAAGAATTAGTAAATGCTATATGAGGGACAGGGCAAGTGATTTCACAAAATAGTTAATGTTTTGCATCCTTTAGGGCTCTGTATAAAAATAACGGTGGGCCAACTAGATTTCTCAAGGAAAACATGCTGCAGCATTTAGAGCTGATTTGTATATGTCTCAAGGTTAGCTAATATATCCTCTGAAAGATCAAGCCCTCTTCAATGGCTGTAAAAAATCTCTTGGCTTAACTTGCATGATTTCCCATTAGTATTTATTTTGTAATAAAATCCTGAGCACTGAAACTTTTTCATTTTCTTCATTTTGTTGAGTCTCATAAATGTTTAACTACCTTTTACACTCACTCCAAAAAATGTCTAAATGTACATAACATACATGCATGTCATGTCTTAAATGTTTTTTTAAAAAATTGGCTTTAATGTCTTTGTGCTAGTTGCTAAAACCTTGGAATTTTTTTCCCAGTAAGGCAAAAGCCTTTTCAAATTGATTAATAACAACAGAAGGCCACAATGGATGAGCATGATGAATAAAATCTGATTAAAAACAGTGAAACTGCTTTACACATAGTAAGCTCGAAAAATGATTTGCTGGACAGGTATTCATTTGCATGTTTCTTCGAGTCCAGTATGACCACTCTGAGTGGCCTTAAAGCAATTATTATTATTAATTATTATCATAAATATTATACTTCAAACCACATTCTTTCTTCTTTTCTTCAGCCAAAGGAAATAAAAGGCCTCTAGCCATGTGCGTGTTGTTTTATACCATCACATTTCTTTCTTCAAACTTGGGTCCAGTACATGTTAAATTAATGTTTCAACACACAATATTTTTGATAAAAAGGTTAAAAATTTGGACCAAAAATCTCAGGAAAGTAAAATCACCACTCTCTCTCTCTCTTACTCCTCCCGCATCCTAAGAAGGATCTACAAGGCACACTTATAACAAGAGCTGCCATGGGCATCTGGGTACCAACAACCCTCAAAAGCCCATTGCATTTTGGTTTCATTTCTTCATGGAACATGCACATCTGCCATTTATTTTCTTCTTTCACTTTCCTCAAAAGAAATAACTGCTCCAACCAAACATCCATGCTTCAGAAACCAATATCCCACCCTGAATTTTCATCTGGTGGTATTTCAGTCTCTTTTGGATACGAGTCAAAATTGGATATGTCTGTCGGGCTCTTCACCTGGAATAAATAACAATGATTAATGCGTGAGCTATTTGTCATGAAAGTTGGTGCCAACCTTACAAAAATCAGAACACTAGAAGCACAATATTGCCATTTTTCTCCACCCCTTAGCTCTTAAAGTAACATTCTGGCTCAAATTGAACAATTGGATAGAATAAAACAGAATGAAAGCCCCTTTTACAAAAATCCAAAATAGGATTTGATATATTTCACATATTACTGCAGGAAAATGTATTTTTTTATTTTTTATAATTTAGAATAATTTTAATTAGTGTCTTAACCTTTTTAGACATGTTTGAGTAATGCACTGTAAACTTGCAATGTTTTACTTCCAAGAGCCACTAAAGCGCATTTCGCATAATGCCCTGCATAACTTTATAGCATTCTGATGCTTTTCACTATGGACAAACACTATGAATGACATATACCCTCCCACCCTGAAAACAATTGAAATATCTGGAAGTAACGATGAAAATTATACAAGTACATTAAGGCAGTGAATTTCAAAGCCAGATGTGATCTGTTGAGGGGAAAGGAGGTAATGGAAAAAAGAATTAAATTGGAATAACAGTGGTAGGAGGGGTCTTCAGAACCTGGTGTTCATGTCCAGATTTCATTGCATGGAGTCCCATGTGGAAAGTTACTTGGTTTTAACTTCCATGCTAACTTTTCATAGACCTTAGCTAATGACTAAGAAGAGTGACACCAGCCATAGTCATTTATAAAGCAACGAATGGAGATGGGTATTTTCTCTCAACCCATGAACAATTCATACTTCAAATGAAATGAAAACCAATCAGCAAACAAAGAATAATTTGACATTAACAGGAAAGAAAATTGTACATGTAGTTAGGAAAAACAAACATATGAAATTTATGATTTGAAGACAGTGGAAGCTTATACACAACTTTAAAAAAATTATGATTTTGTGTATAATGATGGGCCCAATGAATTTGTGAGACATTTGCATCTCTGAACTATAACACAGGACACTGAGAGGGTGTATGGCAGAGGATGTTTCAAACTGGACATGATTAAGGAGAGGATGAAACCTTCAGTAGCAATCAAATTTGGATTTCTTGGCTTCCCTATTTGCATGCAATTGTTTCATGGAAAAAATGAATCCCCTAATCCTACTGCCCCATAGCCTCTCCGTTTGTCACAAGTGAGATCAAATGATTCCTAAATTTTTATCAAGTTTTATCCACCATTACGTCATCATCATCAAACTAACATTAGCGTTAATTTTAAAGTCTTTGTAACTCCAGATATTCCCATCCTATTCCATAGCAATTGGCTCTGTTTTGTATTGCTGCATAATATTTTTCCCAAATGTGTGGCTTTCTTATTCAGTTCTCTGTACTAAGTGGTCTGTGCAATGAATACGCAAACTGGTGCGATCTGTTGGCCATGACGCGGACTATTTATAGCCCCGCCCACTAGCGGCGCTAGTTGCCTGAGACCCAATGAGCCGCCTCTGCTTGGCGGATCGTCAAGCTGCACCTATGGTGCCAGTGAAGTTAGTTTCTGTTATTCTCATGTTTTTACTGTTTGTCGAAAACAGAAATTGACGAAATCACAGAGCAATGACTCAATATCAAGTTTTTGGTGCAGTGCGGTAAAAATTATTAAAAAAATTACTCAAACGGTGATTATGCTCATAAGACAGGATCCATTTTCAAGTGGATTAAGCATTTATAAAGATGGCCGACAAGACGCCACGGATGATGCATGGCCAGGACGACCTTCAACCATGTGTGTTGACGACAACATTGATCGTATGCGGTCCCTTGTCCTTAGCGATTGTCAAAAAACTGTCCATATGATAGCTGATGAACTTAATTTAGAAAAATCAACAGTGCACACTATTTCAACCGAACATGATGGATGGATCCTTCACCATGACCATACACCTGCACTTTCAGCATTGATTTTTCGCCAGTTTCAGGCAAAAAATTCAATCACCTTGATCCTTGATCATCCTCCTCATTCCCTAGATCTCCCCCCCCCCCCCCCCCCGCGACTTTTCCCAAAATGCCAAAATGCGATGGGGGGACATCACTGGGAAGATGTGGTGGACACAATAACGCAAGAAACACTGAGAAAACAAAAAAGCCTCAGGGACTTCCAAGGGTGCTTTACTAAACAGTGGAAGGGAAGCCGGAAAGAGTGAAGAGCAACGAATAGAGAGTACTATGAAGGGGACAAAATCGATGTCTCGACTAAATTTTGCTCAACAAGGTTTTCATGGCCTCAGTTCACGTATTTATTGGAGAGAGTAGTATATTCAATTTTTTCCGAGACAATCTTATGTGCATACAACAAAGGAAGTGAAGAAGATAAATGATTACAATAAGCAAGTCTTCTTCACTAGCTTGTCGCCGTATTTTCCACCAATGTCTGTAGTTTTCTGAAGTGGATGCATCTGCATAGCCGTTCCTAAATACCATTTTTGAACCTTGGCATTTATTTTTCAGATATTGAATGTCTGTGCAAGCCTCAGCAACCAGATTCTTAGCTTGCAACACTGAACATGAGAGGCAAATTATGAAGACTCATACATCCTTTCTCTCGTTTCCTCTAACCTGTCTTTTCCCCACAACAGATCACCACTCAGTGCTGCCATTCTATGCCTCAAATATAATTTTCTTGGCTTTCGAAAGAATAGCTTCAAAGCCCCAAAGTCAAAGTTTCTGGTGGTCCAATTTATGCAAATTAAGGTTTACTCTTTATATAAGAAAACCATTAACTTCAACGTGAATCCTAAAATATTAAGTTACTTACCTCTTGCACTATAGGAGCTTTGAGGGTGCGTTGCCTTAAACCATCCCAATCAAAGCCCTGGAACCATCTGTAACAAATTGATAATTTATTTTATACATTATATGCAAGAGATAAGGGTTAATGATCACCAACACTTGGTTTTGACACTACAAAAGGTATAGATATACATGAAAAATGCCTGGTGGCTCAGAAATGTATGGATTAGACTACATTATGGTTGGGCATAGATTTAGGAACAGTGTCATCAACTCACACAGTTTCCTACGAGTGGATGCAGACTCTGATCACATTTAGTAATTCTGAAGTGTGACATTCAATTCAAAAAGAAAAGTAGGGAAGGCGGTTTAGTAGATGGAACATAGAAGCATTAAATTAGCATAAATCATTAAATTAGTTAGGTTTGCATCATCATCAAGCTTCAGTTTGCCAGTCGGGCAAAAGCATTCCTGCATGCATTGAAAAGTTAGGTCAATAGGAATAGGATGAGAATAAATGTAAATAAAAAGCAAAGGTTATGCGATTTGCTAGAAAGAAAACGGCTGAGGTAAACATTAAAATAGTAGGGCAAAAACTAGAGCAGGTAGACCAGTTCACGCATCTTGGAAGTGTTTTGGACCCACACCATCAAAGTAGTAGGGACGTATGGAGAAGAAGTGCTCTAGGAAAAGAGTCTTTCACATGGAGGAGGGAGTTGATGAGAGGGACGTTGGGTAAGGATATTCAGAAGAGACTCATAAAAACTTTGATATGGAGCGTAGCTATGTACGGTGCAGAAACATGGTCATTGAAGCAGGAGGATAAATGTAGATTGGATTGGCTTTTGAAATGTGAGTGTGGAGAAGAATGGAGAAGGTGAAATGGACAGAGAAGAAAACAAATGAGGAAGTACTAGGCATGGTGGGCGAGGAGAGGGGTTTGTTGGGAAAAATCCTATGGAGGCAGGAAAAATAGATGAAGGGCCTTTTGATCGGCAGCGGGATATTGAAGGCTGACTGAGGGGAGAATGTTAGACAAATGAGGAAAGGGAACGAACAGGACAGGGATGAAGATGAAATGACGTGAGGAAGGAAGTATACAGAGATGAAGAGAGGCCTGTTGTAGAGTAAGACTTTTGGTTTTGCTTTTTGTTAGTAGATGTAAGTGAACGTATTTTTGCGCAATTAATTTAAGATGTGTCCATACAAAACCTACCCTTACTGGTAGAATAGCAATAATAATAATATTGTGAAAAACAAATTATTGTTGACATTCGATCAACATGACTTGGAAGAGGGGTTGTATCTAGCATACCAAATGGAGTAATATTTTCCTTCTGTCACCATTGTCATTATTTTTTGGTGCACAGCATGCATAATAAATCAATGATTCCATCTAGAATGTAATGAAATAAATAATGAGGTATTTATTTTATGCAGAATGGTGAATACTACGTAAGCATTTGAACATAATTACATCATATTCTGAAATGTTCTCATTAATTAAAAAAATCTCATTATTATATTCATTTAATTGTTATGATGATCCATGGAAAGATAGTGCTTGTTTAGCCAAAAACTTGAAAAGATGTACTAATTATGCATTCAATTATTCTGGGCACTTTGGTGTCCCCTATAGTCCGGTGCCTTGGTGCTGTTCAACAGCCTATGCACCCATTGCCCTGCATTCCAAACCCAATGAATGAATAAACTCATAACTTTGAATCCCATGGACCATTGACATGAATTTTTTTAAAGGTTCAACATGTAAAATAATGATCATAAAGATTCCATTCTAGTAATATGAAATTATGATTATGCCTGTTTAATTATAGAAAAACCGCTAAGACTGGTTTAATTGAAACCAAATTATCAGAGTAACATTTTTGCTTGTTTGTTTAGAATTTCTCTACTGACCACTAAATTTTCAACCAGACCATCATTTGGCAACTGCTGGTCTACTCTGCAGGAGACCTGACAGCTATACCATGTGTGAGTAATTGAGATTGAATTTGAAGAACTTTTTAACTTACAAGCCAAGTCTTAATCTCAATTTCTAGTAGGTGTGTACACATAAGTTAGCATCTGCAAAATATATGTTGTGATGAATAAATTTACAAACCAGAATACTGAGCAAACGAAACTGATATTGTATCTGTGAGTACAATATGCCTTTGCATTTTGCTTTTCAGTCCCTTGTACCTTCCCACTTCCAATTTATTTAGATGCTGTCCATGAATTTAGTCAATTTTTATGAAACACATAATGTGAAAAGTTATTAAGTAACTTCATCATGCACTGGTAAACAAAACTATTTCTATATGATTGGATTTTCTGAACCATTTTCCTGGGGCTGCCTTCTCTGATTCCATCGCATGCTTACCAAGATGAACTTTTTCTGAAGCCTCTCTATTAATCTGCATTCCAGTTAATTGAGGAAAAGAAAGTGGTGTAACATGGTGTAATACTCCGATTCAAATAAATCTTATGATATCTCAAATGTGCTGCTGTGGATATGATGATCTTGGAAAAGTTTCAACTGCGTGAAAACTTTAAACTTGGGATAAATATTGGCTCTGGAGCCAGCATTTTTGTTTTGATTCAAGTTTCACTTTTTCAAAAACTGATGAAAACAGAAACTGCAGAATTAAACTAGTGCATCATTACTTTAAGCCTGACATACAGAGCTACTCCTCAACTATTTTAGGAGAAAATGAAGAAAGATATTAATAAAATCAACAGTGCCAAACTGATATGAAGATTAAAAGGTACAATTATAAATTCCAGTAATTGTAGAAGGTTAAATCCAAAGTTTCTCAAAGAATGGACACCTTCATCAGCATATGATAAAACTGAATCAAGAAATAATAAGTTGTTTCACATTGGAGCGCGATTGCTCTTTGGGTTGATGCATTACTTGGGTTGATTATTACTATAGTGATGTCTACCTACACTGGGTGCTGGAGATGTTGCATTGTAAATCCTCCCTTCAAAACACAACTGGTCACTTGATATGCGTAGCCTATCAATGAATGGAACCAAAATTGGGGATGGAAGCTGTAAGCTTTGCCTTCAAAAATACTTGGGCACATTTTGCGGGACAGTGACCTAATATACACAAATCCATGTGGTAAGTCTTTAGCTCTCATTATTGTTGTGGTAAAACATAACCTCCATGATAAATTAATGCAGACAGAAACAGGTAACATTCTAAACATTATTCTTCTTTTCTCAGATCCATGGCTTATGCTGAATTATCAATGTCTCAAATAAACAACCACTTGGCCCAATGAACCACAGAATAAAAATCTGCTTGGGAATGAGCAAAACTGGTTTTATAAGGTTAAAAACGAAATAAGTGCATATATTCTATTGTCTCAGGCTTCACTTCGTGGAAGTATTTAATATCCATTACTAAAAAGAAAGAAAGACTCGTACTTTTCCACAGATTTTATTATACGGAACAATATATCGCAGTATCTAAAGATTTTAAGTGGTGCTCGATCCCGTTTCTGGGAGATCTTTCATATAGGATTTCCAACTGCCTACCCACCTCACTCAAAGCAGCCTTCTACCCACCCATAACCCTCTCCAAACTTCTAGCCAATGGAAAAGACACCCAGGATAGCCTTCTCAAATCAGGCATTTATAAACTGAAATGCGAGGATTGCAACAGCGTTTATGTCGGTCAGACCGGCAGGAATATCAAGTTACGAGTCAAGGAACACGCTAGGTGTCACAAAAATCAGAATAACAACTCTCTCTTCGCCAAGCATTTACTAGAATTCAACCACAGCAGTGACTTTGTCCCAGAGATATTACACACACTCCCAAAAGGGTTAAAAATGGACGCTCTCGAGCAATTAGGGATTAGAAGGCACTTGGTGAACCCCAACACGACACTTTGTAATGAGCAATTATTCCCATACCCCTCCCCACTCCTCTCCGAGAAATTAGCCTGGAAATGGTCAAAACAATCCATCAACGCACCTGCGAGCCCCCACCCCTCTCAAATCCTTCCAACCCTCCCCGCCCCCACTCTGTCCTGAGGGTATATATGCTTGCTCTGTCTGTTTCGCAAATTTGTACCTGATGATGCCGCAAGTCGGTGAAACGCGTTGTACCGTATAATAAAATCTGGGGAAAAGTACGAGTCTTTCTTTCTTTTTAGTAATGGAAATAAGTGCATTCATAATGAGTAAAATTGATCCTGTGGTCATTGCTGAATAATTAAAGATGCTCTAAGAAATGATGAAATACACTAGCTGAAATTCATATCAATGTATGGCAATTTTCAAGGAATGAATCAATAATATTATTATGAGAACAAAAGGAAAATTATAACTGGTTTAAATACACATATTTTATAAACCAAACCCAGTTAAAAGCAAGGCATACCTGAACCTCTATTATAACATTGTAAACGACTTAAAATGGAGTTTATACTCGAACAACTTTTATGATACATATCATTTTAAACTCAGAATCTCTGCTGCATCTACATTTTAGGTTCTTCCTTAGATACTCCGAGTATCATTGCACAATATGACATATGAGAAATTTTGCATGGAAGTCAATACACTTTCAAGGTTGATTTATAATCCTTTTGAGTTTGATAACTACAATGCATATTAACAGGTGTACAGGGGATAATCCTGACAACCACAATCACCAACATAAAATAATATTAAAACTTGGGAATGCATTTAAAGTAGACTGTTGCATAGTGTCACCATTGAAAATTATCTTATACAGCTGTAATTAGGGCTAGGTTAGTCCAGGGGGTAGAGCGTTGGACAACTGACTGGAGGGTCCCGGGTTTGATTCCCGGGCAAGTCTCTGGGCACCTGCAGCTCCACCCAAGATTTGTGTTTTTTGGGAACCAGATCTTCCTGGGAAACCATAACCGGCACAGAGAAAGGAACTGACCCCCCTACCCTGATGTGTGAATTTCACACGCCGTCAGGCTTAGTACTGGGTGAACTCTAGCATCACCTACCAAACCAACCTTCGGGTTGATTACTGTGTTTAAGGTTTTTTTAATAGCTGTAATTAAAATAATCGATTGGCCCATTCTACATGGTTTTTTGCATTGCATGCATTAGTATCCCATACATGAAATTTCATATATAAATAAAATAGCATTTACATCCAAAATGTTATTCAGTAAATAGAGGTTAAAAAACTTTTTACATTTTATATTCCGAGTTTAAAAAATAAAACATATTGAAGCATGAGTTATTTATATTTTACCATCTATTCATACGTATTATGCAACTAAGGTGAAATTGTTGCTGTGCCAGCATTGGTAGATTTTCTTGAGCCATAGAATGAATCTAGAGACACTCACTTGTGCTTTTTGATGTCTTGGATGCCACCGCGCTGGTAGCCCAGTCTCTCAGACGGTGCATCCCTGCACAATCTCTTCACTAGGGAGACAGCCGCACGTGTCATATGCCTCGGGAAGTCCACCGCATCTATTCCACGCAGAATGATATTGTATGTCCTCATTGGATCAGAGGCAGTGAAAGGAGGCCTATCAATACAGCAGAGGAAATCATTCTATATCATTGAAAATGGAGATTTGATGACATCAACACCAATGGAAGATAAAAATACAATAAGCCCCGAATTTGTTCTTCGTTCGAATATTAGTCTCCATGAATGAAAGATTTTCTTCAATTCTGCATACTTCCTCCTGCCCTTCATCCCTTCCGACAAGCCCATCCCTAACCCTTCCACTTACCTAATGCTCTCCCCTGCTGCCATGATTTTCAACATCTACCCACATTCAAAATGCTTTCCATCCTCCTTTTGATTTATCCTAAAAACCTTCTATCTTCCCATTAGATACCCAGCACTTCCTCTTTTGTTTTCCTTTCTGTCCACCCATCTTCCTCCACACCCACATTTCAAAAGCCAATCCAATCTACGTTTATCCTCCGGCACAATGACCACGTTTCCGCACCGTACATAGCTACGCTCCATATCAAAGTTTTTACGAGTCTTTTCTTAATATCCTTACTCAATGCCCCTCTCATCAACTCCCTCCTCCTTGTGAAAGCCTCTTTGCCTAGCGCAATTCTTCTCCTTACGTCCCTACTACTTTGACCGTGTTGGTCCAAAACACTTCCAAGATGGGTATAATGTCCACCTGCTCTGGTTTTCCACCTCCTATTTTAATGTTTGAATTAACCATTCTCTTTTTAAAAAAACTGCATAACCTTTGTTTGCATTTACTCTCATCACATACAAATTACATTGACTTTCCAATGCACTCAGCAATGCTTGCAACCCCTTGGTTAACAGGCAAACTGAATCTTGATCATCCGCAAACCTGATTTTACGGATTTCCCTCTGACTTTCATTCCTATCTCCAGTTCTTCCCATGCCTCTTTTATCATTTCCCACTCATATAAGTTGAACACTACAGGTGATAAGGGATACCCTTCGGCCTTACTCCTCTTCCTAACCTAACCCTGCCCATCCCAAGTCTCCATCCTCCACTTACACTTGAGCAGTCTGAGATAAGCAGTACTGTTTGCGGATAAGTCACCCATTCTATCAATTAACTCCTATTTTCTGAAATATATATTAATTTATTCTAATCATTTACTTTACAAAATGCCTTCTTGGAGTCTATTTAACAAAAAAATACATTCCGATTGTGTTTCATGTTCCTCTCCATTATTGACCTCATTACTACCATGGCATCATGCATGTCTCTCCCCTTCCTGAACCCAATCTGTTCATCCCCTGCTCTTCATCATCTTACTGTTAGCCCTGATACCCAATTTAGCTGTATTTGAAATTACACTGATTATCTGTAGTCCTCACATGCAGTAGCCTTTCCCTTTTTTGGAATGGGAACTAAAACTGATCTAATGAAATCTTTCGGCCAAATCCTTGAAACTATGCCTTCCATGTTTGTCTAAACCCTTGAATAATTCTAAGGGGATGCGATCTATACCCTTTGCCTTACTGGATTTCAATTCCCTTCATGCTCTTTCTATCTCATCATCGAATAAGCCTGAACCTAAGCTATCCTCATCTATGTCATACACTCTTTCTTTGTCCAGCTTCCTGGCCTAAAGCCTCTATCATTCAGTTTTTCCATATATTCTTCCAATCCTTCTTTAATCTTCCCTGGATTATTTGATATTTTTCCTTAGAGATTCCCATCAAGATGACCCTTCACTTTGCCAAGGAAAATATGCAATCATTGTTATACAATCAATATCCAGTGAACCATTAATAAAATGTGTCTTTTGATAGCAACTATTTTTTCCCGTTCAATGGAATTATTAGGAGCATAACTCAGGACTGATTGAGCACATGACAACTATTAAAAGTTGGAGAACAAAACACTGTCACACTGTGGTTGCGCTACAATCTATTTAATGTCTTTTCAATCATTTTGACAAAGAATATGATTTTGAAAGTTGTCATGTTGAGGCGAGGTGATATAACCAGTGCCCATATCCCAGCTGGAAAGAAAGAATCTCTAATGGAAATTATTAGGGTAACAGATTACTCTCTGCACAATTAAAATACGCCTACGTTCGAGGGGTAGAGTGGAAGAGAAGGGACTTGAGCAGGGGTGGTGGTTTACAATTGAACTTTTCCTTAAAAAAAAAAACACCTCAAATAGGAAAATTGCCACTTGGCACGTTGAAATTGACAATTTTTATCAACTTTTAAGATTTTCAGAAATAACTTTATGCATCAACATTTGTGTACAAGAAAATCATTATCATTACTGTTTTAC
The DNA here is from genome assembly GCF_022747635.1 of Hetaerina americana. Taxonomy (NCBI): domain Eukaryota; kingdom Metazoa; phylum Arthropoda; class Insecta; order Odonata; family Calopterygidae; genus Hetaerina; species Hetaerina americana. The sequence goes on from NW_027287117.1 coordinate 1,968,581, forward strand.
AGCCATAATGTGCGTGAAAACTGTTTATTGACCCACATGAAGTCCCAGTCATCATCTACCAGCTGAGGACCCAAATGCGCTCCATGAGAACATCTGGGCAAAATAAATGATGGTTCTTGGCATTCACCCAAGGAATGGAGGAGGGTCAGCTAAATTTAGGAATGTAACTTTTCACATGAATGACTATGAACTTACGTTCCAGTAAGCAGCTCATGCATGAGGATACCCAGAGACCAATAATCTACTGCTCTGTCGTGCCCTTTGTTCAGGATGACCTCTGGGGCCACATACTCTGGAGTGCCACAGAATGTCCACGTTCTGCTGCTTACACCAAGTCGTTTGGAGAACCCAAAGTCCACCTACATAATAATACAGAGTTTTTAAAAGCACTGAATGCCATAAGGTTAGCCCAATGCTGTTAAAGATAGAAAAATAGGGTGCTGGAGAAACTGTACATATATATTTGCAGTTTTTGTGGTAAATATTGAGTCTCATGGATGAATTTTTCCAAGTTGAATTAAAATATTTAACATCAAAATTACAGATTTGAAAATTTTGTGCTTTTTACATCGTAGTAGAAGTAGTTTTAGGGGAGGTGACTGGCAGCTGAGGTTACTTGAACCATTAGGGATGGATGGAAAAGGATGAAGGGTGGAGAGAAACCCGGGGTCGGTATTAGCTTACTCTTTGGAAAAGAAATACTCAGTTATTCCACATATGTTTTTATTGAACACGACCTAGGTTTCGACTCACAAAGTCATCGTCAAGTGACTTAGTAAGTTGAAACCTAGGTTGTGTTTAGTAAATATATATGGAATAACTAAGGATTTATTTTCTGATATGAATCGTTTCCACAAAGGGACATGTCAAATCATTCTATTCAGCTTACTCTTATTGAAAAGCGCCAAGGGGTTCAGAGCTTAACGTCCCATCTGATGGATGGCATAATCACTATAAGTGCTCTCCACAAAGCACCTCAAGCAGGGATTGGGATACTACTAAAAAGATCTGCTGCCTTTAGGATTTGAACCTGGGCCCTCTGGATGAGAAGCCAGTATGCTAGCCACCACACCATCCTGATCCCCTTTTACATTGTTATGACAGGAAATCGTTCTTAGGATTCATTAATCTGCTGGTACAGTAGAATCTGACAAGTAATGGAACAATGTTTTGGGCCTGAATCAGCTCAGTGCTGGACTGCAAGAAGTAACTCTTTGAAATGAACAATGTTCCAATTTTCAATTATTAATATGATGCTGCTGGGGCTGAACAGGGATTGGAACCAGTACCTACCAGTTTAACGTAGCCCTTTGCATCAAGCATGAGATTCTCTGGTTTGAGATCTCTGTAGACTATATTATGTCCGTGAAGGTATTCTATAGCCTCAACAACACATGCTGTGATGAACCTTGTGGTGCTGTCCTCAAAGCATCCCCTATCTCGGAGGACTGTCCAAACTTCACCTCCTAAACAAGCTTCCAGCAGCATATACACATACTTTGTGTCCCTATATGTCTTGTATAGCCTGTGGAAGAGAAATGCAACAGGAATCAAAAAACATTCTCACAGGAAGGCTTTCAAAGTAAGCTAAAGTTAAAATGAAAAAAGAACCATGGTGTTTTACTGAAGTCAATTTTACCAGATAGATAGATAGATTTATTCGCCATAGAGCAATACATAATTGTATGGGCTTTGTTAAGATTCAATTACATTTATAGGAGCATTAACTAATGTACAAATTCATAGGAATAATAATGTACATGAAATATATGAGTATTAAAGATTTAAAAAACAATGGCCCTAATGACCCTTTAGTAAAATATTCAAACAATCATTCTAAAATTTACCCACTTTTGATTCTTTTGTTTTATTTATAAGAGGCCTGAATGAATACCACATGAAAGAGGGAATTAGAAGCCATACCTCCCGAGAAAATGCAAATCTTTCATCTACCCCTATGCACTGGAAAGGCCATTTTTTTCATAAGCTAGATTTAGCAAGAATTGATATCATAAAAACCTTCTCCTGATGATTCCCCTTCCGAAGAAAAAAACATTTAGAAATTGAAACAAGTGATTACCTATCAACACTAAAATGACAACTGGGTCATATGTGACCCAACAGAATATGGAAGTTGGGTTATTCATGTGATTATTTTCTGATAATAATAATAACAATATTTATTCGTCCAAGAGACACAGTGCATAGTAATAATACTGGCAAGTGCATAGGATTTGTCAAGTACAAAAATAGAAATTATTACAAAAATAAGAAATATTACAAAATTAGAAAATGCTACAAATTTATAAATTAGGCCTCAGGTATTCTTTTACACTATAATAACACTTTTCAATGAGCAATTCTCGAACCATTTTCTTAAACACAGGTACACGTCCTTCTCTTTTTATACATTCCGGTAGATTATTATACAGTAGACTTGGGGCCATTTGTAGCCAAGGTTTAATTAGTTGACCTCACATGTAGGTTGTAGTTTTGTCTCGTATTATATAAGTGGATGCTGTTATTGGTTTCAAAGTCAGCGCAATGCAATTTAACAAGTATTACACATTGATAAATATATACACAAGGTACAGTAAACAAGTAACAATTACTGATATTTGTTCACTAATTAACACATATATACTAATATTTGTCCACGAATTAAATAAACTTTTATCCAATACTTCTCAGATTGTTCCTCCAAAGAGCATAGTAAGAGTTCTGATCCCTTGGATGTCTAACTATTGCTTGATTATCTGCAATCTGAATTACTTAATCCCTTGACAAGCGCAGTTAATTTTCAACATTCATCAAAACAAAAAGCTCACTGAAATATTTCCTTCCAATTTCTAAAACTTCAAAGCATCTCATACACTAGTAAGGCCATTTTTAGTTTAGGATGAAATATTCGAAGAAACTGTGGAAGTAGCCAAGACTAACTTTTAATGGAGTCTTCCAAAATCTCAGGGTGTAAGGGAATGCCTCGATAGCCTAACTGGTTAAAGCACTCGGTCGGACATCAAGGGATCCGCATTGAATACCAGGCAAGGCAAATGATTTTTAAACTCTGAAATTGTTGCAATAGAATGAAATAATGTCTCTAAATATTTGGTATGGCCTGTAGGTTACATTAATGTTTACCAATCACGACATACACCACATCAATGTTGAAAATAGGATAAAACTCACTTCTAGGGAAATCTAAAATTTCATTAAGTAACTGGCAACAATGAAAAAATGAGCAGCAATGACCATTGGACAGGAATGTGATCAAATTCACATAACACTTAGCACAGTACAAAAATGGCCATTTGAACACTCTGGGGTTGCTTGACACATTTACAAACTGGACCACCCCATCACTGTACATGACTGAACTTCTCCAAAACAATCAAGTATGCACGAACACACTTCCCCCAAGATCCAGGTATGAGCGATGAACCAGACTTCATCAGGAGCACACTTTTCACTATTTGTGCACATAAAGTTTCAAGCATTGCGAAAATTTCCAGAAGAGGCCACGGTCCTGCCCCCCCCCCAATCGCACCCCCTCTTGCAAACAACATCTCCGCTCCCTTAACAGCACCAGCATGACCAATGGGTTTCACTCATCCCACTCTACCACTTGACCCCCAATGGACTACAGTTCACTTCAAGTCTTGATTTGGCTTCAATGCCATCTCAGAGATAGTAACTCTTTGCCTGACACATCTACTTCCCCCATAGAATATGGTAGTCACCCGTCAACACAAACGCTAATATATATATGTATTCCCTCACCCTCACTGACTTAGAGAGTATCTTGGTACTTGATCATCAGTTTCCAGCCAATATCTTGACTACATCATTTTATAATCGTAAATATTATTTTTCATCATTTCCATTCATCTGGATCTTAATATCATCAGACTATGTACAGCACAAGAGGTTGTAATGACTTGAGGATGACTGCCCATAACTCAGCTATGTTCGCTAAGAACCCTCTTTATGCTTGTAAGTAATTCCTGAAATTATTGCTGAGAAAACTAAGGGAACTAGAAATTTTTTTGTCATTTAAGTCAAAACTTGATCAGTTTCTATGCAAACATCAATGCTATGCTGTGGATTAATTCATGTCTCTCTCTGAAGATAAATAATTTCATTCTTACGAACGCTGTTACTGCTCCTGTTTACTGTTTCTGTTTTATTTGTGACTGTACATGAGTGTTCAAACTTTAAATGCAATACACTGTATTTGCTATCCATACTTGCAATTAATGTGAAGAATTCCGTACGTGTCTTTTAGGAACCAATAAACACCACCATCATCATTACATTGAAAGAGAATGATCACATTAACTATATAATGATGAACTCTCAAGAATAATAAAATAATTGATACATACTACAAGCATATTTATACAGAGAGTTTGTCAGGGTAAGATTATTCACAGTTGGAGAATTCCTATTTTGGTAACTAGAAATAATGAGCTTATGACTACATTAACGATTAACTGATCAAAAGATTATGACAATAGGCACGGGAGATGGTTGACGTGATGACACAAGAGTTCATGGCAATAAAGGATGCACGCGTATTGCCATGGTTAACAGATTGGATGCATAAATTGAATATTGATAAAATGACATATTTGCACGAGGCAAACTTGAGGAGAGAATCTTTCTTGAAAAGAATGCATTCATAAATGAAATTTTAGAGACAGTATCACCTGAGTTTACCACCCCAGAACATTATTGAGAATTAAGTAACTCATACACAGGAAAATATTTCTACCAGATAATCTATCTTTCATTTAGAGATTGGTTTCGAATGATACATTAGAAACTAATCTACATCATTAAGAAATTATGATACCCTACTAAAATTAATCCAACAACTTTTCATGTGGAAAAATAATGCATCGGCATTAGAAAAACTGATTATTCAGATGTTCATATATGCAATACTCAAGAAAATGTACATATTTCAGGATTGTATCCATCATTGCATTCTCCTTAGACCAGATTGAGTACAATGAATTTATTCTTCATTGAAGCAATCAGTATGCATCAATTGTACCAGTGAATTGCAGATGAGATACATTACCTGCATATAAAAGGACTCCTACAGGCCATCATGATTGCTTTTTCACTGAACACATGCTCCTGCTGCTGTGTATCTATAATGTGTTGCTTCTTGAGGCACTTGAGGGCAAAAGACAGAACTGGATTGCGGCAGTGACGCACCAGTTCAACTCGCCCAAATCCACCAACACCAAGGGTTCCAACAATTTCAAGGTCATCAATATCAATTTCACCATACTCTGATGAAGCAAAGTAAAGCAATCACAGGTTAGCATATAGTTTACAAGAATAAGAGAAGCAATAGAGAATTACGATAAGAAAAGTAAATACAAAAATGTGAATGGATAATATAAAGGATTATTCAGTGGCAAGATGAATTTAGTAGCACAAAATTTTCTTTTTTCCCCATTATTAATGCAATTCATGTATTTTTGCAAATCAGTCATTGACTGAGACACTGAATAACATTCTTATTTAACGTTTTAATCAAGTATTACTTAAATGAAAACTCTCTATTAAACTAATTAATCATGGGAATTACGGGTTTTGCAAATATATTACCTATTGCTATGGAATTGCTAACTCACTTCCCAAAAATCACTCACTGAGTTCCAAAACTTCTTTCGTCTGGGACTATTTCCTCCTACAGGTCCTCATCATTTCCCCATGATGTGACATAAGAATCAAAGACAGTGCTTCCAAAAGAAATAATATATTTTTGTTGACTAGTTTCACTACAATGTAACACCATCTGGACTCCAGATCTGAGTTCAGGTGATGCTAATGTAGCTAAACTAGTTGACAGGAATAAATTCTTTCCTGTAGAAACAGAAAGTCATTGATTCCTTCTTCATGCTTCACAAGTTGACTTCCACAAAGTATCATCCTTAACGACCTCTCAATTCTATTATTTCCCCCCATCCATTTTTCCTGTCACCTCATAATTTCTCCGTACTAGTTCCCTAAACAAGTTTATTCTCCGAATCTAAAAGTCAAAACCTTTCCATCAAAACTCAATCTCTTTCATCAAATACCAGATTTCAGAATCATATAGACATTTAATAAAAGGATATCAAAGTCTTCACCAATCTTATCTTTATAGCATTTTGCTAAGGCAGGTTTTGGGGCACAGAGCTGATGGCCAGCAATGAACAGTCTTAAGCCTCCATGGGACATGACGGAAAAGCAATGAGGTGTTATTTCTTCAGGGAAAACAAAGATATGTAAAACCAATAACCTTCCATAGTAATCATCCATTTCATTTTCCTACACTCCATCATTTCAATTTGCCTCCTCTTTATCCTCCATCTTGCCAAACCTCTCATCCACCTGCCTTTCAAATCCTCACTTGAATGATCTTTGAAATGGTGCACTAACAGCTAAAATCACGGTTTTTAGATAGTAAAAAGCTGTGGAATTTGAATTACATTTTTCAATTTATTTGACTTTAATGGTGATTAATACTTATGCACTGCAGCCAGGCAGGAATAAATATTCTAGACAAGATTCAACGCTAAAAATCAATTTCTACGATAAGTAAAAAAAAATGACACAGAAAGTAAATTTTTAAACAGTCGAACCTTTTTCGGACCCAGTGGAAATGGAATCTGGGAGATTGGCTGCAAATGGGTCGTGGCCAAGGGCTGGCTCCATCGCAGGGATGTCAATTGACCCTCGAATTGTTGTGGCTGTGGACGATATGATGGACCCAGAAGGTGCTGTGCGGCCTTGCGTAGAGTCCTCCTCATCCTCATATGCTTTATCCCCATAGTCCTTTTCATGAAGCTCACTGAGGTCCCCAATCAGCTGGATGAAGTTACTGCAATAATAATAATAATAATAATAATAATTTTATTTGTCCAGAGACTGCATCATACAAAAAAAATTGTACACATAGTATAGGACACGTCAATATATACAATAATACACAATGTAAATACATATGCCTATTCTAGGTTTCATGTTCCATGAAATTCCTATAGGATATACATTCATGAAGAGTCTTACTTTTAACAACTCCAATGACACTTATTTCTATTCTTCACTTACAATAACTAAATGTTAATTTTGAAAAAAAAAAAAGAAAAGATAAATTTCTGAATTAAATAATACATGATTATATTGACCTTGCAGAATAGGCAGAACTTAAACAAAATTTACATTTTATTAAATTTAGGTGTCAGGAAAATTCGTAAGACATACAGAAATTATGCAGGAAGTGACAGTTCGACATGTAATGTAGAGAGGAATAATTCCTGTGCCATAAACCACTCTCAAGTTAATGAAAAAGTACTTACTCTCTGTCCAGGGTGAGACAGTCGACTGGAGAGACAGCATAAACGCTAGCAGTACGACGGTCCTCTTTGAGCAATGCTTGTTCACCAAAATAATCTCCTCGCCCTAACTGACGTACTTCCTCTTCCTTCCCATCTGGTGACTCTGTTCGGGAACAAATATTTGGATCACTCAACCAGAGTTAAACTTTTGTTTGTGCTGATGTAACAGAAAACTTGGCAATAGCTAATTGAAACTCAAATAAATATCCGTTATCAACGATTTTGAGATTTTTAATATCATGCAACCTTCAAGCACTCTGGACACATTTCTGTCTGAAGAATCATCTGTGCCAGGCTACATTTTTTTCTAAGAATCTCAACCCAAGTTTATCCCTTGAAACATTGTGTTTCAAATGATTAGTTATAAGGTATTTTCCCCTAATAAAACGTGTTAGTATCTGGAAAGAAATCATGCCTAAGTGTGTAAAAGCAATAGCATAGTTGTCTCATGTCTGCAATACAAACAACAATACATATGAATAGTTTCCAACAAGCTACCTCATACAAAAAAAATGTAATTTGGACCCTTGAAAGCTAGTCAGTGCATTTGAGATTCTCCTAGGGTTTTAAATGATTTTAAAAGACTATTAATTTCACTTGTATTAGTGAAAGTTACAAGACTGAATCAAACTTAAAATGATTAAAATGGTATATTTTATGACAGGAAAAAAACAACCTTGAGAGTTGATATTTTGTCATCAGGAAGCTGTATAACATTTTGTGAAAAGTATTATTTGGCAAATTAACGATGAAGGGTATAAAGTTTCATAGATATGCTCTGGAGACTCCAACTCTGCTCCAATGGAGTCCAGGGCAATCTTCCTGTTTTTCAAACATAAATCAATTGTCTAACAGATGCAATCCTTTTGAAAAAAAACAAATTTTGTCCTTAGTGAATATTTTTTCTATAAACTGAAAATTATTCAGCTGTTTTGAGCGAATAATCTACAATGGTTGGGTCATCCTATATCTCATCCAACTGCTGATGTTTTGCAAGATGTGTTACACCAGATTAAATAATTGAATAGGTGTGCAAATCAATCATTTGCCACAAGAATATATTTTAATTTGTTAACAGGAAAACAGAATTTACCTTTTCGAGTTACTTTAACACTGCCACCACTGATTATGTAAAAGGTATCCCCTCGAGCACCTTGTCTGACAATACAAGCTCCAGGTGGATAAAATTCCTGGAAGAAAAAAATTGACAAAAATGCTGTTAATGGGATTAAAATGGGATTAATGGGATTATGCAAAATTAATAACAAACTAAATGGGACAAAAGTCAGGATATCAAGCAAAATACAATTTGGATAGAAATATTGTGGGAAAAGTCATAGTTAAATAGTACAGTAAACTCTCAATCTTCTACGTGCACATTATCCCAATAAGTTTTTCAATAACTTTGTCATACGAGCATATATACACGTTAGTTTAGTGAGCAGAGCAATAGGCTACTGAATGGTGAGCCTGGGTTTGCTTCTGGTTGAAAATCAGTCCGACTACTGAATTTGATGAAGAGTCTGAATAATCACATCTATCCAAAAGCGTTGTCGGTGGGAAAATTAAATGGATCTATAACTAATTAAGAAACCAACTAACCAGTTCCAGGGCATCAGCAACTTTGGCCAGTATTTCATCAGCGAGTTTTTGGAATAAAGGAACACTGTGAAGGAACTGCACACTGTCCTCCATTCGCTGCAACCCAGTACGCATCATGATACGCTGGAAGACTCGTCTGTCAAGAACCCACACCTTGGCATCACTCAGCACTGGAATTCACAAGGTGTAGGAGGGGAATGAGAAATAGTGTGAGGTCACAGGGTCATCAGAGAGGTTAATATGAGACCCAAGGCTGTAAGTGGCATCTTGCTATTCAGAGAAAATCTTCTCATCCAAGTGGAAAGTAATACAGGGTAAAAATAAAAGTCTCCAAAGCATTCATTCCAAAGAAACGATGTGGTTGAAACTCTCAACAATGTCTTTCTTTAAAAATTTATAATTTATACTGTCGCAAGTATGCGACATGGTACTCCCTTTCCTGGCTCCTCCGAATACCCACCCCAAGCGATCAACGACAATGTTGCAAGTATGCAGCATGGTATTCCTTCCCTGGTTCCTCCAAAACTCCTACGTGACCAAAGACAATGTTTCAAGAGTATTCCTCCCCCGGCTCCTAAATTGGGTATAAAAGCCCTGATTGCGGGGCGAAAAGAGGTCAGTTGGTAATCTGGCGGTGACCAGTAGAGCACGAAGCTTTGGCTGTGTTGCGCTTGTCGCGACAGCGTGTCCTATTTCTGACTCAACTTCGGACGAGGGCTCTGCCCAGGTTATGCATGTCGTGACCGCGTCCGCCCTGCCATACTCCCTTCCTTCATGACGGACGAGGGCTCTGCCTAGGTTATGCGTGTCGTGACCGCGTCCACCCTGCCATACTCCCTTCCTTTCCGACGGACGAGGGCTCTGCCTAGGTTATGCGTGTCGTGACCGCGTCCGCCCTGCCATACTCCCTTCCTTTCCGACGGACGAGGGCTCTGCCTAGGTTATGCGTGTCGTGACCGCGTCCGCCCTGCCATACTCCCTTCCTTTCCGACGGACGAGGGCTCTGCCTAGGTTATGCGTGTCGTGACCGCGTCCGCCCTGCCATACTCCCTTCCTTCCCGACAGACGCGCGTTGGTTTACTGAGGGTCTAGCCATCCATAAGTTGTGTATACCTTTGTAAATGGTGCATTATAACTGTGTGTTGTATAATAAACGATTGTTTGGGTAAGACTCGGTGTAGTTATTCTGACTTTCCCCGATACCCTTTGTGTCGCACCGTAGGAACACCCCTTGCGACAATACATTCACCTACCTGATTTTCTCAATCGTAAAATTGTAATCCAGTTACATATTTTCAAACATTTTGTTTTAAAAGTGGGAAGAGAAGTCATAAAATTCTTTAAAAAGATTAAACTTGGTTCGTGAATAAGAGTAAATGCAAACCTATCTTCAGTAGGCACTCATTGAATGACTTCAGGTACAAATTTTCATTTCAATGCCTAATTGCTGATAAAGCGAAATCATATATCTTTTCTTAATTGATAGGCTTTCAGACCTGATTGCTTCTATCCAGGAAAATCATGAGAATGGCCTTTTATAAGAAGTTGACTTCAGAGACTAATGTATTTTTGGAACAGTGAGAAAATCATATGAAACTTGCCTATCATTTCTTTCAAAATGGCGGAAAAGAAATGTCACCTTTATTTTAATCGCTGATTTTATGCAAATTTCTCTGTTAAAACCTCTTGTCAATGTCTGTAAACATGCAGAGAAAGAATGAAATATAATACCTTGAAATAAGTCAAGCTGACTAATAACTGTCAATATTATATAAATAATATTACTGAGGGGAAAGCAGTACCATTAGCTTCATGAAACAGATTCACCCATAAGAATAATTAACTTGGTCCAATAATCAAGGTACATGATGATAATGATGCTTATTTGTTCCTTAAAGACATGTTTGAGACATGTATGGAGCATGTAGCATGTTGCTGGTTATACATAACATGATATTAAATCAATGAATCAAAAAATGGTTATATTCAATTATAACAATGATAATTATCCCTCATATATACATACATACTAAACTCATGGGATGCATACAGAAACAGAACACTTCAAGAAATTTGCTACAGCTTATCACCAAATTTATAATCATTCATGGAGTAGTAATAATATTTAATAAGGAGCTCATAAAGTTAACACCAAATGATATTTATGATGCTACAACTATTTCAACAAGGTGATATTATCCATGAGAGATAGCCTACGCATGACTTTCTCCAAACCTTACATATCCCCTTTCCCCCTCAGATCACTAGATCTCTATCCCCCCCTCAATTTGGTTTGTCACTCTCCCATTCGTTTTCAGAAATACATTATTGTAAAGCACAGATGTAAAATATTCAAATCAAAATTCCGATGGGCTGTTCATAGCCTTTCATTTTTAATAATATGCTACAGCTTGTGTATAAGCTTACAATGCACAATTTCCATACTGCTATTTTCTGAAAAAAAGACACTCCTATCACAACTGCTGTCCATCATGAACAAGATATTGTGTCTAACGCAAAATTATAGCAGTTTAATATCAAATATTCAAGTATACTGAATGGCAGCTTGTCTCCGAGAGAAATCGCTATGTAACAGACCTGGTTTCATCACACAAGTAATCTACATAGTTGAGCCAATTGAGAAATTTGTGTGTGTAGACATAGAAACAATAACCTTCATCATGCTTTATGGATGCATTAGGTAATCTAAAATGTGAATCATTTTCAACTTGGTTCACAGAAGAATAGAATGGAAGTACAGATACTTAGTTTTTTTTTAAACTTTAATAATCCCATCTATACTGTCCTTCTAGAAATTGAATTAATGGCTTCCTGAGTCGTTTCAACCAATGAACTGCGGTTCAAATAACTCAATACATGGTTCACATTACCTCCATGAAACCTATAAGATGACAAGGATTATACAAAAATTTAAGACATGATATACTTCAGCTTAGATGGCATTTTATTGATCATCATAGGAAAGAGAATGGGCTCTACAACAAAAATACTGCGGTACACCTTGATTAAAAAGGCATTATTTTATTTTCAAGTCTTTATCATCATTAAAATCCACACTATAGCTGAGATCAATTGGATTGGGAAATCATACATGGCTAAATTGTCACCATCTCATGCATTTAGCTCACTTTCAAATTCTACACCATGTCAAAAAGTCATAAGTCCTGAGATTTGCTCACGAAAACACACCAACCCCAGCGTTAAATGTTCCTTTAGATGGAAACCTTGGCCTCAGGCTGAGTCTGCCAAATTTCTTGGTTTTTATTGAAATTCCCAGCTCCATTGGGATTCTCTAATTGATGTTCTTCTGCAGAGACCTAAATCATTGTGCTTCCTTATTTGCACTATTTGTTTCACTGTCTATGATAATATCCTCCTCTAAATTTACCAATCTAACAGCACAAATCTAGAAATTTGCAATGAAAATGGCTGTAAGTGATGAAAATAAAGCTTTCCCTCTTAACTTACCCCGAATGGACGCTGTACGAGTGCAATTGTAGAGGATAGCCAGTTCACCAAAGGCCTTCCCTGCTCCCAATCGCCCAATGATCCGACCCTCTTTGACCACCTCCAAATCACCCACAGCGGAGACAAAGAGGTGCGAACCTGAGAGACAATAGATGTAGGAGAAATATTTTGAAATTAATTAAGTCCTATTAAATTATTAAAATAAAATATTTAAACATATATTAAACATATTGCATTTGTTACTTTTCCAAATAGGTTGCTTTCTTGAGTAAAAAGCTGTATTTATAAAAAGGAATCATACTAGCACTGCTTATATTTTCAGGTCTAAGAATGCATCAGGAATCAGTGACTTCCTGTTTTTTTCTTAGGTTTAAAATGATGGCATATGGTTGTTGTATTAGGTGTTTTGTTTCAGAAAAAAACACAACACATTTGGCATCTATTATTCAGATATCTCCATATTGACTATAATACTAACCTGCCTCTCCTTCTCTGACGACATAGCTACCCTTCTCAAATTCCTTGGAATACATGGACTCAACAACTTCAAGCACCTGACTTGTGTCCAATTTCTTGAGGAAGTCATTATCCATGATAGCATCTTTGATGAGCTGCTTGGACCTATTTAACGAGAGAGATGAATCTCAGTCACATGCTTCAAAATGGCAAACTATTACGGATAAGATGAAATGCAACACAAGTTTCATCAATGTTCAGTTACAAATATTTGTTAAACATACACGACAGGTTTTGTAATAATTACTTAGAAGCAAACTGTGAAAAGGATAGCATTTATTGCATTCAAGTATATAAAGTAAAATCAAATAAATTTAATAAAAATGTCTTTATATTTACCAATTGTTTGAAAGAGACTTTACCCCAATTAAAAAAAGCATACATATTAATATTTGACATGACTTTATACAAATTGAATAAGATACTTGTTGAACAATACTCAAATAATGAACTAAAGGAAAATCTCGATATGATCCTTGTACTAATGGATACACGAGAATCATGGATGATTGAAAAACATGGATAACTAAAATATGTAGAAAATATGGTCATGATATTAACGAAATGACATGTATGGAAACTCTCCTTTCCCATTCCCTGTGACTAATTGGCATGTTTACTAGCAATGGAAAGTCTATTGTTTCCATCCTCCAGTCATTTTTATAAGAGTGTTTCACAAGAACGCATAACCATCGGATCAAGCGAATAGCACAACATACTATATTTTCCTTAGGAAGCAAAATCACTTAAATCACCAGAATATAAACAAATGGTTGGCAAAAAATGAATTTTAAAAAAAGGATCCCTGATGCAACTTCATATTCATCATATGATAGACAAAGTGATGAAATAAAATGCAGTACATGTGATTAATGACATATATTTTGCAAATTAAAGCTATGTAGTTGTATGGTAAAGCTTTAAGCTTGTCTTTAAGAAGAATATGGAATTCTCAGGGACAGACATGGTGAGGGAAACAATGAATAGTACAGAAATTTTTAAAGTAAAATATAATAAATATTATTGCCAACATTTAATTTTGTTAAATTAAAAACTTTTAAGGAAGCCAATGTTTTTCAAACTTGTATTTTAAAATGCAAATTAAAGTTTCACAGCATTTGATGATCTTTCAGATTGTAATGGTAGATGAAAGAAGAAATACTGATGGACTCAAAGAAGATTCTAATTGTTCTTAAAAGAAAGGGGTAGATTAACATGAAAACTTGCGATCCATCAGTCTAATGACCCATGGACCAAAGATTCTGGCAATAATGGTAAACCAGAGAATAAAAAAGAAAGCAGAAGAGTATTTAAGAAGGATCCAATTTTAATTTATAAGAAGCAGAGGAACAAGATAAGCTATTATGACTTTCAAACTCGTGGAGAAGGGGACATGGAAGGATCAATGGACCATTTTGGCATTCCTCGATCTGGAGGGAGTCTTTGAGAATGTGGATTGGAATTTGATGCCACGCACCCCAATTGCGATTGGAATAAACTAAAGTGATAGGATGATGATGCAGACCCTATACAAAGGAGTGATTCCATGCAGTGAAAGCAAGGAAAAAGCTGAAATGTAGGAGTATGACAGGGCTGCTCATTGCCACCATCGATAGCTAATATACATGTTGAAAAAGCAATTAATTGGGATCAAGAAAAAGATTAGATGTGCTAAACACATCCAAGGAGAATGGACAAGTACACAGGGATTAACGGATGGCATAGCGACATGTATTTGCAGAGAAGAAAGAAGACTTCACAAGAACAACAGTCGAAAACTATTTTAAAAAATCAAGGCAAAGGTCTGAAGTCAAAGTAAGAAAGATAATCTTCAAATAATACTAGGGAAAGACGCAATGGTAGAAGTGGAAGAGTTTTGATATTTAAAAAAATTTGCTGTCTCAGGCGTAACTTTATGGAATTTGCATAACATATTGAAATGAAATGGAATAATTGACTTTGTAATTCCACACACTTTATTTAAAACTGCAAAATGGCAAAGAATACTCTATCTAGGGACTATTTCTCAAAAAGTAATTAAAATTTTACCTAAGGAAAAAGTTACAAGTGCCTTTTGCAGTGGTTCATGCCTTAAGAACCTGATCTCTTACACTAAAGACAAAGTCCCCAAAAACGAGAGGAGTGGAGTGTATGAGTTTAAGTGCTCGGAGTGTAACACAAAGTATATTGGGCAAACAGGACAGAAATTTAAAGAAAGAATTAAAGAACACCAAATCTGTGTAAAAAGTAAGAACATAACATCCCTCTTTGCAAACACCTCATCGAAAGTGACAACAAAATTGACTTTGTGACTGAAATTATTCATTTTGAAAATAAGGTCAAATGCTTTGGAGCAGTTGGAAATTTTGAAATGTGTCCGTTGGAAAGATGAAGTTGCCAACGAAATTTTGAATCCCTCCCACTCCCCACTCCTAGACCTACCAACCACTCTTCCAAGTCAACGATTGACACCGAAAGATTTAATTCTCTTTTCTTCCCAGCTACATTGTAACCTTTTTACCCCTCCACCCTCCCTCCCTCCCTCTTTGACCTAACCCCTCTCCCTTGATCAGAAGGTATATATACCAAGTTTGCTTCTATGAGGACCACCTGATGATGACGTTCAACGTCAAAACCTGGGTCGTATTTTTTAAATAAAGTGTGTGGAATTACAAAGTCAATTATTTCATTGCATTTCAATATTTTTATATTTAGACAGCATTTTCAGGGGTAATGGAAGGAGGAGGAGGGATTTACTACTCGAAATAGGAATGGCTAAGAGGGCTTTCAGAAGCAACTACTAGCGATAAATAGTACTAGCATAGTCACAAGGAAGCAATTCATTAAAGGTTGTGAGTGGAGTATTCTTCTCTACGGATGTGAGACTGGGACCAGAGGAGTAGCAAAGAACAGTCGATTGAAGGCAATGGAAATGTAGCGCTGAAGAAGAATGACAAAAATAAAATGGATAGACACAACAAAAAATGAAGAAGTACTTCAGAGAGTGGGTGAAGAGAGAAGCAAGCCTATGGAGGACACTTACAAGAAGAAGAGGGGACCAGATGGGGCATATTCTGAGGCACAACAGCTTACTGAAGATCATAATGGAGGGGGAAATGAAGGGGAATTACAAGAAAAGAAGGCTAAAGATGAACTATGAGAAGCGGGTGACGGAAAATGTCAGTGTAAGAAGCCTAAGATGGATTGAAACTAATAGCAGGGGACAGGATAGTTTGGAATACCATCACAAATAGGTGATCAATTGCCCAATTCGAGGAGATATTTTTTAATAGAACAGGAATTTTCTCAGACTTCAAATAAAAATTATTTCCAAAGCAGTAAACTCTGTCCATTGTACCTCTCAATGTGAGTATTTCGCTTTAGAAACGTATCATTTATTGATCCCCACGAAATAACACGGGAGAGTGAAATTCAGTTAAGAGAATGCCCTCCATTCTTTCGCTTGCTTTGAATGATTTAGCCAGCTACAGTGAACTACACATTAACGAACTCCCTATTTCAATTTGAATGTGGCATTCAGATATCTATTTGACTTTGTTTTCTATTTCAAGTTGCTTCATTTTCATTGGCTTTAAACATATTTTCCCAGGAATAACTCTCCTTATTTTCATCCTAAGTCTTACAAGGTCTGTCCCAAAAGTAGTACGACTTATTTTTCCCGGACAGACGGACGGACGGGCGCCAGTTTCTCTAGCTGGGTTCGAGGAAAAAGAGTCTCAGGAAAGGCTGGAGGCTGGTGCCAGTTGGCACCCAGACTTGACTGATTGTGGATCGTAAGATTGCGAAACCTCTATCACGTGACCTCGTTAGGCTCCTTCATCAATCGATAATTTTAACAGCGTAACGCCATCAAATTTTGCATGAAACCGGGCAAAACCGGGACAGAGACTCATGGCATGCTCAAGGCTGCTTATGATGATAGCGCCATGAAGTTGATCGGGTGTGTTTTTGAGTGGCACAAGTTGTTTCGGGAGAGTGGAGAAGATGTTAGAGACGCCCAACGTTCAGGACGACCTTTGACCTCAAAAAGTGACGAAAATCTTGCTAGAGTGAAGGCTTTGTTGGACAGGGATCGCAGATAAAGTGTTCGCAGGATTTAAGATGGACTTGGAATTCCTAAAAGTGATGTGCATCCACTTGTAACGAAATCATAGACATGAAAAACGTGTGTGCGAGGTTGGTGCCACGTGTGCTCTCGGACGAACAAAAGGAAACTCACACGCGGATCTGCCAATAGCTTCTTGACCATGTGAGCGAGGATCCAAATGTTATATACAATGCCCCAACAGACTTCTTCCTCTTCCACCGACTCAAATACGAGCTGAAAGGACGTCACCACGACTCGGTAGAAGCGTTACAACAGGCTGTGACAGGGGAGCTTAGCAGAACTCCGGGCGCCGCCTTCCAGAAGGCATACGAGGCGTGGATAACCCGCTAGCCAGCAGTGTGTGGACGCAAAATGGTTGCCATTCAAAAACTTTTGAGTGAATATATCGATCGAGCCAATATATTTTTTTTATCGAGTCAATCTCACTACTTTTGGGACAGACCTTGCATCGCACATTGCTCCGCTTCTCTCCACTTTTGAGAAAAAAATAAATCACCGCTGGTTTCGGCCTCAAGGGCGTTCAGTCAGCTTACCTGTAATCCTTGTCAACGTGAGTGATGACAATGTCCTCTGAGGTTTGTCCGACATCCGAACTCTCACCAGAGACACCTTGCTTCTTATTGCCCACTCCCCCTCCAGGGGGGCAGAGGTTATTGTCGCTACTGGATGCCTGCTGCCCAGGCATGCCATGGGAATCGTGGATGGAGGAGAGGACATCTCCGGGCAGGGGTGAGAGCCTTCCGAGGGTCGCAGACCATGGAGCAGAGCCATCTGGTGAAAAACTTGTTGCCTGCTGAAGGACACTCTGCAAGGAGAGGGGAAGAGAGATAACATCAGTACAGACAATCTGTGTCTATGTCTACAAGGTTTGTATAAAAAGTACCGCTAAACTTTTTTCTGACATGTGCGTGAAATACTCAATTCAGACCGTTTTTTAAGCGTCTACATAATCGCAGATCGTATTATTGGCGTTGATAAGATGACAGTGCTCACCACTTTTATCGCTGAACATTCGGCGATGCCAAATATCCGCGCTAAACTCGTTCTCCCGAATGTCTTTGGACGGACGACCAAGAGAAGAGTCGAGTGTCTGCTTCTACCTTCCAGAAGTCATCGCGACGATTACCCAACACCCTTACAGTCCCGACTTGGTTCCAGCAGACTATCTGTATTTCCTTTTCCCATAAGTGAAATCCTTCCTCAAAGGACATGGGACCTTGAGTGTCGTCAAAGAAGCTAGCACGCGTACCCTTTAAGGACCTTACAGAATCCGCCTACCAGGGAGCCTTCGGGTCATGGAAAAGCAACAAGCTAAAGAGTATCGACACTCAAGGGATGTACTTTGAAGAATTTTGAGGCATTGTAGCAATATATGAAATAAATCTATTTTTGCGAAACCTTTCCCGATGCTTTTTACACAAACCATGTGCGCCGTGGTAATAGCACTAGTAGTAATTTAGTGGCCCGTATACATAATACCAGGGACCCGTTGTACTCACACAGGAATGAATGAAAAACAATTGAAATGAGGATAAAAAAAGGCCTAATTACACGTTCGCACTCAGTCACTCACTTGCTCAGGGCTTACAAGGATTTCTCCGATGTCATTGACCTGTCAATCACACTGATGAATAAAAGAATATAAAACGGATGTACGTACGTTTGCGCCCATTCACTCAATCACTCGGGTGTGTTCGGAAACAGGGACCTTTGCAAATCAAATGTACTCTAGGTTTTCTCTACGCACTTACCTACCCCCGCTACTTATTTCCTTGTTTTTTGTTGGCAGGAGGAATCCTTGTAATTCCTGAACGAGTAAGGGAGTGCGATTCACAAAGGTCTGATACACTCCAGTGAATGAGTGACTGCGCGTATACGTATGTCCTTTCTGTTTCGTTTTGTTATTTTTGTGTGATTCACGGATCAATGGCATAGGAGAAATCCTTGTAAACCCCGTAGGCGAGAGTCTCTAGTCTTATCGATCATTAGCAGCTATTAGTCGGCCATTTTTTCTGGACCACAGTATAAACATTCATTATGGTTTATGACAAAGTCTGCGGTACTATTAGCTATGTAGTATATGTAATTTTTATATAAAAATATTGCGTCTGTATTACATTCACTTCTATTCTTTAAAACGGGACATTCTCGCTTAGAAAACCAGGATTAGATTTCTGATTAATTTCACGTCGATTAATAATTTTTTTAGTTTTCAAAGAATATTTTTTCGTTTTCTAAACCTCCTCACTGAGGTGTAAAAATTATAGAATCCATTAATTCGCCAGGTATGTTTAAACAATTGGTTGTTATTTTTCATAGGGTTTATTACAAACATAACTGCTCTTTGGTTGACACCAATATACTATATCACCATTCCATGTAAACGGAAAACAAAACAAGTAATTCATATATAGATTGAGACACGATCACCAACGCGTAAACAACAAATGCTATTATAAGAGTCAATTCTTGTTCAAATAATTTAAATACATAACTGTGCATTGCCCTCTCTCAAGAACAACCTTGGAAAACATTTGATACACCAATTTTTCTAATAAATATTAGCAAAAGAAGAAATCATATAATAGTTCAAAGAAGAAATAAACTCTTTGAGCCCGCTATTGCCCTTATGGGAATCGGCTTGATATATTGATTTTAGATTCGTGAAGAATACCATTACTCTCAGCTCATCAGTACTCGATTCACATCTCCCCCAAACTTATCAGCGTAATTAATTGCCTCAACACCTGGTAAGTAATTCCACAGCAAGAATTAAGCCAAAGCACGAGTAAGAAGGGGCTGAAAATTAAAACTCAGCGGTCTAACAGAAGAGGTGCATTTCAATTACAATGCCTTTTTCCTATTAACCTGCCTCTGAGTAATATTTTGATTACTTTTGATGATGCGATATGATCAATTCACACGGCGAAATGTTCCTAGATTAATGTGAAACCCGCCCTTTGCACATACATTAAACTGATGGTGGGAAAACGTAATGAGAAAGTTAAAGAGAGGTGTTATTTTGCTCTAGTTAGACCTCATTTGGAATATGCCGCAAGTATTTGGGATCCTCGGGAGAAAATTTGGCAAAAAGAATTAGATAAAGTCCAGAGAAAATCCGCTAGATTGGTTAAAAATTGTTATGATAAGAACACAAGTGTGACAGGGCTTTTAGGGGATTTAGGCTGGGAACCACTTGAAGAGCGGAGAGAACAAGCGAAGCTTAGACTTTTAGAAAGGTTCAGAACAAATGAGTTTAACTATGACAATAAAGGGATTATAATGGCCCCACACTACTTAGGTAGATCAGACCACAAAGATAAAATAAGGGAGATAGATTACAGTATAGATAAATATAAATACTAATTCTTTCCCCGAACAATCAGAAATCATAATAGTAAGAAACCGAAGTCATTTTAGAAATATTAAAAACATTGAATTTACAAGTCGGAACAAAATGAAACATTGCAAAGATATAAGGTATATATGCAGATACATGTTAGTTGGTAGTTTGAGAGTTTGTATCTTTGTGGATTGTAAGGGTTTTTGCATGAATGCATACCACGTTTTGTTTGAGGATTGTATAAATGTGGGGCTTTTGCATGCTGTTTTTCTTTTCTTAAATACGGGTGGTGCTCTAACACCCCCCGCCACACTCCCTTGCGGCAGCTTAAGGCGTGTTAAGTAGATGTAGAAAATCGAATTAGTTGACAACAGAACGCTGTGGCTTATTTAATATTTCTTCGCTAACGTTGGCCGACGCAGAGTGAAAGAAAGAATAGGTTTTTAGATTCAGAATGGAGGCGGGAGAACATCCCCAATGGTATTGCGAGCGCCGAACATGTAACCCCGCAATTCGCCAAAGGCATCTTAACATTACCGTCGGAATTTGATGTTAAGGCATGACCTAAATGTGCGTACCCCGCAAACAGAACGTAAAGGCAGGCAACCAGAGAGGCAACGGGAAAAGATGGAGAGCGCGGGGCCGTGATTAATTCCGAGGGCAGCCCGTGTGTGGGCAGAGCAATTCCACGAACGAGCGCCTCAATCAATCACATGACTTTTTATAGGGAAGGTGCGTTTTTTCCGCCGGAGTTTCCGAAGGAGGAATTTCTCGCCGAAAATAAACTCTTTATCGACTGTGACGACGCATACGACTACTTTTCGAAAAAGAAATGGTAGCATGAATTTTGAGTCTCTGCCAATAAAACCTTCGCCCTTCGCACCCGCGAATATCCGCCCATACATTTCTCATGGGTCGTCCCACGCCATTCGTCAAAAGTC